>NC_022021.1:58064105-58083086 GCF_000317375.1 Microtus ochrogaster
TATATATATATGGGTTAATTAAGTTATAAGAGCTAGTTAGAAACACACCCAAGCTAAAGGCCAAGCTTTCATAATTAATAATAAGTCTCTGTGTCATTATTTGGGAGTTGGCGGTACGAATAAAAAGACTCGCTATGAACATCACTAATGTGATTTTAGGAAGTCAGTGATGAATACAAAGAACCCAGATTTAATTCTGAGTCTAGAGTTCAGCTATTTTCTTACATCAGGAGTTTGCATAGTAGAAAATATGTACGAGTTGTTTTAGTAATGAAGGATCATGCTTACCTTACACAGCTGGATTTGGTTATGGTGAACTGATGAGGAGGAGGAGAGAAGTTGGGGTCCCACAACGCCCAGGCAGATGCTGTTAAATATTTGCTTAGTGAGCTGCTCTGCAATTTGGCTATGTCCCTTTACTCTTGGTAAAGCACACAGGGTCAGTAAACAGATCCCCCAGTAAGGGGCAAAGGGAATGGAGCCAACTATGAGACCGCCAAGGGCATCCATTGTGAACTCTGATCAAAGCCTACATACATTTGGAGGTGTGATGATAGTACGTCACTCTGAAGTTTCTATGTTGTTACCATGCTTGTCATCTTCACTTTAGCTCCAATCTTTCTGCCTTGGCTAAAACAGCCAGTTCAGTATTGCAATTCTAGATAAAAGAGGCTATTTTTAGGAGTCTACGATCACATTGTAATACAAGAGTGATAAAGAGTGTTATTGTGGGATGCTTCGTGAACTGAGTTCCAAACTGGTCTGAGAACATCCACCTACTGCATTGGCTGTGCAGATTTTTGCCCTTGCCTACCAGGAAGGGTGGTGATAACCTTTGTTAGCTCCATGCGATGCTGAAGTTTCACGGTGGCTTGACCCAGATTCTGGTTTTGAAAGTGATTGTTTTCCATTAAGTAGACACTCACTGAACCTGAAAGTATTTTTACTGTCTGTCTACTGTTTGCCTGAAGCAAAACAGAAAAGGAGGATATATTGAAGTAGGAGACTCAATCACCATGGCTGCCATGATGGGGTTTATTTCTGGGTTAGGAAATTATGGAGGGAGGGCTATATGGCGGGTAGTAGGTCTGAGCACCTACTATGAGCACTGTGATAGGAAATGGATAAGAAAGTACAACCATAACTTCTGTTTTGTATGACTGTGCAGACTGTTCTTATGCCAACTTGACACCCAAACTAGAGTTATCTGAAAAGAGGGGGCTTTGATTGAGAAAAGGCCTCCATAAGATCCAGCTGTAAGGCATTCTTAATTAGCGATTGATGGGGGAGATCCAGCTCATTGTGGGTGTTTCCATCCCTGAGCTAGTGGTCCTGGGTTCTGTAAGAACTAGACTAAACAGTTGTAGGAGCAAGCCAGAAAGCAACACCCATCTATGATGTGGGATGTCCTGTCTATATGTTGCTATGTTGCTATTACTGTTTGATGAATAAAGCTGTTTCTGCCAAAGGCTTAGCAGAGTAAAGCCAGCTGGGAAATCTGAACAGAGATATAGACAGAGAGTAGGTGGAGTCAGAGAGACACCATGTAGCTGCCAAAGGAGACAAAGGCCAGAAACCTTACCCGTAATTCACAGCCTCATGATGATACACAGGTGAATAGAAATGGGTGAATTAAGATATAAGAACTGTCTAGAAATATGCCTGAGCCATTGGTCAAGCAGTGTTGTAATTGATATAGTCTCTCTGTGATTATTCGGGTCCAGGCAGCTGGGAATCTAGCAAGCAGTCTCCCTTCACAAAATGTTGCTGCCACATCCATGGCCTCTGCAGCAGCTCCTGCCTCCAGCGGCTTCCCTCTCTTTGAGTTCCTGCCCTGACTTCCTTCCAGGATGAACAGCAACGAGGAAGTGTAAGCCGAATAAACGCATTCTGATCCAAGTTGCTTTTTGGTCCTGGTGTTTTGTTGCAGCAATAGAGACCCTAATGGAGACAATGAGCCAGAGCCTGGCTAGCGAAGAACTGTGCATATGTTGAGAGCAGAGAGGTCTCTATGAATTGCTCTGCAAATAGGGTCTGAATCGGTGATGCATTCACAAGGTCCTAGGAAGTCAAAAATAGGAGAGCATCTCGGGGAAGCTGCTGGGCTTAAGCAGCCCTGTGAAGGAAGAGCAGAACATAGCAGGAAGATGAGTATACAGCAAGACAACGGCTCCCGAGGGACGCTTTTTAAAGACTTAATATCATCTGGAAATTGAGCTCAATGAGTTCATTCCATTGGAGGTGCCGAGTTGGAAGCAAGTCAAATCTTTGTGCACAGGGTCTTTTTTTTTTTTTTTTCAAGAGGGAAATGGCCCTTGTTTTACTTTACCTGGTAATAACATCACTTCCACACAGCGAGGACTTGGGCTTCTTTGGAGGGAGGTTTTTGTTGAAACTGTCTTACAGAGGGTGGGAAATTGGAACTATTGCTGTGCACCTGACAGGAGAATCCCCACCCCCATGCCCCAAGGTTAGTTCTTCTGGAACCGGTGCAATTTCTCTGTGACTCATGGGTAGAAAACTATAGGTAGATGGTGTCTTTGAGAGTAACAGCAAGTTTATCTGGAGAGAAGCTGTCCATGAGTCTAGCACTAAATTATCCCCATTTTGGCCTTTCATACCGTAATACACTTCTGTTGCCTACGGTTGTGTTTGCTCCTCTCTTCTGAACTTGCCCCTCTGCTGGGTGGTGGGGCTACCTTGGGTTTATTCTTTCCTTCTGGAATTTCATTTTCAGAAGATCTGTCCCAGAATTCCCACTCAATTCAGTTTTCTACTTTTTCCCAGTAATGATATCTGTGATATCTGATATTTCTCAGCCTGGAATGATAATTGCCTGTGAATATTTTTTGTAAGCGTGTGTGTGTGTGTATGTGTGGTATGCATGTGTGTGGGCATGCATGTTCACATGTATGTGGGCACACATTCTTTGCTGAGGTTCATGACCTCACTAGCACCGGGAAGCTGGCTAGGTTTCTAGTACCAGGCCTGATTTCCCTCCTGTTGAGAGGTCCTTAAATCCAATCAAACAGCTGTTGGCTGCCTCTGCCACTTGAGTACTGGCCATTGCCCCTTTATGGATATCTGACCATGCAGGTCATTGTCATGGTTCATAGGGGTTACAACTAGGTAGGACTGTTTCATGTTTCCTTCCCTTGGCAGCTTGCATAGTATTTTCTGGAATTATAGTCTAGACTGCAGAAAAGAAACTTTAAGGTCAGGTCCAGCGCAAATCATTGAATTCTGTGTCCTAAGTATAAGGTGTTTTCAGTGACCAGGGCCACCTTCAATGGCTGAGAGGCAGCAACAAGCTTCATTAATGATTTATACTGTTTTAGGAGCCACTTGGATTCCCTGACCAACCTTTGGAAAGGGGTTTTCTTGTGCCTACCTAGCATTGAGAATTTGTCAGCCTAAATGGTTTAACTTCCTTTAAGATTTAGCATACACACACACACACACACACACACACACACACACACACACACACACACACGTATTGTATATAATGCTAGGTAATTAGAAAATAATAGTTCCTTGAGGTTTAATCAAGCAACCTTAGTATTATTTGTCCCTTGACCTTATCCTTCCTTCTCGCCCCCCCCCCCTCACCCCTCTGATTAGCAGGATGTGAGACAGGCTTGATAGCCCCTGCAGTGGCCTGTGTACAGACTGCTGCTGTAAATTTAGACTCTCTACCTTGAACTTCTTGCTGGGTAACTGCCTGCAGCAAGCAAGTGAACAGTTTCCAGCTCTTCTGGATTTTACTGTGACTCTTTCATCCGCTTCTCTAGGTTTGACCTTCTCAGTTGTAGATTTCTTGGTTTTATTTGGTTCTGTTTAGGTCTTCAAAACTTAAGAAATGCCATTGGCTTGGAGAGATTTGGTAAAGGCCTCCTGGGTCAAAGGTGAATGCATTCTGCTTCACATCCCTGTATGGTGCCTTTCCCAAAGGCCTTCTTGGGGCTTGTTTGTTTATTTACCTTTGCAATGCCGGATCAATTACTTAGGGTCTTTTGTAACACAGTCTTATTTTCTGAGTAAAGTTCTGGCTCCATGTTTCTCAGCAAGTGACTTTCATTTTAAAGAAGATAACATGTCTTAGGAACTTGACTAATAATGTTATAAATTAAGCAGCCCGAGGAAGACTTCACAAAGAGACTTCCTCAGTGGTGGAAGGGTAAGTCTATAACTGACCCTGGTGCTTTGATTTATTCATGGGAAGGTTGATTTAAAGATGTCCACAAAAGCGTAACACGTCCAGTTATCCTTTCAGAATCGGATAGGTTTTTGGGTGTAAGCGAAAGTAAATCCTGTCTACGCAGTGTTGGCAAGTCAGCTGGAGTGGGATCAGGAAAGGCAGGAAGGGGGCTGTGCATTCATATGTATATATGGATAGTGAGTTGGGGGTGAAGACCCCAACTGCAGAGCATTGTTCAAAGAGGCTGGGAAGGGTGGATTTTACTAGAAGAGAGGGAGGAGAGGGTCAGTCCACACACAGTACAGAAAAGTCCGATGGGACAATGAGAGGCCTTGGAGTTTCCAGACTCCATATAAAGGTCATCTGCAGAAGAAAGATAACCCTCTACTCTCCCCTCCAAGAAGAAGAGTCCTTGCCTTGAGGAGATGGAAGCAGAGCTCAGAGGGTGGCGAGCCGTGTCTGCGCACCAGCAGGCTGGACTGTTTGGGGGCATGGCAATATCAACAGGCCTCTATTTGGCGTGGCTTCTCCAAGACCCAGCCTCGGAGTAAAGAGAGCCACAAATGCCATGTGGGTGCAGGACAGATGGGGAACTGTCCCCCTGACTTCCAGGGCCTCGTAATCAACACAAAGAAGTTGGGTAAAGCAGTGGTTTTTTTTTCCCCCAAGTTGTTGTTTTTTGGGAATGGTTGAATTTTAGCTTTGTTGTTGTTGTTGTTTAGTTTTGGAACTGTGAAATCAAAGGTCAAATATTTACATATGAAAAATTAAAAGATGAGAACCAAAAATTTCTAAGACCCTGAAAGTGTCCACTAGTTCCTAACCCTGAATCCACATTATGACTTCTTTATCCACTCCAGTAGGCTTTACATTTCTTGGTAATCATTTCCTTGACTATCTTATGTGGTTTTTATTATGTATGTGGGCATTTCTAAATAACGTAGGTTATTGTGCTTACTGTCCTCTTGCTATAATATTCGTGTGCTTTCTCATTTCTTACTCTTTTAATTCAACATTGTGTTTGCAGGACACACCCAAGATGTGGCACATTAAAACTCTGGATTGATAATTTCCTTATTGTATGGTTTTCTGTTGTGCGATTTTGCCACGGTATGACGTGTTGATTCATTGTGACCTCAATAGACGTTTAGGTCACTTCTGGTTTAGAGCCGTTATGGACCAGCATAGTCAGCAAACATTCATATCCATATATGCTGGGTCATATGTATACAGACTACTGGAGGGTTAATAACTAGGAACAGACCACTTAGGTCCACTCCTTGCTGTTTCTTGAGTGATCAGAGCACCTGGTTTCTTCCATAAACAGTGCTCTACACAGAGGCTAAGAGCAATGACACCTGGGCTGCTCTGTTTGGAGCAAGGTGGAGTTGGAGTCTTCTCGGTGTTACATGCGCTGTAATGCTTTGTTTTGATCCACGTGTGTCTTGTTTACTGGTAGTCTACAGTGCTTTGATGCTGGGGTGTAAAACAGTGGTTTTCAGTGGTTTTCCAACTTCCAAGGATCAAAAGAGATCTTGACTCCTCGGTTCTCAAACAGCATCTTTGCTGAGGTTGATTTTAAAAGGAGTAACTCCAGTTGATGCTTTAAGCCAGAGAGTTCCTTAAGGATGTTTCCATTACATAAAGAACTAGAGGACACACACACACACACACACACACACACACACACACATTATTTCCTTATTTCCTCATGGGCCTATCTGTTCTTTTTATGATTCTGAATTAGCTTGACTTGGGTCTTGGTTGAAAGCAGAAAAATTATATAAGAGGACAGTTGAAAGTGATTGGATTAAAATATTTGGCTGGCTACGTTGGAGAGGACAAACCAAAATATGAAGTGCTGTCCGAGCCATAAGGTGACTATCCCCCTCTAGTATGTGATGTGCTCGGATGTTGACCATCTTGGGGGCACGAGACAGACCACAGTGAAAAGGTTCAGAGGGTCCTCGTGCTGTCAGAAGCGATCTCTGCCAAAGTGGCAGGATGTCAAAATGGAGACTTTCCACAATGTTGCCCTTTGCCAGACGTGAAGACTGAAGTAAATGAGTGTTGGAAGAGCCTGGGCAGCCGGCAGGCCAATGCATGTAATGCATATCATTAAAGATGCTTAGCACAAAGCCATGGCTGTTACTGGGCTTTGTCCGAGGGGGACTTAGTAGCTAATTAAGTATAAGTGCCTTCTTTTCTCCCCACGGCCATATGCAGGGTTTGAATTCTTACACCACTAACTGTTTTAAAGAAGAAGTTAAATGCAGAATGCATGGAGTTTGCTGGAGAGTTTAAAGGTCTGCCTTTTCCCACCAAAGCCATTTAATATCAGCTGCAGAGTGGGTGTGTGTGTGTGTGGAAGGGTTGTGACCTCCCTTATTTTTACAACCATTGCCATGATTTCATAGTACTGGCAGCAGTCACCCAAAGTGAAGAAGTAGACTTTATTACAGTAATTATATGCCAGAATGTGGGTACTAAAACAGAAATGCTTTTCTACTGATAATTAAATGTCAAAGGAAAAATGACTTTGCTCAACCAGCAGCCCTTCCTTGTGTTTTTTAATGCACTAATGGCCTCAGTGAAGGCAAAGTTGTATGCATAGGGGAGAAGTTCAGATTCTATATAGACTTTTGGCCTTATTTTCAAGACAGCAAGTAGGGCAGCTGGAGAACAGAGGCATGGTACAGCAAGTTTGTCACACCCTCCCCCCAGTGTAAAGTCACACACGTATTTACTTGGGAAGATGTGGCTATTGGATCTGCAGATAGATGGTGACCACCACTGAATCACACTGCCGTTTCTATTATCTTGTGGTGCTGGGACTCGAACCCAGGGCCGTGTACATGCCAGGCAAGCACAGTTCCATTAGGTCACATGCCCAGACCATACTGGACCACATCGTCACTTTTCTCTGGTATGTTTTTAGGCATTTGTGAATGCTGAAGAAATATTGGCTGGAAATGTATCTTTAAATATGGTAGTTTTCTGACTTATTTAAAAAGTAAAAGCTTAAATAAGGACAATAAAAGGGCTGGATAAGTTCCAGCAGGCATAATTTAACATAATAGCCACATGCTGAAAAATATAAGCTTGTGGCTACTAAGTTATGCTAACCAAACATTAACTGTGGATTTATTAATACATCCCTGAGATAATAAATATGATCCATATGTCAAAAGAATGCACCAAGCCACGTTTATTTTACTCTGCAGTTGAGTTTGGGTCAAGCACCAAAGAGTTTCTTTGATCACCCCCAAATGGCTGAAAAGTATAGTCTTTTTTAGCTTTGATTTGAAGTGGGCACTTGGTTCCTTCTTTGATGTGCCAGTTAGCTTGAGCGGATAAACAGAGTATTCGTAGAAAGTCAGTAGCAGACATAGCGGACAATGGGGACTACTGAGAACTCAAGAACAATGGCAATGGGTCTCTGATCTTACTGCACGTAATGGCTTTGTGGGAGCCTAGGCAGCTTGATGCTCACCTTACTAGAAATGGATGGAGGTGGGGGTTCCTTGGACTTCCCACAAAGCAGGGAACCCTGATTGCTCTTCGGGCAGAGGAGGGAGGAGGACTTGATTGGGGGAGGGGGAGGGAAATGGGAGGCAGTGGCGGGGAAGAGACGGAGATCTTTAATAAATAAATAAATTAAAAATTAAAAAAAAAATTCTTCAGGAAAAAAAAAAGAAAGTCAGTAGCAAAAGCCAGAGAAGATGTGGCTCAGTCTCCATCAAGTAAAAGTCTAGAGATCACACCCTTCTTGGGTTCTTGGCCAGTTTTTAAGCCATGTGGACTATTTGAAAGTGATCTTGGCTTTTTCTTGAAGACCCATGTTTAACCCTGGATCCAAATGCTTGCTGATAGTTTTTGGTCACATGGAAGGACCCGAGTTCAATACATCTAGAAGTAAGTTGCTGGTGGATTCTGAACTGGGGAACACCTTCAGGGAGCCCTAACCTGGGAGACATTGATCCCTCTGACTCACAACAGCCTCGGGTACTTGCCCCTGCCAACAGCTTCATTGCTGGATGTCCAGACTGGGTCTCTAGATCATGACACCGATTCCTCTTCTGGGTTTCCTCTGTTCTCTGCAGTGGGTTTGTCTTCAACAATGAGCTATTCATGGGCACTGAGTGAGCTACCCAGGACAGAGGAGACGGCTGCAGACCCTGCAGGCAGTTGGCCATGTTCCAGTCCAGATATTCTTGGGAATGTGGAATTATTCGAATCAAAGGGAAATAAATCTTTTGCAAATGTTAATACAAATGACTGTGGGAAGAGCTTGGTGCTAAAAGAGTAGCTGAAAAATTCTTGGTGCCTACTGAGTTATTTTTTGGCAGGGAATACTAGGTTGCTATGGGGATGATGAAGATACATTAGTAGTCATATTTTAATGGTTGCTCTTACCATTGTACTGTGTCTGCTTCAGCTGCCCTGGGATGGTAAAGCTTGCTCTTTGAATTATCCACTACTCCTATCTTGTGTTTTGTTTCTTTCTCAATTGCATATAAACTTGAAAGCATATCTATCTCCGAGTCCATTCATGAGAGCAGCTGCAGCATGTTTTCTTTGCACCAGCACATTTGAAGTTTATATTGCTGACTGCAAGCTTCCTGTATCATAAGTTAAATAGGAAGAGGTGCATCCCGGGAGACCTGAAAGTCCATGCGCTGTTCTGATGTAATAGAGAGGGAAGCTGTCTACTACGTGTCAAAGGTCAGTTGTTCTGGACCATCCCTCCTTTGCCACACTTAGATATGTTAGTGTGGGTCAGCCACTAAACTAGGTCTGTGCGTTTGTAAAATAGAGGTGATTACATCACTGCTGTAGAAGTGTGAGGTCTTCAGGTCTTAAACTCTAAAGGTGATCACAAGTACCTGCCTCCCAAAACACTGAAACTAAGTCTACCATATGACCCAGCTATAATCCTCCTGGGTCTTTACCCAGAGAGTACCAAGCCAACATAGCAGAGATGCTTATACATCAATGTTTACTACAGCGCTGTCCACAGCAGCTATGGTGCCAACCTAGGTGTCCACCATCAGGGGAACAGATAAGGAACATGCAATCTACTGCTCAATAAGAGGGACACCATGCTGGGCTCTGGAAACCTACAATTACTCAGCCTGTGTAGTCATGGGTCTTGGAGAAGAACCTATATCTATCACTTTACTAGAGCAGCATCATTCCTAACTGCATTCTAAAAGAAAAAAAAAAGGATAGAAAATGTGTTCGATATACAAAGAAGAAGTTGTTAAGCCATAAAAATGAATGAAGTTATGTTGTGTGCAGGAAACAGATAGAAATGGAGTTCATAAAATTAAGTAAATTGAGCCAGACGCAGAAAGGCAAGTATTATGTTTTCTCTGACTTGTGGGTCCTAGATTTTACATAGCTACATGACACCATGTATGTAATGACATGAAAGCAGTAATGAAACTCTCTAGGGAAGCACAGGGAACTAACGCAATGGGGAGGGAGAAGGATGGAGAGGAGAGGGGGAATTAAGTATATAAATAAATAATTTTATATACTTACATAAACATATTCTCATACAGCACAATATCATAGACAATAAACACATGCAATGAAAATTAAACAACAAAATATACCCTCCTGTGTCTCCTTCCCCCTTTATATATATTTCAGCCTCCTTTTGGAATATTCAGTGTTGTGCATGGCCTATTGGGAAGTCTTCAAATCTTTATCTTTTTTTCTGGGATCTCTCTCTACCTTTTTGCTTTTTCCTCTTTATCTCAGTGACCTCTAAGCATTGAGGGGTTCTAGGACCCCGCTTTTTTCTTTTTGTCCACTCTTACTAGGTGGTATCATCTGGTCTCATCACTTTCACTATTATCTGCATGTGAATGATACCAGCATCCATGTCTCCAGGCTGGAGATGGATCTTTGTGTAACCAGCTGCAATCTTGAGACATACCTGTACTAGGATGTGTCTGCTAATTACGTCAATCACTTTTATTAATTGGATGTCTACCAAGCACCTTTAGGACTGAACCCATGATTCATAATCTCCTGGAACCCAAATCCTTCTCTCCTAGCCTTTTTCATTCTAGCAAATGGCAATTCAACCTCAGACTGTGCTCATGGAAAACCTTGACGTCATCCTTGATTCTTTTCTTTTCCTCACACTCCCCACCCAACTCACCAAGAAATCCATTCAGTTCTCCCTGCGGGGCTTATAGCTTCTCTGCTGTTATTGTCCCAGCCCAAGTCACCTCCCCTCTGAACCGTCACCATCCCATTGTCCCATCATCATATGACTGTAACAGGTCCGTGGGATGCTGTAGCTGTTCTTTGACATGATGTTTTAAGTCAGTGGTTTCCAACCCATAGGCAAACCTCTATCTCCAAAAATATTTACATTATGATTCATAACAGTAACAAAAGGACAGTTATGAAGTATCAATGAAATAATTTTATGGTTGGGGGCCACCACAACATGAGGAACTGTGTTAAAGGATCATAGCATTAGGAACCTTGAGAACCATGGTTTAAGAAGGAAAACCTTTTATTCTACACCTTCTACAAAGGAACTGAATGAACTGTTCCTTGTGTTGTTCCAAGGCTATACCGCCTCTGCTTCAGGCTTTCGCGCTGGCTCACCTTTGGAATTAGTTCCTTCTGGTCCACACAGAGCTTGTTCCCTCCTTTCTTTCCCCCTGGTATTAGTAAGATCATGGTCTGCACAGTACGTAGCGATCAGCCTTCTGTGCTGCTTCAGTCTGGTGCCCACGCTCTTCTTTCCTCGTGTGTGTTTGTCTTCTCGGTGGCACTTGTCAGCATCCGACATGTCTTCACCTAGCTGTAGTCTGTCTTTCACATCAATACCAGATTTAAAAAGGCAAGGCTTTCTTCTCTGTACTAGCTCCGGCATCTAGCAAGTTCTAGGCACATGACAGTATCTGATTATTTGTCCAACCATTAAATGAATGGCCCTGAAAATTTGCCCCCAAAAGCAGGAGCTTGAAATGGTCCTTGTAAGACCAAATAGAATGCTTTTATTGAAATCTTTCAATATCCTACTTTATTATTTCTCTAAATTTATTTGCACAGCTGAACATGGAAAGGTACTGGGAGTGCTGATTAAATTACCTCTCAAGGTTGATGAGTCTTAGGTAGTCATAAAATACAGAGATTGTTAAAATTGCCTGGTTATAACCTGGCTGGCTGAGCACACACTCCAGTGAGCTCTGCTAGGGAGCTACTGTATTTCCAAGAGCGCTGCTAATGTCTTAAAGACATAAGTACCTTTAACCTGTACTGATGCAATAACTTATATACAAATATAGAAAAGATACCAGTTAACCGTGTTAAGGAACATGGGTGATGGAGACAGGGAGGGACCAAAGCCATCTCCCTCCAAAGGATAAATACAGATAGAGTCATGGCACTCAGTAACTGTATGACTTCAGAATAACCAGTTCATTTCTGTGGACTTCAATTCCATTATCTGTGAAGGGAGAGGCTTAGAATATAGTATTTATGAGGGCAGTTATCACACCACACACACACACACACACACACACACACACACACACACACACACACCTGTCCAAGGATGCTAAGAAAAATCTCACCTTCAGATTCTCAGATAAAACCTCTGTAAAGGGCTAGAGAGGGAGGTGAGTGACCTGTTAAGAGCATGTATTATTCTCGCAGAGAGCCACCACATCAGATGTTTCACGGCTCCCTTTCACTCCAGTTTCAGGGCATCAGATATCCTGATCACCACGGGCATCTGATTGCACACAATGTACACAACCACATGCAGAAACACACACAGATGCATATATAAAAATAATAAATCTTACAAAATATTCTGTTAAATTGAAAATCTCCTTGAGGGCCAGCTTCTTTCTCTGCAAAATGGAAAGGATGTTTTGGCCTAAAGCAGATTCTAAAGATCTAAAGATCCTTTTTGTGTGTGGTTTTAAAATTTGTTTTGCTTTCTCCTTATTTCCATTATGCTTTTTGGATTCCGCCCCACCCCCCATATAGCCACTGTGACATTAAATCTCTTACCCCTCTCCCTTTTTTCTGTCATTTTAATTATATTTTTGATTACTTATTTGAAGTTGTGGCCACACATATACATAGAAGATGAGGCCATGTCACATATATGTGTAGGTATACCATGCAAACTTTTGTGTAGGTGACTGCCAGTCATGCCTTGGAACAGTGTTGGGGAGTAGAGCCCACTCCTGAGAGCTAAGCTTGGCTCCTTGAGAGACTTGACATAAGAATGCCCTCTTCAGCCTCAGTTCTGGCTCACTTGGGAAACGGCAGTGTATTCCCGCCGAGGGTCTGCTTTTCTGATTCCTGTGACAGTTTCTGGGTGGAGATTCAGGCTGGTAGCCTGTTCAGCTGACTGCTCAAAGGGGCTGCACATGCCTGTGTTCCTTGGGTTTTACAGGTGCAGAAACAAAGAAAAGAGAAGTGTTGCTACCTCATTTTGGTGCTGTGTTTGAGATGTCTTAACAGAAGCCTTCATGAAAGGAACTTCAGGTTAATGTTTAACAAATGTGCGTGGGCACTGGACTAAGGTGGGGGCAAGTTTCTGGAAAGATGTTTATCAAATTTACAGTCCTGTGTGTGTGTGTGTGTGTGTGTGTGTGTGTGTGTGTGTGTGTGTATACCCACGCTCGAGCACAGGTGCCTGTGCATGCCAGAGGTAAACAAACCTTGGGGCTATTTCTTAGGAGCTGTCTACCTTAGTTATTTTATTTTATTTTTAATTTTTATTTATTTATTTTTTTAAATTTTTTTCCACCTTAGTTTTTGAGATATAGTCTGGGGCTTGCCCATTAGGACAGGCTGGATGGACTGTGGGCCCCAGTGACCTGCCTGTCTCAGCCTCCCTAGCAGTAGGATCACAAGTACACACACCTACTCTTGGTTATTCATTTTCCTATTGTGTGAGCTCCGGAGGTCACACTTAGGGTCTCACACCTGTGCAATCAGCACTTCACTGCTGAGCTCTCTCCCCGTTCTCCTCAAAGACGTAGCCTTCAAAATGGGCATAAGAAACAAACAAATCCCCAAAAAACAAAAGCACCAGTCAGAACAAAACAAGTGGGGACTATTTTTTTCTGAGAAGAATGGCTGCAAGCGGGCCAGAGGGGACGGCACAACGGCGTAAGCTCAGAGCTGGTCTCTGATTAATGCAGCGTGTTCCTAACTTTACACACCAGGTTCTAGACTTGACTGGACAGACATGAACTGGCATCCTTCATAAGGTTCTCAATGGTTCCACCTCATCCTCACACTAGCACCTGATGTTGATGGTCTTTACGTCTGAAGAAACTGAGGTTCAGAAAGGTCCTGTTGGTGATATACATGTCAGGAGAAACTGAGGCTCAGAAAGGTCTCAATCCGGCTCAGAGTCACGAGAGGAAAGGTGAAATTTAGATCCAAGTATTCCATCCATTTCCCTCTTCTTGACTGAATCCATCATGTGACAGTCACATGATCGGGTGAGTGACACTGGCAAATATTAGCTGCCACTCTGCAGACCCAGTGTGGATTTTTTCCCAGAGCATAGCACCATAGAAACGTAGATGCATTTTCATATTTAAAGGTTTTAGAGAGAAGTAATCAAACTGGGAAAGAACAAAGAATCTGTTTTTGAGATTATAAAGGGAAGTGGTCACAAAAATTAATATTTCAGGGATATACATATACATACACACACACACACACACACACATATATATGTTTTATATAAACCAGCCGTGGTTGTTTGTGTGTGTGTGTGTGTGTGTGTGTGTGTGTGTGTGTGTGTATGTCCCTGAAATACTAATTTTTGTATGTGTATATGTATATATGTGCATATATTGGGTTAATAGGGCAGTGACTCTAGGAAAAGATATGTTTGTATTCTGTCCTGGGTAGTTGATACACTAACTCTTAGAGAGGTTATAAAAATATACACAGTGATTATATTTAGAATTAATTTTAAAATGCCTTCACTGGGACATGCTGACTGAAAGCGTATCAAACATGTTGGTAATCAGGGAGCGGAGGCTCATACTGTGTGATGATCTTCCCCCATATGCAGACCAACAGCACTGGGCAGCCAAGGAAGCTGAGGCTCAAGGGCGAGTTGTAGAAGCAGAGAGTTTGTTCTTGCCCTCGAAGGCTAGGAGGGAGTGTTTGATCATCAGAGGACACCAGGGACATATTGCCCACTCCCAGGAGTCCTGAAAGAGAGACGAGGTGTAGGGAGGGATGAAGCGGATGGTCAGGCACTTATTATAGTGCATGTAATAAGTTTTGTGTCAAGGATACCCACATGTTCACAAGTTCTACGATCTACATTTCACTATTCTTACTTGGTGGCCTTGATTGATCCATCCAGAGAGCAGTAGTTGATGAGTTCTGACATAGGCTGTGTGATACAAACATACCTAGGTAGGATGTAGAGTGTCAGTTCAGAAAGCTCTTTCTCAGCTCTTCCCAAGTAATTCCTGGTCCAACACACTCCCAGAGGCAATCTGTAGCCGTGTGTATGTCTGTGCCTTACCATTGGTTAGTTTAGCCTGTTTAGGAATTTTGTATTAGAATCATAAAACATGTGCTTTCTTGCATATATTCTTTTACTTGACATAATATTTTTGAGATGCCATTTTTAAAAAGCTGAAATATTATCAGTTGGCCTTTAGAGATTCTTGAATTGTTAGCAACTTTAAAAAACACCAGGAAAGATCTTTAAAAAAAAAAAAAAAAAACTGAGGTGGAGAAGATGGAGGAGAGAAGTGACCGTAATGACAGCTACTCTGGCCTCTTCATTTTCTGGTGACCAGTCCTTCTCAAGGTCGTGCAGGTTGAACTGAAACCGGAACCCAGGTCTCCTGACCCTCTCTTGAAACTGCGAGCCAGGCAGCTGAGAGCCGTGGTTGTTTTGAGCCGCTGCCATGTGAGACTAGAGAGTTTCGACAGAGCTTTGCTTTAGAGGATGTGAAACTACGCTAACCTCATGTGACAAGAAATCCTTGGAGGCCTTGGTGTGGGGCCAGGAGGGGAAGTCTGACACGGCTTTTGGTTACGGCTCCACCTCTGAACCCACTGGCCTGGGGTGACTTACGGTGAACCTTCTCATTTGCAATAACGAGACGCGGGGCAGAGAAACCTTCTCTACACTGGCATGCAGAAGGCAGGGCACTGCTAAAAAAAGGGTGACAGGGAGGGGGTGGGGCTATAAAAGGCACCTTCAGCCGAGTGCCCCTCCCAGAGCAGAGGCCCTGGAGCTGAAAACAAAACCCTTGGGAGGGAGCGATGCTGTGGTTACAGACACAGCCTTTGTGTCTTGTAGGCATGTTCCAATTCAGCCCCAGATGACAATGACCTGGTAGTTCCTGCCTGCCAGCTGTTGGCTGGCCTTTGTGAAAGTCCCCAATCTTTGAGCCAATGCCTTGTGGGCAGGTATCCATATCATGAGGCCAACTGGCACTGTTGGCACCTTTGTTGGTGAGATGAGCACCGTGACTTGGGACAGAGGTGGCCGATCCACTCTCCCTACCAGCTGGCAGGTGGGAGCCTGTGTGCAGGTGCCCTGGGGAGGAGGGGGGGAGGGAGTTCCTGTTGTCATGGTAGCTGTTCAGAAAGAGGTTTCCTCCCCGAAGGTTAGTTTGGTCGCATTTCTGCCAGGGGAAGAAACAGAACCACGGCAGCTAGGCCATGTATATCAATGTATGCCTCATCTGTTTTGAATCATTGCTTCTAACTGGATCTATTATTAGTGTTATTATTATTATTAGTGAATCTGAGGGCTGGTGGATCTGTTGGGGGATGTCATGTCATTGTAGTGACGACCAGGTCACCGCACCAGCGAAGTCCCTAAAGAATCAATCCAGGGTCTACCAACTAGAGCAGGACAAAGAATTCCAAAAGCCTGTTTTTTTTTTTGTTTTTTGTTGTTTTTTTTTTAAGGCACACAGGCAGGTTGGACGAGTTCTCTGGGCTATTCCGGGATATGGAGATTAGTCACCCTAGATGTCCTTTGGCCAAACTGTCCTGGGCACAGGGGTGAAGGGACCCTTGTCCACTTGCCGGTGCTGGCAAGTTTTCCACAGTGAACTCATTATAAAGGCCCACACATTCTCGCCACTGCTGCCTGCCCTGTAAATGTTCCACCCATGCCTTTACCTTGGACAGATTTCCTGGCTTTGATTGGAAACGCCAGCTTCTCTGTCTTCCTATTTCTGAACCTCACTGGTAATGAAAGCTCTTCTCACCCAAGTCACCGGGCTGGGTGTCAGCAATTTTCCCGTTCAGCCTCCTGCTCTCCTGTGTGTGTTGGTACAATGATCATCGGGTTCAGGATGCCTGCTGAGAGAAGTATTAGCATTGTGTTAGTGCAGGAACTTCTGGATTCTGGGGGAGTTGTGCTCTGTTCTGCCCACTGTTATCTTAACAAAAGCGCTTTTATGGACTGGTAGGTACCTAAGAATGGAAAATATTATTTTTTCTGGGTCAGCCCTGAACATGTTGCCTGCAAGTGGTTCGAGACTCCTCAGACTCCACCCTCCTTCCCAGCATCCTCTTAGTCTGGTTCTCCCTGCCCAGTCTCTTCCTGCCCTGCTATAGGCCAGTCAGCTCGTTCTTAACCAATGAGAGGAATACATATTTGCAGTGTACAAAAAGATTGTCCTACAGTGTCGTTCCTTTTCACCTTTCCAGTCTGGTAGTAAGAGGTCATGCTTCATTGCTGTGGGGCACGATTAACTTTTATGGTTTCTGGGTTAAACTCTCTTCAAATGAGGCTGCTATCTGTCCCTCACAGAGCCCCTGATTTATATAGATGTGAGGACCAAAGCAGGCTTGTGTAGAATGTTGGGAGTTGGAGGTAGAGGAAGCAATCGGGAAAGGAGTATAGGTGGTCACACAAGACTCCGTCTCGGGTGGTGGGTGATGCTTGATCTGAGATTACGGGATGAGACCTTTCCCTGGGATGAAGGTAAGCCCCACCCCGAAGACCGTCTTTCATCTTTCAGGCTAGTCTCAACCTTAATAATTCTCAGTGGTCTCCTGGTCACAAGCCGTGATGATTACCCAGTGGCCCTAAGAGGCATAGGAAGGCACAGACAAATGGCACTATGCCTTTGAAATCTCTGCTGCTAATCTGGCTCATTTTCCTGGAATCCTTGCAGAAATGGAAGTCTTGGGTTATGATTTTCTTTAACATTATATAACTAATTCCCCCCTCACTGAAAGAATCTGCAAATATCTATTTGGAGGTTCCTTCCTTCAGAAAAGGCAGGCTAGCCGGAAAAGCTGAATGCAGCCTGGGTGTGTGACTTAATTGGCAGTGCGCTTGCTGTGTTGACTAGCTTCATGAGAGGAGGAAGCCTCGACTAAAACAAAATTGGCTCCATAAATGATGCTGTAAGCAAGCCCGTAGAGCATTTTCTTAATTAATGGTTGACGGGGAAGGGCCCAGCCTTGATTGGGTGGTGTTATCCCTGGGCTGGTGGTCCTGGGTTCTATAAGAAAGCAGACTGAGCAAGCCAGTAAGCAGCACCCTCCATGGTCTCTGCATCAGCTCCTGCCTCCAGGATCCTGCCCTGCTTGAGTTCCTGTCCTGACTTCCTTTAGTGATAAGCAGTAATATGGAAGTGTAAGCCTTCCTTCCCCAAGTTGCTTTTAGTCATGGTGTTTCTTCACAGCAATACAAACCCTAACTAGGACGCTTGCCTAACATGCATGGAGCCACACACTGTGTAAACCAGGCAGGGTGGCCCACATCTGTAATCCCAGCACTTGGAAGGAGGAGGCAGGATGATCAGAAGTTCCAAGTCATCTTCAGCTACAAAGCAAGTTCAAGGCCAGCCTGGGCTACATAAAACTCTACTTCAAACATATAAACAGAACAAAGAACTGAAGGCCACCACATTATAAACTGAGACTTTAAAAAATATTCTAGTAATTTTGTACATTTATACCATTAATATGCTTTTGCTTATCCCCAATTTTAAAAGACCCAACTATAGACATAACAGTGTTTCAGGATTGTTGAGTTTTTGTTAGTTTTTTTTTTTTTAATTATGATCTGTTATCATTTCTCTTTTTTTACTCCTCCTTCCCCATCCTCCCTCTTCTTCTTGAAGATTGAGTTTTCCGTTGGTGAGTGAGGGCATGGAGATAGTACAAGGAAGTCTGTCTGGACCTCAGGCACACTACCTTGGGCAGGAAGAGTCCTTATGTGCAGACATTTGCAACAGCGACGCTGAGGTTTTGTATTCCATCACAATTCCTCAGTGAGAATGCTGCACGGAGCACGGCCTTACTTTGGGGATGTCCTATAGATTGCAAGGGCGAGGGCAGAGTACATATGAAGGAGGTAGGGCTCAGAGCATGGCCAAGAACAACAGAATTGATACTAAACATCAGAAGGGGCTTGGGGCCAGGAGTGGAGTCACTGGCAACCTCACAGCAAGAACGTCCTGTGGCTGAGCCTCTGAAATATTGACACACTCACCAGACTTCCTACAGCTCAAGTAATGATACTGACGTAGCCACAGAAAAGGTGACCCCAAAGCCTGGACAGCTCAGGATCTTATGGGAAGAAGCAAAGGAGGAGATGAATGGGCAGCTACAATATGGGAAGGATTCAGTGATACTGTGTCGGGAAGTGATGGATGTTAGAAGTGAAGTAGGCAGGTGATATCTTACCAGGCCAGCTCCTGGAAGTGAGTGATAAGACTGTGTTAGAGTTAGGGCAGGGGTTTGGAAAGGAGACGTGGTAACTCTTT
>NC_022021.1:58083186-58115917 GCF_000317375.1 Microtus ochrogaster
TTTTTTTTTTTTTTTTTTTTTTTTTTGTCTGTTTGCTTTTTAAGCCAGGGACTCATTTCCTGGGATGGAGCAATCCTCCTACTTCAGTCGCTGGTTGCTGGGACAACAGGTTTGTGTCACCCGCCCAGCTTAGAAAGCACGATTTTATAGGGCTGAAATGTATCAGGGTGCGCTAATCCAGCGCATTGTTTGTAACAAGATCTTATAGGAAATGAATTAACATTGCACTGGGATTGAACTCCAAGAGTAATACAATTCCTTGGGTTTCCGCTTGCATCATTTATCCCATAATTATAATAGTTTAAAATCTAAACTTAGCATGCAGAGCCTCTGTGTGTGTGAGACAGAGAGAGAGAGAGATTGTGTGGGCGTGTGAGTACATGACATCAAGTGACATTTCCCTCCTCCATCAAGCCCTAAATAAGCAACTTATTTATTCCCATGTTATCCTTCAATTCATTTTTCAGCTCACACTCAGCCTCTGTTCGTCAGGAAGCCGGGGAATGGCTGAGGCTAGGCCTCTGATGGCCTTGACAAACGGGACTCTGGACTTCAACGGGACACTTCCCACCCGAGAGCTGCCTTGATTTCATGGTCACAAGTGGCCAAGGGAACCCAGTGTCATCTGGTGAGCACACGGGAGCCAGAAAACAGACATGGGCTCCCTGCTAACTTCTGTACTTAACTTAGAGCCTGGCTTTCTTTTCCCTGCAAGAAGCCGCTGTAGAGAATTCTGGGGAAATACAGCGTTCAAGTTTTGGTGTGGATTTGAGGGTCATATTGGTTTAGAAAGGCTTTGGTTTAAAAATCTGTCCTAGAAAAAAACACATGGACTTTGGTAAAAAGGTTATAATGATAGTAATAATAATAATAACAATAAGCTCTTTAGAAGAAGATAATCATCTAATACATTAGAGAAGTTAAGAAGCAGTAGCCTCTGTGCCCACAGGGTCTATGTTCCCTGCACAGGAAACTGCACTGAGTCATCCTCCTACCCAAAGTCAATTGCAAAATGTCAAGCAGCTCTCTACGGTCGACCATAAGGTTTTCTATGTACTACATTCTGGGGTTGGGAAGCAAGATAGAACTCTCCAGCATTGGGCATTACTTTATATTACCTGGTCAGAGGCTTGAACATGACACTGCTGTGCAATTGGTTTTCTTTCTCAGTTTTACCTCCTCTCTTGTGAACAACTTGAATGAAATCCAGAAGGCATGGCCAAGTATCTGTAGGTGGCATGCATTTGCGAGAGTCCACGAGTCCTAGCAGTGTACTGAAAGAACCCCACAGGTTAGATGAACAGGCTGGCAAGAGACTAGAGTTAAAAGAGACATGAATATTAGGCTTTAGATTTTCAGACTATCAGCTGACTGGCTTAACAGCAGTTCATGTGAAAAGCCTCATGTGCTTTATCACTAGGGGAGTTCACGATCATACGATGGAAGTGAAGTCTTAGGGTACACTGGAGCAAGGAGAACCCTCCATCAAGGACAGCCCAAGTGATTCTAACCTCATCTTGCTTGTCTTGGCTGAGTTCCCTAAGTCTTAGAGGGTCCAAGATAAACAAGTCAGTTTGGAGACAGCCAGGTGACACCAGGCATGTAACCGTATCATCTATGAAACTGTGGGGCAAAACACGGAAGGAGTCATAACTTGGCACTCAATGGAAGTGTTCGGGGGAGGTGGAAATTTTTATCTGAAAGGTTGAACGTTTAATGGAACTAAATGAAATGTGTCTTATGTTTGGGCAAGGCCAAGGTCCGTGTGTGATCTCACTGAAGGAGTGAATTCTCTAATGAGTAAGGTTTGTTCAAAAGTGGAGTAGAACCTAGGCGTGACTGCTCATGCCTAGAACCCCGGAAATCAGGCAGCCAAAGGAAGAGGATCACGAGTTCAAGCCCAACCTGGGCTACATAGCAACACCTTGTCAACAAACAAACCACAAACAAAATGGCTGGGCTAGCAGCAGAGAGCCCCTTGGATCCTGAAGAATAAAGTCAGACCCAAGCTTGCTATCAGGAAGGCTCATATGGTCTGAATTTGGAATGGTTCCACAGGCTCTTGCTTTGAGGACTGGGTTCCCAGCTTGCAGTGCTATTTTGAATGCTGTAGAACCTTTAGGAAGTGGAGCCCACCTGGTGGTAGTGGATCACAAGGGGCAGGCCTTTTAGGGTGATGTCCATCCCTGGTTCTGATCTAGCTCCCCCCTTCCTGCTTGTTACCAGGTGACAGACTGAGCCACTCCTGTAGAATCCCTTTTCTGGTGAGGTTCTCTAAAGGCCTGATAGCATGCATGTGCATATTAAAGGGGGGGCGTGCATTGGCGTGGCTTGCAGGCTGAGGTCCAGGTAGTCAAATAGTGGCTGTCTCTAGAAAGAAGGGTGAAGAATCTGGTAGTTATTTAGTCCCAGTCTGGTGCCAGACAGTCTATAATGGAGCCCAGAAGAAACAGATTGATTATATCAGTGAACTAACGACTCAGCAGCAGGATGGATGAACTTGCCAGCAAGTATGAGGGCAAGCAGGCAAAAAGCAAAGGCCTTCTTTCCATGTCCTTGTACGTGGGCTGCCAATAGATGTTCCAGAGATGAAGGGTGGGTCTTCCCACCTCAACAATCCAGTCTGGGGGGAAGAAAATCCCTCACAGGATGCTCAGCTGCTAAGGTTTTTATCCAGATGTTGTCAGGTTGACAGCCAAAATGAGCTACCACACCTGCCGTGATAGACCAGGACTCTGAAACCACAAGCTAAAATAAAGACTTCCTTCCATAGCATAACTAGTTTCTGTCTGCCAGGTGGTTTTTAAAAATTTTTGTTTTGAGATTATAATTTAATTATACTATTTCTCCCTCCCCTCTCCCCCCAAACCTTCCCACATGCTCCTCCCTGATCTCCTTTTAACTTGTGGCCTCCTTTTCCCCTACTTGTTATTGTATGCCTCTATGTATATGTGTGTGTATATGTATATGTGCTCCTACACACAACCTGCTCAGTCTGTATAATGCTACCTATATATGTGTTTCAGAACTGAAGGTTTGACCCTGAACAGCCAATTGGTATGCTTTTCTCTGGGGAAGGCCACCTCTCCTGTCCCCAGCTTTTCTCAGTTGCCTGTAGCTCTCTGTGTAGGGTTGAAGCCTCTAGGCTTTCTCCATCCAGTTGGGCATGTTCTTTGGTGTCATCATTGTTCGGCTCTCATTTGGGCAGTTATGGTCATATTGGTGACAGTTTTTCGATGTGTAACAATCACACACACACAGACACACAGACACAGACACAGACACACACACACACACACACACACACACACACCTACCTAACTAACAGAGGCAGTGAGAGCTGCGCCAGCTCTCCTATTCAGGTTCGGTCTACTGCAAAACCCCTTTCCTTCATTACACCATTAACAAAGAATGGACACGTGAATATTAATGACTTATAAGTCTTCACATCTGGAGTCCAGGGCTATTACACTCTGGTAAATTTTTACTAAGTAAGTGTCCCTGTCTGCCTATGTGCATGTGTACGTGCATACCTGCTTGAGTGCCAGCATTGAAGTAGATGTCTGGAGTTCTTCTCAATCTCTTTCTACCCCACCTCCTTCTTGAGACAAGATCTCTCTCTGAACCTGAGCTCACCAATGTATCTTGGCTGGCTTCCCCCAGGAGCTGCTGGGATCTTGTGGACACCTCCCCAGGGCAGGAGTAGGAGGCCTGTGCTCCTACACGTAGACTGTATGTAGGTACTGCGAATGGAACACAGGTCCATATGTTTCCATGGCAAGCACTCTATAACTGAGCCACCTTCCATCTTCCATGAAGAGCCATACTTCTGTTCCTGTAGATTTGCCATCTCTCATAGATTCCATCTGTAACAAGATCTTAAAGAGAGACTGAGGCAGGGGATTGACTTGCATCTTTTGAATGAAAACACAAATCTCTGTATCCTGTGGGAGCAGGAAATCAGAGGTGGTTTGTGCTCCCTGGCTGCTCCGGAAACTGTGCTGGTCAGTTTCCCGTGAGTGACGGGATCATCTCCAGAGGGCACAGGAGAAACAGTATGGCCCTGACTGCTGTTCTTCTGTGGAAGAGGGGACTTGGGCCCTTTCTGGGTTCATTTTACTTCAGCAGAGGAAGTAGACTACGAAGACAATATTTTGGCTATGGTGGCATCCCTGTGTTCTCAGGCTTGGAGAAAGACTAATGTTCCCTTCTTTTGTCTCCGCTAGCAAGGAGGGTGGGGCAGTCAGGGTGTCTGAGACTGTAGAAGACAGGAAACCAACAGAAAAGCTGCTTCTTCAGGAGATGGAAGAAAGGTCTGGAAGGAAGGGGCAAATTGGGGAGTGTTTCCCCCACCCCCCTCATCTAGCAGGCCCCTGGAGACTCATCTCAGAATCCGGCACCCCTCTCATTAGTCTCGTTACAAGGATGTGCATGGCCCTGAGGAGTTCCTGAGGAATCCTGCAGCTGTTGGGGCCTCGGAGGAGATGGGCAGCATGTCTCCCAGTCCTTGTTAATCCCACAAATGGCCCATTGAGGGGAGTGGGAGAAGGGAGAGGCATCCAGGATTGCCCCTGAGGTCCCTCAATGGGGGTACTGTTCAGGCTTGGGTGGAGGCCAGCCCTGACCCCGTGCTGGTTGTTAAGGCTTCATTCTTCCCCAGGAGGTGGCTGCAAAGGCAGCGAGCAGCTGACGCTCCAGGGAAGGGGCTGCTCTTGTTCCTCACAGGCCCCACTGACAAATGAGGGGAAGTGCTTCCTCCTTAATTATGTCTGTTGTTCATTGCCTTCACATCCCAGGCTTCTTTCCTGTTCCTTCTCTTTCTTCTTTCACCACTCAAGACCTCAGAGTCGTGGGCTTTTCCTCTCCCTCTCCGGTCTTGCATCGGGTCGGAAACAACGCCATTTTCGTTTTTCCCTTTTGCAGCAATCCCCTCAGGCAGCTGGCTTAAGAAGTAGAACAGGAAAGGCTGTAGGTTTGGCTGTTTTAGACACCTAGTGCCAGAACCTGTTGTTGGAACACCTGCTGCTCTTACTGCCCAGCCACCCTTTCTGGTGGCATTACCTTGGTTTTCATTCATCCTAATCCATCCAGCCAATGGACTTCGGTTTAGGAGACCTGGCCCTGGGTTTAGGAGAAGACAAAACTTCTGCTAGTAGGTGGCAATCTCTTTTGGGTTTGCACAGTGGATAGTTGGGACTACACTGGGCTGAGTCATTGAAACCTGGAAAGATTGTGCTGGAAGTATTGAGATAGAGACTATGTCTACTAGGCTGCCAAAATGGTACCATCTAACTGGGCAGCCATGGTAATCATCTCTGCTGCCACTGGAGAAAGGCTATTTTGAGAAGAAAGCTGGCTAGTTTTCAACAACTTGACAACTTCCCTCCTCATTTTAGAAGAGGGAGCATCCATCAAGAATATGTCCCTACCAGATTGGCTTGTGGGCAAGCCTGTGGTGGATTTTCTTAGCTAGTTATTGATGTGGAAGGGCCCAGCTCTCTATGCGAGGTACCATTCCTGAGTTGCTAGTCCTCGGTGCTATAAGAAAGCAGGCTGAGCAAGCCATGATGAGCAAGACAGTAAGCAGCACCCCTCCATGGTCTCTGCATCAGCTCCTGCCCTGACTTCCCTCCGAGATGGACTATTTCCTGGATGTATAAGATGAAATAAAGCCTTTCCTCCCCAAGTTGCTTTTGGTCATAGTGTTTTACCACAGCAATAGAAACCCCAACCAAGACATCCACAGAGGAAAACTGAGCCAAAGCGACAGCTCTCTGATAACTCAGGGTGGAGACAGGATTCCTGAAGCTGGAGCTCTGGTCCTTGTGCTGTGTTGGTCAGTGTATTCCTTCTCATTGTGTCATTTGAGCGAGTTTGCCCACCTCTCTCTTATTCCCTTCTGTTCTGTCTCCCTTCTCCCCCTCATCCCCCCCCCCCGACTTATTTTTGAGATACGGCCATCTACGTAGCTCAGTTGAACTTTGAACTTGTTATGTAGCCCAGGCTGACGCCAAACTCTCGACCTTCCCAATTTAGCCTATGTGATTTCTGAGATTACAAGCCTGCACCACCACACGCAGCTGAAACTGGATTTCCGTCAGCTACACCTGGAACTAGTATACCTGAGCGTCAGCAGAGATATATTTTTTCTGGCTTCCAACTTTCCACTGAGGCTACCCTTATTCAATAATTTGCAGTACCAGAGATAGGATGCACTAGCGTCATTAAAAAAAAATCTCAGACTTGACGGAAAGAAGATGCATGCGTCTGGTGTGCTCTGGCTAGACAGGCTCCGCTAGGCCCCCTTGCTGTTTCCCAGGGTCTGTGGTCGGAGCCCCAGCCTCACTCATCCATTCAGTAGCTACTTAGTACGCGCTGACGGCAAGGCATGAAACTGTCACCTGCGGCTTCCCATAAAGCCTTGAGAGGTACAGCAGGCCCTGCAATGAGAATTACGGGGAGCTTTTCCCATTGGAGCCCCCATGGAAGGAGGGGCTGGTCAGTAGCCGGAAGAAAGACCACAGGATCCTTGACTGTGTCTTCAAGGATGAATAGGGGTTTCTCAGGTGAAAAGGCTCAGCCCTGGGGATGAGCCCCTCTGGCCAGTGTACGGTGCCCTGAGCACAGGAGTCTGTGGTCCCATGTAACCCCTCCTTTCTTCCTTTCTAACACTCAGATGATAACTCGTGTAGTCTTTTCGTTGGTAAACAAGGCTGCTGCAGGCGGGCGCTAGAGTCAGACACTGGGGAGAAACTGCATCCCATGTGAGTCCCCAGCCCAGTGAGGGCATCAACGCCAGTAGTGTCTGTATTTCTGGCTTTTTCTTTGGCCCTTCGGTGGTTTTGTAAACACTCCACCCCTATACTAACTCCCCTTTGATTTGATGCCCAGAATAAGTTTTGTTGCGTACACGGAACCTCAGTGGCTACAGCATTTACTCATTCATTCTGCCGCAGGGTCTCCTTACATAACCCAGGCTGTCTTTAACTCACGATAAAGCCTATTGCCTCAGCTTCCCCAGTGCTGGGGTCACAGGCCCACACTACTAAACCTAGCTGTAATTATTATTTTTGAATTTTCTGTTTTACTGTCTTAAAATGTTTGCTTTTCAGGGAGAAACTGTGTTCCCTGAGACTAGAGAGTTCTTGGAAGTAGCTCTTCTGTCATATGTAAATCAACCAACAGACTCACCATGTTGCTATCCCATCAACCCCTTTAACTCTCACACAAGAAACCAGTGTTCACCCAGCACTGAATGTGAGGTCCTGAGTTATGAGGCATGTCCACTTCATGTGGCATGTCTTCACGGGGAATGTATTAAAATTGTTCTTTCTATGTTATTGGCTTTGCAGTGTTATTACTCAGACAACCGTGTAAGTTAAAATTCCATGTCACACCAGTGGAGGAGGAGTTCTCCACTGTGGGGTAAGTGTTAAGGCCTAGTCTTGTTCACCATCTTGTCTATTATATCAAGCACAGAGTAGGGAAGGAATAGATTCTCAGTAGCTGGTTTTTGAGTAAGCACACGGGTTTAAAAGTGAAGGCAAAGGTCTTGGCATGATGTTTTTGAGTTTTGCCAAATCCTAATATTGTGCTTAGAGCCTTTCTCTGCCCACCAGACCTCAAGAATTGCCCTGTCCTCAACCCATAGCCACATCAAACATATTTCCAAATTTTCTGGGAAGCCATCCACTCAGCAGGCAGACCTCTGATCCTGCTTCAGAGCAAGCAGGGCATGATCCGAGTTCAATCAGGAGAATTCTCCGTGGAGAGAGTTTGTCAAGACCATTGGCTGGCAGCCTCCAGTCCCCTTGAGCTCCCTCAGTGGGCAACAGGTTCTGTGGACAATCTGTCCATTGCTCATGGGCTGCAAGGGCAGTGACATGACTGGGGAGGTCTTGAGTTGCTAGTCCCAAGCATGTGAGTGTTATCAGAAGCACACTGTGCTCACAAGTCCCTTTATATGGAAACCAGCCCAGCCAAGGCCATTTCTCAGTTCACAGTTCAACAATAAAGTAATTTCTTTACTGTGTTTTTTTTTTTAAATCATATGAGAAGTTCATGGAATTGTGTGAAGTAAGTAGATCATGTTTTACTATAACCGGTACTATCAGATTGACTGTCAATCAAATCAATTAGAGATAAAGTCCAAATGGAAGAGAGACAGCAAATGTCAACAGAAGCTTCTCAAAACTTCAAACTGTCCTGATACCCTATCAGGGCCAAAGACGGAGGGAAGGCAGAGGCGAAAGCTCTGTGACTTCTGGTATCTTGAAGGAAGGGACTTGTCCTTGTCTTAGAGGAATGTCTGTGGAGACGATTCCCTGAGGATGGTGTTCTTTCTGTTCCTTGGATGTCACCTAGTTGATATGAATCCTCTTTTCCTATTTAAACAAAGACAGGTTTGGTCACTGGGAAGATTCCTAATTTTAGGAATGAGGCATGAGAAGCCACAACTGTCACACTCGATATGCTGAGATCTCATTGCTTTGAGGTCTAACTTAACCCTCCATTAAACTGAGCTAGTGGACTGCATGTCTTAATCTTTCTAAGCTCCAGTTTCCTCATCCACAAAGTCTTCAGGGACTTGAGCCGGCTAATAAGAAACTCCTTGTATACTCTTTAGTTCCCACGTCGTAGACTCCGGGAAGCATCAGTCACATGTATTGTTATAATTGACACAAGTAGATCCATTGCTTCAAAGGACTGTGGACAGAAAAACTGCTGAGCCACACTAGACAAGCGATGACAAATTTTGAGAATCTTTCTTTGGCTTGTTGTGCAACCTCAGTCACTGGTGTATGTCTGGAAAAGGGGAGACACTGGACTTGGCATGACAGAGGTCATCAGATAAGAGATTGGAGGGCACATGGCTGGCCAGAGGTTCCAGGACCTAGACAGGTGACTCACCTAATGAAATGAACGAATGAAATAAATGAAAACGCCACTCAGTTTGAGGCTGCATAGGTCTGTAGGGTCCATAAGGAAAGGCAGATGCTAGGCTTTGAAATAGTGACAAACTAGAGGGATGTTATAAGGTGGGGAAACTTTGGGGGGATGAAGAGATGGATTTACAGTGTTTGGGAAGAGAGCAACTGATTCGAACTTGCAGCCACTTGAAGGTTGCTGTAAGAAAATATCTAAGACTATTAAGTGGAAGACGTGAATAGGAATTTTCTTTTTTTTCTTTCTCTTTCTTTCTTTCTTTCTTTCTTTCTTTCTTTCTTTCTTTCTTTTTCCGAGACAGCGTTTCTCTGTGGCTTTGGAGCCTGTCCTGGAACTAGCTCTGTAGACCAGGCTGGTCTCGAACTCACAGAGATCCTCCTGCCTCTGCCTCCTGAGTACTGGGATTAAAGGCGTGTGCCACCATAGCCCGGCTGTGAATAGGATTTTCATCTCTCATGCAGGTTGGGGGATGCAATGGCAGAGCCTTCTAGAAATGAATAGTGGGATGGGCTGCCGCTCAGGGTTTCTAGAACTCTTTAGTCTAGCTGGGCTGGTTTTTCAGGAATGCTGAAGAAGGGTCTTGCTCAGGAGCACAGGGCACAGGAAGGGACTTGGTGTGCAGCCACATGGGTGGGAACGATGGTCACAGCAGGAAGGGCTCCCCAGGTCAGTATCTCCAAGAGAGAGCAGACATTAGGCAAGGCCCAGAGCTGGTACAGGTCTTCAGTAATCGTTAGTCACATTTATCATGATGATTCTAAGGCTGGCATTTCAAAGGCTTGTGGACCAGTGGATTGCTGAGCTGCACTGACTGCAGAGGAGATCAGAAATCGGGAAACATTGCCTGGGCTTTG
Organism: Microtus ochrogaster; assembly: GCF_000317375.1. Taxonomy (NCBI): domain Eukaryota; kingdom Metazoa; phylum Chordata; class Mammalia; order Rodentia; family Cricetidae; genus Microtus; species Microtus ochrogaster. The sequence goes on from NC_022021.1 coordinate 58,092,987, forward strand.
CCCTGGCTGTGTAATTTCAGTCACTCATGTAAGCCTGGGAATTGGGAGGGACAAGACGAGTTTAGGGGAGTGGGTAGGGATAGAGCATGCAGGGAAGGAGAAACCATGGCCGGTGCCGACAGCTGGAAGAAATTTTCTTTAGTGTAGTGCTGGTGTGAGGGGAACCAATGAGAACAGACCAGAGAACTTGTTTTTTAACCTTGAGATAGGACCATAGATATTCTGGGAGCCATGGAGAGCTATGGAAGCATGCTAAGCAAGGCAGTAACATGGCTAGAGAGTGCTGTGGAACAATCACTCTCCTTACCTGAAGGGCCCACATCCAGGAAGCAGAGAGGTAGCATTTCCTGATAACCCACTGTGACCTGGAACTTTGTATGAATGGCAGCATACCACACTGCCAGCCGCCCATTGGGTGGGTGATTGCCTCTATCATATAAACGGGCAAAGAAGACCAGAGCTGAAGACTTTTTCAACCTAGTCTAGTTAGTAAGCCATGGATTAATACTAAAAGCCTATTGGATCTGATTCCAGGGTCTGGGTTTGTTTCAACGCAATGAAAACAAATCCAGACACAACTTTTGAAAATATACAGAATTTATATTGTCTTTAGAGCAATTGACAATTGCTTTTGTACTGTCCCTATCACACTGATGCATGTCAAGCCATGCACCTTCTTTTCAGGTGGCCTACTGCTTCAAGTCCTCCTTCCCAATACCGTCATGCCATGGCAAATCTTTCCTAGAATTTGAGCTTGGTGTTTTGTTTGGTACTTCTGCCCCCGGTGGTTTGTCTTTTTGAGTAGATGGACATTTGGGTGTTTGGGCTCATCGAGTCCCACTGTGTAGGTGAAGGAGCTGCGGGAAGAATTGCAGAGGCAGAGGATGTAGCAGATGGATGGGTAGAGAAGAGAGGTAGAAAGTGTGCCTTGCCCGGGGCTTGCTAGTTCTCTGTCAGCTGTCTGACATTTCCCCTTCGGTGTAAAGTAAGCTAGAGTTAGCTTCTGTTGCTTTGGAAGAAGATAGAGCAAGTGGATTCATCAGCATTTGTGGGGGACTGATGGAGGCAGGTGGAGGGGAAACATGGACAGAAACTGATGGGATCAGTTGTGATGTCTTTTCAAGACTCCAGAGTTTTGCTGAGCTACACTGAATGTTACATGAGCCTGAACTTCTGGTAGAGACGGTGAAGCAGCGGCATAGAGACATAATGTGATCTAACAGTGGAACGCAGAAGATAAGGAACAAAACCCATAAAACCTTGGGCAGGTGATGGACCTGTTTTGAGCTTCAGAAGTAGGATTCAGGCCACAGTTAATCAATTCAAGGAAATAGGAAGGCCTAAACACACATCTGATTTTTTTAGTTGGATTCAGAGGCCTTGATCGTCAAAGGCTGAAGAGTTAAATTTCAGGTAGAAGGTGGCTAAGCCCTAAAGAGGCCAGTTCAGGGTGAAAAGGGTCGGGGTCCAATGCTAGCCCGGACCCTAAGTTATTTCTCGACCTGACCCCAACATAAACTATCTCTCTGGACTGGCATGGAGGCGTGGAAAGACTCAACTCACATGGTTTTATCAGGAGGGAGATTCTCAGTGGTCCCTCATGAAGTCCTGAGTTCACATCCTGAAGAATTTCTCTTGTTTATTCTCCAAACAGTCTTTATACCAAAACTTAACTTAGGGGAAATACATTAGCATTCTCTCTCTTAGGTAACCAGGTGAATGGCTTTTAGTCACATCCACAACTACCTGTGTGCTCTGTCTGCTACCTGTCACTTAGGCTGAATTAGCATCTCTATCAGGCATCCTCCAAATTACAAAGAAAAGAGCAACAACATCCTGACCTTTTGTTAGGGCAGTGGCAGCCTGTCTGGAAGGCTATGTGACTACCTCAGATGGGGCCTATGGCTTTAGAGCCTGGCTGCCCCACCATATAGAAATATGGGCACATATAAAAATAAAGACCTGTGGGACAGCACTGTCCTCCCTCCTCAAGATGCCAGGTTGCTACCTAGATCTGGATCTTTCTAACTTAGCATACAAGCTCATCAGGCTGGATATGTTAGCACATAAAACATTTTTTAGGTGAAGATGAAGAGTGTTGTCATTTGCTTTCCACTCCCACACATGCACGGCATTCCCCATTATCAGTGTCCCCCATCAGAGTGCTATATCTGGTGGTCTTACACTAACACCCAGACACTATGGATCACATTAAGGGTCAAAGTTGTGGTTGAATTTTATAAGTTTGAACAAATGATATGGATTCAACATATAATGCCACACTGTTGTTTTGGGAGACTAAACGTCATTCATCATTAAGTAGTGTTTTATCAACTTTCAAAATGTCAGATGACTGAAACCATATCTTTAAGATTTGGGGGTTAGTTTGGTTGATTGGTTGGTTTTGGTTGTTCGAGACAGGATGTCTTTGTGTAGCATTGGTCCTGAAACTCACTATGAAGACCAGGATGACTTCATACTCACAGTTGGTTTTGTTTCTGATACAATATCTATCTGTGTGGTTTTATCTGTCCTGAAACCCACTATGTAGAAGACATATTGGCCTTGAACTCACAGATATCTGCCTTCACCGCCATATACAGGGGAATGGGAGTTTTGGGGTGTCCTTTACTCTTTCCAAATATGGTATAATAGAGTGAGCTGGACCAGTTCATGTCAAAGCAACAGGTGCTCCTTTCCTGCTGATCCCTACCCTGGCCACACCCTTTACTTGGAAGTAGAGTGTAGCCAGTCATCATGGAATATTTGTACACTGTGTTAAGATACATTGCTGTGATTGGTTTAATAAAAAGATGGATGATCAATTGCTGTGGGATAATGCTCTTGTACACTGTAAAGATCTGTCACTCGTATTGGTTTAATAAAATGCTGATTGGTCAGTTGCTAGGCAGGAAGTATAGGTGGGGTGATCAGACTAGAATTCTGGAAAGAGGAAAGAAAGTCAGTCACCAACCAAATACAGAAGAAGCAAGATGAGAATGCCTCACTGAGTAAGTTATCAAGTCATGTGGCTAAACATAAATAAAAAATATTATGGGTTAGTTTAAGTTGTAAGAGCTAGTTAATAATAAGCCTGAGCCAATAGGTCAAATAGTTTATAATTGTATAAGCCTCTGTGTGTTTCTTTGGGACTGGACAACTGCAGGACCATGTGGGACAGAAACTTCCATCTATAGCCGATAGCTAGGTGGAAGATATAGGTGGGACTTCTGGGCAGAGAGAGAAATGAGGAGGAGGAATCTGGGTGCATGAGGCAGATTGAGGAAGAGACATGGAGGAATCAGGATGGGTAGTATGTAATAGAATGTAGATGAATAAAAATGGGTTAATTTAATTATAGGAGATAGTTAAAAACAAGCCTAAGCTAAGGTCAAGCTTTCATAAATTAGAAAGTCTGCATGTGGCTGTTTGGGAGTTGGTGGGACAGGAAAGACTCGTTACAGTCAGTGAGTACTTACTCCAAACTCCTCACTTTATTGTCCTGCAATGCTTCTCTTTCTGACCACTTCTAATAATGCCAGCTAGAAAGAGCTTTCTGTAGATGAAATTTTTCTCATCAATCATTCTGATATATACCTTTTTGTTCATTGAAAGTTTCTCTTGACTTGAAAGACTGATTTAGATGAATATATTTATCATGGTAGAAAGACTATGTTCTTGGGCATAATAGAGGAAGAAACCCTAGCATATTTGGCAAGAATTTGTTAATTTATTGATTTTAAAATGAGTATCTTAAAAATACACATGTTAGAAAAAACAAACTATTTTAAACAGTAATCCCTCCTAGACCTTAGCCATATCTTTCCTAGTTCCTTTAATAGTCCCCCCAGCTTTAAAAGTAAATGTAATAGTATATATGTTTGTGTTGTTGGGGTTTCTGTCCCAGTTGTCCCACACCATGTTTGTACATATGTTGTATGTATGTGTGTATGACTGTATGTATGTATGTATGTATGTATGTATGTATGTGTATACAAATCAGATGTGTGCTCAGACCTTCCCACTCCCTTGAATTAGTTAACCTTGGCCTGAACCCACTTTTAAGGCTTGAGATAGGTCACTTCTGAGACTTAAAATAGGTTTATCCTCTGCCCAAAGTTTGCTGGCCTTTGTTCCTTGCCTTTGCCTGTATTCCCTCATGTCTAAACCCCTTTTGATTTTAGATGCAAAAGTTGTCATGGCCATCTCTCCATCTCTACATGTATGCATATTTGTGTACTTTTATATGTATGTGAATATTTGTAGTGGTGGAATTTCTGAATCAAACATATGGACTTTTCTAACCTTTCCAGACACTGCCAAACATATGTGTACAATCTGTACCTACCAAGACTCTCACCAAGAGTAAACAGTAGCCTCTTTGTCATTCTCCGTAGCAGTCTGAGTGTTGAAGGTAGGCGTGGGCAAGTAGATTTAGTGAGGGGAAGACTGCAAGTCTAAGATGGCCACCTACATGGTGTCCACCATCTCTGACAAGTGAGCCCTTCTCCCTCTCTCTCCATCTCTACTTTTCTTTACGGTTTAATGCTGATGCAGACCAAGACAAAAAGTCACATCTGACAGATGTTCTTCCTTGGATCTAGGGCCATGCTGAGAACTAGTGACCTTGGGATCCCTTCAGATGGAGGCTGATGATTCTTGGAAAAGGAGGTCAAATGACAACCCCTCTCCCTTACCACACAGTTTTGACAGATGATCAATCCCACTGAAATGCCTAGAAAAGGCTTCATGTATTAGTGATACAGATGCTATGAGAACAAACCATTTGGAGTCTTGGAAAATCTTGCATTTCAGTTTGGTCTTTTTTTGATTAGACTTTAGCACCTCTTTCTGGGTGTCACTCAGGTGATTTGTTTTCTATAATTCCTAGAGATACTAACCTCTGGTATTTCACAGCCCAGACTCATTCTGTCATTCTATTGGAGGAAAAAGAAATGGTACAATACAAACTGAGCAAGCTGCTATTAAAGGAGATTTTCATTTGTTAATCGTGAATGATTTGGAACAAGAACCAGTAAAAATAAGTCAAGATTTGGGATGGTATCATCTAATATCTTCAGAGAAACAATGGGATATGTAGAGACCTATGGAAATTGATTTATTATGTAATTTGGCTCCAGCAATTATGGAAACCACCAACTTCCTTGGTCTACCATCCATATGAGGAGAAATAGCATCGCTGGTGGCATAGTGTCAGTTCAAACCTGAGGAAGGAAGGAGTGGGTATATCTGGGGACAGAAGACAGGAGGTAAGGACAGCTCAAACAGGGAACGTGAATCTCTCCTTTTTGTTCTAACTAGCCATAAAGGACCATAGATAGCAACAATGCATATACAATAATGCTAGCCTGTGGAGGTGACAGTATCTTCTCTACCCATAAAATCAAACACTATCTTTTCTAGACATAGTAAGAAATAACCTTTTACCAACTCTCTGGGCATCCCTTAACCCATTCAACTTGACACATACAGTTCAGGTCAAGCTTCGAAACGAGAGTGTCCTGAAGAGGAGTGTCAGTTCCTAACTTGTCAGCATGGTGGGTATGGGTTTAAATGTTAAGGAAAAGCCTGCCTTGCTGGGGAGCGGGGCGTGCTGGGAGCAGGTTTTTGTGACCTGTAAAGTTTCCATCCAGTCTGATTGAGTGGGATTAACTCCCCCATTTGGGATCTTACAATCTGTTGTTGCCCTCATCTCTCTAACCCCTTGTTTTATCTCTTTACAGCCTCCTGGACCCCTAAGGAATTTATTAATGAGGTCCAATTATGAGAAATGTCAGGGTTTTAATCAACTTTGAATGTATGGTTGAAGGGTCCAGCTCAACCTCCCCGAGAGGATGCACATTAACATGATTTGCTGGGGACTACAGAACAGACTTCCTTGCTGCTCCCCAATTTCAGTCCTACAGGCCCTTCCTCACCATTCATGGCACCCCCACTACCCCCTTCTCCTTCTTCCTCCCTCCCCCTACTGTCACACAGCAGAGTTTCAGCTGCCTTCCACCCCGCCCCACGTCTTGAAGCTACAGGACAAGCAGAAAGCTGTAGCCTCGTAGCCCTGTCTGGCTTCTGTCCCACCCTCTCCATTCTCACGTATGGGTTTCAGCTAGGCGCTCTGGCGAGACCTTCCACGGTCATTTCCATCCTGGTCTCTGAGGCAAGTAGACTATTTCCGCTTCCAGAATATTTTTGAAGACAGATTAGGGGCTTGACAAAAACACTTGGAGTAACCCTTTAAGCAGGTTTTCCAAACACCAAAACCAAAGACTTGAGTGAGAGAACCAGCCCTGAATACTGTTCTGTTGACCATCCCTGATGCTTCAAGCCCCATAGGACAAACTGCGGGTCCTCCCTGCCTGTGGAAACGACAGGTTTCCGGGACGTGGTCTCCTGTACTGCCCCTTGCCCTGGGAGTCACAACTTTCCTTCAGCTGCTGTGGGAATGCCACACATGGTATTCCTGCAGCCACTTCCTCTCCTGGGAAAAGGCCGGGCTCCACCCTGTGTGGTTTCACAAAATGATGCAGGCTCCTGGGAGCCTGTAGCCATGAGTTGCTAACATCTTCCCAGCTCCTGCAGGCTTGAAGAAACCTCTGCTCAGCTGATTAAACATTCTTCAAGGGAAGGCTTTTAAAGGGACCATTGCATAGTGTTGCCGGGTTTTCCACAGCTAAGCATTTTCTTTTTACAAGGTGGGAAGGGCAGTTTTTGCTTTGTATTTAAATGAAGCGAAGTAGGTTAGGAGATTGGCTTTCAGAGGTGGGAGTTTCAACACAGTTGTTAAATAATGCTATTTATTAAAACTTTAAAAAATGGACAAAAATTATTTTAGGCACAAAGTCAATAAATCCCGAAACTTCACCAATTCCTCATGATTTCACTGTGTTTTGCCATTCTCTCCATTTTGGATTATTTATGTTTACACTCTGTGGTGTGGAAGCACTGTGGCATAGTGAAGCATTGTCATTTCTCTGTAAGGACATTGCTGTCACGACGGAAGTTTGATGTTGGCCATGGTGGAGGCATTCCTACGTTTGAAATTGATAAATGCTGCAAAGCAGGGCTTGACCTATTTATTAGACCTATTTAGGACTGTCTGGGAGTCTAAATTTAGGGAAATGATGGAGAAGGTATGGGAAAATGCCAGTTAAAACTTTCTGCCCACAGCTAAGCATGGTTTCTCAAGCATATTAGCACTTGGGATGCTGAGGCAGGAGGATTGCAAATTCTAAAGTTTTTTTAAAGTCTAATGAAAGAAAACTTTTAGAGAAGAGGATGCAATCAGAAAGAGGATTGTGGTGAAACAAGTAGGGATAATGGGGGGACATGGGACATGATCAAGATGTATTACATGCTTGTGTGATGATATCATAATGAAACACATTATTCTGTGTCACTATCTTCTACTGCTTTAGTTTGTGTGTGTATAGTCGAATAGCATGCAAAACTGAGAGAGTATTAATTCTGTTCTTAAAAACTCCTGATTTAGCAAAGGGGTCAGCTGCGTTGCTGAACACCAAGTGAAGTTCCAGCAAGTTCCAGCCTGTGCTGATTCAATTTCTTCTTACATAAATAAATGATCGCCCAACAGCCATGCTAGAACTCCACTTGGCTGTTAGACATTCTCCAGTCCTCCATTTAGTGGCACCATGGTCTTTGATGTCATGGTAATTCTTATCTTTTTCTGGTTGTTTCTCTGTGATGGGCTTATGTTCTTAAACCATCATATTCCAAGAGGCTGAAGCCACATATATTAGGAACGTCAAAGGTCAGGCTGTCCAGTCTCCTTTCACCAGATGGCTGGGAAAAGGGAGCATTCTCTATTTAGTTCCAGCTGGAAGCCGCCATACTGTGAAGAACTCAAGTGTGACTTGTGTGACATGGCCCGGTGTGCAGATTCTATCCTGAGCTCCTGGCAGCACACGGTGGCAGTGTGTTTGTGCTGTGTGTGTACACTGACTCTGCAAGTCTACTTAAAACCATATCTTTGCTGCTCATGGTGGCGCACACCTTTAATCCCAGTACCGGGGAGGCAGAAGCAGGCGGATCTCTGTGAGTTCAAGGCCAGCCTGGCCCACAGAACGAGTTCCAGGACAGCTAGGGCGGTTACACAGAGAAACCCTGTCTCAAAAACTAAAGTGTGTGTGGTGTGTGTGTTTGTGTGTGTGCGTGCGTGTGTGTGTGTGTGTGTGTGAGAGAGAGAGATCTCTTATCTTATGGGGTTGGAGAGATGGCTCAGTGGTTAAGAGTACTGGTTGTTCTTCCAGAGGACCCAGGTTCAATTCCCAGCACCCACATGGTGACTCTAACTCTAATCCCCAAGGATCTAACATCCTTTTCTGGCATTTGCAGGAATACATGTGGTACACACACCTGCATGCAAAACACCTATACATGTAAAATATATAAATAGATACATAAAAAAGACCACATCCTCAAAGACGTGGGTGGGCTCACGTTGCTAAAAGAGAGAGTCTTTCCACCACGTGAGTTTCAGCCCATCCTTTTATCTTTTCAAGATTCAATGAAAGTGGAGGTAATGTAACACATCTCACAGGGTTCTTGAGATGATTAAGTAAAGTAAGGTACCTGTGTATCTTAGTTAGGACTATGTGGCAGTGATAAAAAGCTATCATCAAAGGTAACTAGAAGAGGAGAGGGTTTATTTCATTTTACTCTTCCACGTCCATCACTGAGGGGAGTAAGGGCAGGAACTCAAATAAGTCAGGATCCAGGAGGCCGGAAGTGATGCAGGAGCCACGGAGGAGTGCTGCTTAGTCACCTGATCCCCATGGCTTGCTCACTATGCTTGTTTATGTCACTCAGGACCATCAGCCTAGGGGTGGCACTGCCCATCATGAGCTGGGCCCTTCCACATCAATCAGCAATCAACAAAATGCACCACACATTGCCCACAGGACAATCTGGAGTGGGCATATGCTCTCTTCTAAAATGGCTCTGGCTCGTGTCAAGTTTACGTAAAGAAGCTGGCACAACGTAGTACTTCACACAAGCAAGTACCCAGAGGATAATAATTGCTATTAGAGCATTAAGTTTAGGGGACATTTCCTAGAATGCAAATCCTGCAGGACAAGTGTCTTCCCAACGTTTACAACATTTTAAGCATCCCGTGCAGCTTTTTTTTTTTTAACATAGCAGGAAAAATTCTCATCTAAGCATTGACATGTTTAGGGAGGAGCACCTATAAAATCAGTTATCCTCTTTGCCTATCAACAGATAATGGGCACCACATTCTTGGTCCCATATATTACCAAGAAGTTCTGATTATATATATAATCATATATATATATAATTGTATAAATACCTCAGTATATATAATCATACATTATATATTTGGTTATATACATATTTATATACATACTGTATGTCTTTGATTCTATCTATCTATCTATCTATCTATCTATCTATCTATCTATCTATCTATCATCTATCTATCTATCTATCTATCTATCATCTATCTATCTATCTTTGATTACTTATACCTTTGGTTTGCTGTAGGATTGTGTAGCTAGGAAACCCTGGTTGTTGTCTTGCAGTCTACAGACTGAGCAACAACAGAAAAAGCCCTTGCTCTGTGATCTTTGAGCTAGGATGCACTTGCAAATAGACATTTGCTTAGAACATTTGTCATTAGTTTATTATCGGGAGGTTTGCTCTTTTAACCGCTTGTATTTTACTTAAGGGAAAGTAATTAGTGGTTGGCCACTGTTTTATATTTATATTCAACAGGGGATTGGAAAAAGCCGTGGCCTGTAACTCGGCTCGGAGACCAGGCTGCGCTTTTATCTCTAGTTTGTCCCACCCAGGTTCCTTTAGTTCTGGGTGAGGCAGCTTTGGCCACCATCCCTGGGATCTGTTTTGTTTATTTTTGCTTCTCTGCTCGGAAAGCAAATGTGTAACGCTCCGTTTCTGCACTTATTTTTGTATCTCCTCTTGTCAAATCAGTGCAGAGTTCCTACACACAGTGTGCAGAGGTCGCTGTTTATTAACGGCCTTCTCTGAGTTACCACAGCCAGCCCTGACTAGGGCCCCTTTCTTTCTCCTATCCTCTGTCACTTAGGGTTCTGGCCAGTGCTGTTCAGTTAGGTTGTGTGCTATAGTCGCTGATTTTCTTGTTGCTGTGACAGAATGCCCTAGACACACAGAGGAGGAAGAATGAATTTGGCTCCTCGTTTCAGAGGTGCCTGCCACTCAGGGCTGGAAGGGTGTGGCAGGACAGAGCAGGTCATCTCAAGGTGGGCAGGAAACAGAATCCCAGGGACTCCTTTCTAGGTCTGCCCCCTCCCATTTCCTTTTATCCCATCCAGGTCCCTAGTCCATGGGTGGTACTACTCACATTCTGGTGGGTCTTAGTCCTCTGTAGACAGAACTTCACAAAAATACCCACAGGTAGATCTTATCAGTCTCCTATAAGATTCTGGATAGCCAAATGTGATTTTGAACTTCTGATCTTCCTGCCTCCACCTCCCAAATGCTGGTGTTACAGGCACATGCTACTCTATCCACTTTCTGTGGTGCTGGGGTTTGAACCTGGGGCTTTTTGTATACCAGGAAAGCACTTTACCAACCAAACTAGATCCCCAGTCCCCCCAATGAAAACTATCACTTTTGGTTTGTTTTCATTTATGCCCGTGTTTTCCACTGGACCTAAAGCAGCTCATTGTAAGGGTGGCATAGGCCTGTCCTATAGAGAGTCCTGCCTTCTCATAAGGCATCTCTTCTCAAGGGCTCCACCTGCCTCCATCAGGAAACTCCTTGAAGGCCAGCTGTTCCTCAGAAGCTCCCAGTGTTTCTGTGGAATGTCAGATCTGCAGAGTGGAGCTGGCAGCAGGCCCTACACAGCTCACTTAGTCTGGAACTACTGAAGTGGCCACTGCCTCTGCTGCTCTGCCTCTGCTCTTTCATTCAAACCAAACAGTAGCATAGACCCAGACGTGGTGGTGCACACCATCAATCCCAGCACTTGGGAAGCAGAGGCAGGCAAATCTCTGAGTTGAAAGCCAACCTGCTCTACGGAATTCCAAGACAGGCAGGGCTACACAGAAAGACCCTGTGTTGAAAAACCAAAACCAACCAAACAAGAGTATCACAGAAAAGAAGACTTAAAAAAAATACATTTGTGTTCAAGAACACATCCCAAAGCTTACTCTGAATGTCTCCTTTTCCACCGTAAGTTCTCTTTACTCAGAGTCTCAGGTATGTGCAAAGAAGTCATCACTGTATTTTGAATATATGAAGGTTTCTTTTTCTCCTCCTCCTCCTCTTTTTCTTTCTCCTCCTCCATCTTTTCTCCATACAGGGTTTCTCTGTGTAGCCCTAGCTGTCCTGAAACTTGTTCTATAGATCAGGCTGGCCTTGAACTCACAAAGATACATCTGCCTCTGCCTACCGAGTCCTGGTATTAAAGGCGTGCACCACCACGACCCGGCTGTCTGGAGGTTTCCAAAGCTGTGTGTTCTCTCTTCCGAGGAACACCTTTTCCTTTCAGGTATTTCCCAGCTCATCTGATGCTCTCATGTGTGAGGCAAGTGCTTTGCTTCTAAGCCACACTCACACTCCAGTCCTAAAGCTACCTGTGGTTTAGGTTTTAACACGACAATTAGCAGAATCCCTTAGCATTGCCTGACTTGAGCATTGAAGTAGACACAGACTTGGGAAGGAGAAAAAGATGGCGCTAATAAGTTCCCCAGTCCCAACTACCTTGTTAACCTTGCAAAGGAAAATGTAAGCAGTCCAAAATTCATCTTTGGGTCGAATAGCAAGAAAGGTTCCCCACAACAATAGCAAGGTATCAGTTCTACTGCTTAGAAACACAGAGACAATTCTTCTTTATAATATTTTCAAACAATTCAGTCTAGTGGAATCTGTGGTGTGTTCTGTGCTGGTTTCTCGCTCCTGTTTCTGGAGATTATGACCAGGAACTCTTCGTTTGCTCTAGTTATACCTTTTCTAGTCTCGTTTCTACTTCCAACCAAAATGTGAACTTGGGAGGGAGGACCAAACTGTTGACACTCTGAAAGTACTTGGTTTCATGGCTTTACAGGCTGATAGGTCTGAGTCCTCGGGCTTCGGACCAGCTATAATGGGAGAAATTGGAGAGAAACCTTTACAGAATTGTGGACAAGAGCAACTTAAGTATGAGAAATTAAAAACTCCCTTAGCAATAAAATTCCCAACATTTGACACAAAATTTTAACATTTTTAATCTAGTTTTTCTTAATCAGAAGTTTTCCCTCTTTGCTCTCCGTCCTTCCTTTTTCGTCGTTGGATTAGTCTGATCTGGCCAGTAAGTTCTAAGTAAATGCAATGCTGCCATTATAGCCGCCAAATTCATACATTTAAAATCATTCTCTAATTGGGAAAATGGGGACTTACTATGACATTCTAGGTTTTGACTGATGAATATTTTGGCTGGATTTTTGGTAGTTATGAAAAAATTTAGTAAAACATACTTTTCCAAGCTATATTATTTTGTTTTTAAATAGTTAAAAGGGATGGAACATTTTCTTCCTAAAACAAATTCAAACAAGTCCCTAAGGTGCTCCAAGCCACAACCTTATACAGTAATTGCTCATCCCTCTTTACACAAGCCACTTATCAGAGCCAGGGGCCCTGGTAAAGGCTAAATCAAAAGGCAAGGCTTTTCTGCATTATTGCTTTGTGAATAAAGTATTTGTCTTTTGTTACAGATTTTCACTATAGCTGTCTCCCCTTCAGTTACATATTTGGGAATTAGTTCCCACAGTTCAGAACTGTTTCCTATGCCTTTGGGTTATGTGTGAAAACAGTTTCCCACTGCCAGGGCTTCGTTTCTCTTATCTGAGTTTGTGATGATATTGGTGGGTCTATATTGATCTCTTGAAGCTCATAAGAACCTTTCGTAAGAGGTTTAAGAGGTAAAAATGTTAGATATCTCAGGTTATTATTATTTGTGGTCTGTACTGAAATCCATGTTGTAGAAGAAGGAAGGAGACTCATTTTTGAGTTATTATAGAAGTTTGGAATCCTGAAAACAATTTTTGTTAAAAGCAGTACATGAGGAACAGTGAACACACTCTCGCATACACAAGACCATTTCAACAAATCATAACAACAAATAATTGTTTATTTATTGATTGATTGATTTTTATTTTATGAGTATGAATGTTTGCTTACATGTATGTGCCTGCACTGCATGTGTGCCTGGTACCCTTGGCGGTCAGAAGAGGGCGCCAGAGATCCTGGAACTGGAGTTGTAGAAGGTTGTGAGCCACCATGTAGGTGCTGGGAACCCAACCTTTGTTCCCTGCAGAAACAGCCAGTCTCTTTAACTGCTGAGCCATCCCTCCAGTCCTAACTAGGTCTTTCTCTGCTATTTAACAAAATGATACTATCAATAACAGCTCTTTGGTTATAAATGCAGAATGTGAGGGCAGATGGAGAGGCAATGCAGATTATTTATAAGAGAATGATAATTGTGCTTAAGATTTTATTGTTGTTGTTGTTGTTATTATTATTATTATTGTGTTTTTAAGACACTCTCATGCAGCCCAGGTTGGCCTTGAACTTGCGAAGTATCCAATGACCATATTTCTGCTTCTACTTCTCAAGTACCAGGGTTACAGTGGACCAACATGCCTGGCTCTAAAAATTTTGTAGGTTAGCCTTTACTTGAAATAATAGTGGACATGATCTTATGGAAAAAAATCTAAGTCGGCTTGGGTGGTATGGACATCTTCAGACACAAGACATCTTCACTGATATTCACTGGGTGCTTCCTCTGGGGAGCACTCTCCTGTAAACCCTTAAGTCAGTATTGGCCAGATACAACATCACTTAACTTCAAGAGTCAATGAAGTTCACAATAGGGAGGATAGTACTGCTGTGTCCCCTACATCAATACTGAGAGCCAAACACATGTAACAGCTTAGGTTCTTAACCCTAAATGTGCAAATCAAAGCTCAGAAAGGCTAGATAATTTACTAATTCCAGAGCCAGGATGTGCAATCAAATTCAACTCCAAGGGCAGGACCTCCTTTTCATCTCATCACTTACCATGTGGTTTCAACCAGAAGTTTCTTCATTGGTCTTTCAGGGGCTGGGATGTCAGGGAGGGCATCCGTGATTACTTGGGAGGGAGGCAAAGGCTCTGGCTTCAGCGGTAGCCAAGATGCCTTGTGGGTAGGCATCCTAGTTCCGGCTCACAGGAATCTGGAGACATTAGGACCAGTATAAGCAAGAAGTGCTTTGGGCACCTCAGATGAAAGGCTCTGGGTGAGTATAAAGGGTTGCTATCAGAGCCCAGCATGCAATTTTATATAGAGGTGAGTGCTTACTAATTATAAGATAGCTACTCATTTGTAGGCTTATTTCTGCCTTAATCTTTCATTGGCACTGTGCTACAGGACTAGAGAAGTGCCTGCAGGTTTACAACCAAGATTCTAGAGCTAAGTTTACCCATCATGGTTAGCCCTATTTGCTTAAAATAATAATAAAATATAATTGTGATAAAGCTCCTTCACACGTTGTCTTTGCTTGGTTGGGTTCAGAGTCTCTGCAGAGTTAGCCTTTGGCATCTACCGTGGTTCACTGGTCTATGACTTACATAGGAATCGGAGAACATTTTAGCAATACCCAGAACTACCAAGCTCTAATGACATATCATCTCTATGTGGAGTATACCTGTTAGGGATGAGACGAGGGGAAAGCCAGATCATTTGACATGGAGCATTAATACTCCAGCTGCCCTGAAGGAGGTATTATAACGTCCCTCCAGGTTAACGTTCTGTCAACTGTTTACTTTTCAATAACCCAGGCAGACACTTAGAAAGGAATGGCATTCCCATATTACACTCCCCCATATCAAATGGGGGAGAAACCAGAGAGAGACGGAGACAGAAAGACAGACAGACAGACAGACACACACACAGAAACAGAGAGTGTCGGAGAGTATGAGCTTGGAGGAGTCAAAAACCTTGTATAAAACTGTGATTGTTCAGACTGGTGCCTCGCTCAGCCACCATCAGAGACGCTTCCTTTTGCAGCAGTGGGAATCAGGACAGAGATCCACAATTGGACACTGTGCAGAGAGTGAGAGATTTTGGTGCACTCATTCATAAACAGGATGTCTTCATCGAACCCCTCCCTTCAGGGCTCAGGGGAGCTATGCAGAAGAGGAGGCAGAAAGATTCTAAGATCTAGAGGTGATGGAGGGCACCAAGGAAAACCGTGTCTTCCAGACACAACAGGACAGATACACATACAAGCTGGTAGAGACTGTGGAAACACACACAGGGCTGCATGGATCTGAACTGGTGGGGGACCCTGCACGGAGAGTCCTCCACCCCTAACCAAGATGCTATCTACAACTGACACCCACGTGCAAAGGAAAACTTAGTTTTCTCCAGTGGAGCCTCACTGGGTATATTAACCACACTGAAGGTCAGGCGCCATGCCCGGAAGTAGATGGCCAACACAAAATAAACTGAATGGTAATTTTTGTAGACGTTTGTCTCATATTGCCTTGTTGGGTGTTTTGTTTTGTGCTTTGTTGGTCTTTTACTCACACATAACAGTTTCTGGTTTTGTGGTTTGTGTGTGTGTGGTTTCCTGTGTTGTTTTCTTTGTTTTAGTTATCTTTTGTGCCTGTTTGTTTTCTAAAGAGAGGGAAATGAAGAGCGAGTTGGGTGAGTGAGGAGGTGGGGGAGTCTAGGAGGAGAGGGAGAGAGTGTGATCAGAATACAGTGTCTAAAAATACTTTAACAACGAAGAAAAACTGAAAAAGTTTGATTGTCGTTTTCCTTTCGTGACTATAAATAGACATCAAGGCAAGATTAAGTGCCATGGTCAAGGTCACAGACTAGACGGCAGCAACTGAACAGTTTAGTGTTCAGGTCCTGCGGTAGTGCGCTTTGTGTAAAAACCCAATTTTGTTATTTTCATTCTTGAGACGGCTTTAAAAGCCAAGCATCCGCCCCATCTACTCTCTTCTGCTCTCTTGGGTCTTCTCTCCTCCCTCCCCTATAGCTCTCCCGTGCTCCCAGTCACCTCAGCATCTCATCGTGCCGTGCTCCTTAAAGTGATAATAGCTGCTTAATAAATACCCTGATTGGACCTGGCTTGGACATTGTAAATTTGTGGGAGTTTGTTTTGTGCTGTTTGATTGTGGCTGGTATGAAGTCTAAAATGGATGTCTGGATTGGCAGGGTTCTATTCTCCAGAAGGTGACCTTGAACCCCAGTGTCCTTTGTTCTGGGGCTCCACTGTCTTCTATAGGTGGCCTCCCGTGTTATCCTGGATACAAAACTCAGGCTCCCTCCACATAGGCAAACATTATGGAGGAAGACAGGTAGGCTCAAGTGGAGCATGGAGCACCTACCCTAGAAGTGACCCCTGTCCCTTTGTTCCAATCACTTTGGCTGGAATTGTGTCTCAGGGTCACATCTTCCTACAGGGCTGCTGGCTGCTTCTCCAGGAAGAAGAAACGGGTTTGTTATCTCTCCAGACTCCCTGCCTCAGGCACTTTTTCTAGCTTTGGTTTCTGTGCCTTATTCGCCTTCAGTTGGTTGGCCAGGGATTCCTTGTCCAGCCCCCACGGTCCTCTCTCTAGGCTGAGCAAAGCAGTCTTAGAGAGACTTTGACCTGATTCTTCACTTGCTCTTGCTCCGGGCTCATTTTCTGTGAGAGCCTCCAGACCCCCAGCCTTCCCCTGTCCACTGAGTGATGCTTCTCTGGCATCTGTTCCCCTCCCTCCTAGCTTCTGGCAGTGCACAGCGCAAGCTAGAACAGCACAGCCCTGTGTGCGCTCACTTCAGCCTCCCCAGTGTCCCACTCTCTTGCCATGGGCTATTCCCTTTCGGCACCACTTAAAACAGCGGCTCTGGGTCTGACCTCAACACTGGGCACTTTATGCCTAACACATACTCAATTTGCTGTGCCTTCTGCCCCTCCTCCCATCACCCTTCCCCAGATCCTGGTCCTCTGCCCCTCTCACTTTCCAATTCTCAATTATTCCACACAGTCTTCAGACTGAAGCTCCCTCTGGCTCTAACGATGGTGCTTGAGCTTCCACCGATGGTCACGAAGCCTCTCCACTTTCTTTTCTCTCAGCCACTCTGGAGATGATTCCAGTCACACGCATGACCCTTCCTCTGTACGGTATGAAAGACGAGCATTGTTGGTGCCTTTTCCTCTGCCAACAAAATGCCCAGAGAGCAGAGTGACTTTCAGGCCCCAGAATATAGACAGCGCAGACTCAACGCAAGCTGAACCAGACTTAGTCCAAAGCCCACCAAGCTTTCAAGTTTCTCCAGGCTCTCCATTTCTCTCCCACTAAACTCTGTGTTGCATGGACTTGTTCTTAACATTGTTTCCCAATACTCCAGTCTTTCATCTGTTGCTGTCTCTGGACAGAAACATTGAGTTCCTACCTGCTAAGCTTGACAGCTGTCTGGAGTGGAACGTCCCTGAAGAAGTGTCCATGGAATGGCTGAAAGTTTGAAATAATAAAAAGAGGTGGTTTTTTTAAAAAATGGAATACAATTAACTTCACTTTGGGTAGAGAGAGGGGCTGTGGTTGGAAGTTCAGCCTAGAGCATTGCCCATGCTAGGCGAGTGTTCTACTACTGTAACATGTCTCCAGTTCCCAAAGATTTGTATACTGACTTAAAGAAAAAAAGAATTGTTCTTTTTTCTTTCGTGTACAGAATGTGGAAGTGGAGATGTCAGATAAATCAGATAATAATGATCAACGAACCAGCAGTATTCTTAGTTCCAGCCAGTTAAAAGTTTGTGCTTGGGCTTGTGAACCACACAAAGGATCAGTGAAGGGGGCTTCTGTCAAGAAAACTTGCAGCAGCAAGAGTGATGAGATCAGACAGTCACGATAAGGCCAGGAGAATGACCACGCAACAGGAATCGCAACATCTGTCTCTTATTTCAGATGATTGGCGGTAAGAACATACTGAGAGAGGCTGAAGATGGCGTTCAATTCATTAATATCATGTTAACCCATGCCATGCAGCACCATATGTGTGAGCTCTGGTTCTAGTCACTTTCCTGCCCAGCAAGGGAGAAAGCTACCACGCTCAACCCTACACAAGTAATTTCTCAAATGATGGGAGAAATGAGTATTGTGAAGGGGAAGTGTGAGGTGTGTGAGAGGGAATAGCGAGGAGATGGAGAAGGGGTCTGTCTGTGCCAGGGAGACAGGAGCGTGTGCGTCCCTTATCTGAAGGGCCTGGCACCGAGAAGGCTTCAAATTTTGGATATTCCCCCAGCAGATTCTAGGCCGTTTATATATGCATAATGAGATACCTTGGTCACAGGGGCCCAAACCTATTCACGATACATATATATATATACATACATACATACATATATATGTATGTATATATATGTATGTATATAATTTTACGTAATATTTTTAGAATGTCTGAGTTTTGACTGCAGTCTGTCACACGAAGTCAAGTGTAGAATTATCTTCTTCTGCTTATTGTTGGCACTTTAAAGGCTTCAGATTTGGAGCATTTAGCGTTTCAGGTTCTTGAACTGGAGATGCCCATCTCTACAGGGAAGTAGTGGATGGAAAGAAGAAAGCATAGAGGTATGCAGCAAAGCCATGTAGGAAGAGAAGACAGGAAAGATGGATCAGGATGTGTTCTGGGAGGGCCTCCTTGGATGTCAGAAGTCTGAACTTGACTTGTTAGAAAATAAGGAAAGCTATAAAGGTCATGGTAGTTGAGGGGAACACTTGTGGCCCCGACCAGAATAAAGCCACGTGAGAAAGAATTACAGGGGCTTTTGTTTCTGTACAGAAAACCATGTCAATCACTGTGACAGGCCAGAGGAGGTACGGTGAGCCAGGGAGCAGTGAGCTCATAGTACCCATTCATGTGTGCCTCATGACTCTATGTCTTGGTCTGTTTGCTTGTCTCATATCTCACAAGGCAGGAGGTAAGAGTTTAGGAAGAGGACAGCACAGGCAGGAAGGCCTCTTACGTTCCCATAGAACTTGCAGGCTTAAGCCTGGCTCCGGAGCACAGCCCAGAGAGCAGAAGAGCAGAGGAAAGGAGAAACGCAACAGTCACTGTGCAGGGCAGCAGACAGGTCGTCCCATAGGCCCTGAGACTTTCTGTTTCCCCCTCCCCCTCGCTGGCAGGATTCAGCCAGGTTGAACTTGGTTGTGTTTTGGTACAGTTCACCCAGCAGTTTAGAAGTGAGACTCCTTACAATACGGAAGGAGGCTCGCCCCACCAGAGCCAAAGGCTCCAGGCCTCCCTGGAGGTTCCTTTTGACCGTCTTTAGTAAGCTCACACGTGGCACACAGACCCTATTAGCCTCTTACCACATTTCTTACAAACCGAACCCACTGGTGGGCAGAACAGGAAGATGTCTGGCTGCCAGCCAGCCAGTAAACAATAGAGGCAAAGATTAGGCAGCCATTAATCTTGTCAATTACACATTAACCCAGGCGGTGTGTATAAAGGGGAGTACAATCTTCCTTTTAAAAAAATACATTTTTTTTTACCGTTTCCTTTTCTTTGCTTTTTATTCATCATGAAAGAGAAAATTAAAAAAAAAAAAACCAACTGAATTTCTTTACCAAACTTCTCCATTTCTGGAAACACGCATGCCAGTACGAAAAGCCCTCTAGCAAGAGTGTTGACTTTTTCCTCCCATGTGTTTCTGACGGCGGCTAAGGCAATACTGCCGAGTGCTCAGGAAATGGATTTTGTTGCTTTCTTTAAACCCACGACAGTTCCTCTTTCACTCTGAATGCTTCAGCCAAATGGGCTATATTAACATGAATATTAGCCTGATTAGATGATATAAGGATTGGTAGACCAAAGCAGGATTTGAAATCTTTTTCTACTAGATAGGTTTATAAGGACCTAGGTCCTGTTCATCTTTGTCGGAGTAGGTGTTATCCGAAGACTTTCCTGCCGTTTGAAAACCCAGAGCAGTTGGCTTGGTGGTCAAACAAAATTAAAAATAATATGCAGAGCGATGTAGAAGCAGCTAAATCCAGCCTTATTCTGGGTGATGGTGAGGAGCCGGCTTCTCTTCAGACACACCAATTTTTCCTCTATACTCTCATACCCTTGTCCTGCCCATCTCTCCTTCTTTTCAAAACCGGTTCTAAGAAATGACCCATGTCAAGCCATTTATTTCTTTGAGGGCACTAATGAGCTTGGAGAATGCTTGTTCTGGCTGTGTTTACATTGTAAGCCTTATCTTTTCTTGTGGAATGAAGAGAATTTCAGGTTTTGGATAATAACCCGAAGTTCAAGTTTTTAAGCTTTGCTCCCGTGGTGCCCAGACAAAATGACGTTTTATTGGCCAGAAGGGCAGTTCTCAGCAGGTGCTCTTCACAGCCTGGAGTGGCTGCGCTATCCTTTGTAGAACGAACCATGGAGGACAGGGTATGAGGGTGAGTGGACAGGACAAGTGGAAGAGAAGGACTCCTAAAAATGTCACTTTCTAAGAGATTTGAGACCTAGTTAAGTAGAGCCGTAATGCCAGCAGGGTGGAGGATCCAGGGGTGTGGAGAGGCCGACCTGTCTGTTGAAAGCGAGCATCGACTTCTTCCTTAAGATACCAGGAGAGAAGCTTAGGGGTCCTCCCTATTTTCTAGGGAATTGGGGGGCAACTTAGAGTGAAGTCCTACTTGATTAACTGTCTGATTTAGTTCGTGCACTCATGGTGATGTAATATTTTCATTTGGATTATCTCAATCCTAGCTCTAGATCTAATAAATGTTAAGGCATTTTTTTTTTTTTTCTGGAGCTCAGTTTTTGGAGAATGAGAAGCTGACTCATCACTAAGGTTCCTTGCAGCACCAAATTCCAGCGATCTCTGAGCTCTATGAAACTAGATAAAGCAGTGTAACCTAATACGCTGTGATTCAAACCACACTGCTTAGGGTCAGGATGCTGACGGAGGTAAGAGGCTGGAGTGCAAGGAATAGCAGCTCTTTCCACGGCTTGTTTCCTCCTCAACTGGAGCAATTACAGTCAGGGGAAGAAGCAGACGCTCCTGGGGGCAAATCAATACTAACCACATCACCAAGAAGAGGGTTCAGAGAAATGTAGTTATGATGGATGGGAAGAACAGAGCGAGTCAGGGACAGCTGAGGGAGGGGTCACTTTCCTCTGGTAATAGTGAACTGATCTGAAAGAAGGCATGGATGGTCTTCTCATTAGATGATTATCGTTTTCGGTCACGGGAGAGTTCCTCAAAAAATTGCTCTCAGAGGATCTGATTAGAGAGCATTTATTTCACAGCAGAGGGTTCAGAACTTTCAGAGGAGAGCTGTCCCTTATGCACGAGCTCCCATAAATCAATGAAGGACAACAGAGAGGAAGTTAGAGAGGACGGTCCCAGAGTTCATTGGGGTTTCTCCAGGCAGGGCATCTCTTGTCTTCAATAGCGTGTGGGTACTTTCTTCAGTGGAATAATATAGCCTTTCCTAAGGGGTCGCTTGTCTCTTATTCAGTGACAACAAAATTCCCTTGCATCATTAATACTTTGCCAGAAGATACAGGACAGCAGAGAGACAAGATGCTCTCACAGACTTAGAGGAATTTGGAGCTTAGCAGAAAATGCACGAATGCATTTGCCTTGGGTAACAGATGGGGAAGTCTTTTAACCTTGTAGCTAAAGCCTGTGCCGTCAGTCATTTCAGGACTGTGGGCCACTAGAGACCGGGTGGATTAGCTGGGCCACGAAGTACCCATCACACCAAGTTTGTGAGCCTTTGCGCTCTTTGATGACTGCTATAGTTCAGATCTTAGCTGTCCCCCAGGGGTCCATGTTAAAGGCACAGTTTCCAGGTTGGCGTTACCTGGAGGTAGCGTGGATTTTAAGAGATTAAGCTTAGTGGGAAGCCTTTGAAGTGTGTCCTTGAAGGGACCTCAGCTGAATTCTTTCACTTCCTGGCTTTGAGGTTGATGGTTTTTACCCTGTCATGTGTTCTTACCATGATGGGCTGTGTCACCACAGATCCCAAAACAATAATATCAACTAGACAGGGAGTAGGACCTTATTGGGAAGAACAATGCTTTATCTTTATAAGTTGATTATTTTGGACATTTGCTTTTTTAATCACATTTACTTAGTTATTGTATGAGGAACACATGAGTACCATAGTCCATGTAGAGGTTGGAAGACAACCTGAGGGGGTCTGTTCTTTCCTACCAGGTGGGCCCCAGGCATCAAACATGCCATCATGCTTAGTAGCAAGTACCTGTACCCAACGAGCCATCTCATCAGCCATCATGTGTACTTTCAATACTGGCACGAAGTGACATTACTCTATGCTTGAACATTCCTGTAATTTCTAGTTAGAACGTTGACAAATACTTCTTTCTCCATTAATAAATACAAAGATATAGTGATGAAATGATTCTAGGATAACACTTTGGGAACTGTTGTGGAATAGACTTTTTGTTCACTGTGAAGGTGTGTCTTCGCCAAGGCTCCTTCTGATTGATTTAATAAAGAGCCGAATGGCCAATAGCTAGGCAGGAAGAGGTTAGGTAGGACTTTCAAGTAGAGAGAAAAGAGGAGGAAATGAATTTAGATCAGGTGGGGAGACATCAGAAAACACAGAGAGAAAACAGGAGGTGCAAGATGGAAGAGAAATAAAAAATCATAGGGCAAAATGTAGATTAATATAAATGGGCTAATTTAAATTATAAGAACAAGTGGGACAAACCCAAGCTATAGATCAAGCTTTTCTAATTAATAAGTCTCTGTCATTTTTTTCTTGTGAGCTGGCAGCTCAAAGAAAAATCTGTACAAGGAATTCTTTAACCTTTCTTTATAAAAGTCTATTTTTATTTGTGTGTGTGTGTGTGTGTGTGTGTGTGTGTGTGTGTGTGTGCATGTGTCTGTTGATATATAACTATCAG
>NC_022021.1:58116017-58137434 GCF_000317375.1 Microtus ochrogaster
GTGGGTGCTGGGAACTCAACTCTGGAAGGGCAACTGCTTTTAACAGTTGAGGTGTCTTTGCATACCCTCCTCTAATATCTAAGATAAACAAAGATGAAGCAGGCCTTCTGTGTTGGACCAGTGATGAAAGTCTTTTATTTGCTGTTTCTTAAAATCTCTTCTGTGAAAGACCCTGTACTAGTTTTCTGACTTCTTTACTTTTATAATCCTCTGGGGATGATGAACCATGTATTTGATCTTCAGGAAAACACTATCTGACAATGGAAAGATGAGTTTTATTGTTTTTTCAAGCCAATAAGATTTATCATGTCTCACCCAGTCGCAGAACTATCGCCAAGCAGAGGAATCAGTTTATCTGTCACCTGTCTTGTAGTCTTTTTCTTTCTCTCTCATGTCTGTAGCCCAAATCCTCAAGAGTTCTCCCCTGGTCAAATCTGATCTCTATTAACTTCGAAGGAATCCATAGCGTTTTTTTGTTCCTGTGGAAAAAAAGGCGTAACCTTTCCTCCAATGCAACATATTTTGCAACTTCCACTCTGAAGCTAAGACATCTCTAAAGTGGACAGGCTGGTTTAATTAAGAAATCCTTTCTGTAACCCAATACCTCTCAGCAGTTGTTGTTCACTCGTCAGCATTCAAACAATTCAAAGTCAGCAAAGAACTATGCAGGATCCAGATGTCTTGCGTACTTCCCATCCTTACATGGCTTATTTTTTAAAATACTATTTTACTCATTGAAAAAAGACTTTACTTATTTAAACTATATTTTAAAACTGTCTATACCCACTTTCTTCCCCCCTCTCTCTCACTTTCTCATCTAACATTTTAAACACACTGTAACATGTTCAGAGGTTTTTATGGGCCTGAACCTGGCTTTTGTATGTGTATGCATCTCTAACATTTTTTGACTGCATGAACCAAATCCTAAACTGCTAGGCTAACACTGCAGAACTCTGGAAACTGGCTCTGCCCCCCTCAGTTCCATAAGCGCCTAGCCAGGCATTTGTACTCAGTGCTGGTTGCTCAAGTGCTCAGTTGCACAGCAGAACCTCTTTACAAAGCAGTGCCTCTGTATGTTGAGCCTGTCCAAGAGACTGCAGTCAATTTTTTTTAGCTTTCTCAGGCCTTATGTGGATATGCATGGCCCCATGTTGGGTGCCATATGTAGTAGTACTTTTTTTGCTGGGACCACCAACCTACAAATAATGATGCAGAGATTTATTATTAATTATGAAAGCTTGCCCTTAGCTTAGGCTTTTTCCCAACTAGCTTTTATAACTTAAATTAATCTGTTTATATTAATCTACATTCTTCTCAGTGACTTGGTTACCACTTCTTAGTATGCCACATCTGACTTGCTCCAAGTCTGCTGGTTAAATTGCATACATAGATTTCTCCTCCCAGTCTCTCTCTCTCTCTCTCTCTCTCTCTCTCTCTCTCTCTCTCTCTCTCTGTCCAGAAGTCCTGCCTATACCTCCTGCTTACCTACCGACTGTACAGCTTTTTATTACACCAGTCACAGCAGCACATTCTAGCCTGTTTAGTTTTAGATGAGAAACCTACCATCATTCTTAGCTTTGTTCCTCTGTATGCAATTTCTTAATTCTTTGTCTTTCTTTTTCTGAGCCACTTGACTGTGATTGGCCTAATTGTTTGTGAGCTTACTCTATCTTCTTTTTAGATAACAAAGTTGAACTTTGCCATCTAACCTGTTTGCGATTCCCTCAGTTTAATCTATTCCTTTTTTGGAAAACTGCCAGTTTTTATTTATTCAGATATTCCTGTTACCTATGTAAGCTGATGTGCTTGGCCTCCCTCAACTCTATCCTGTGTGTTCCAGTTTGTGCAGCATATGCTGGCATGTCCATGTTTGCTGAACAACCCCACGTCTGAGTGCATGGATGAGTTTGGTAAAGGCACTTCTGATACTCTTACACTCTGTCATTTTCAGCATTTAAATGTTTTCCTCATCACACCCATCATTGAACTGAAATGTCTCATCTGTTTTCCTTGACTACTGCCTTTAAGACATTAATCAGTTGCTTTAACCTTTTTTTTTTTCTTTGACCTCCAACCTCTGGTTCATCTTGAAATCCTGTTCTCTTGGTTGCTTTTTCTTTTGAGAGTTTTATGAATTCTTCTTTTGAGAGTTTTTTTTTTGAGATAGATACATATATTTATTTAAAAAATATATCTTCTAACTTTCAAGAAACTATATGTATATGTAAAAGAATAAAGACTGAAGTAAATACTTTCTGACCAAAAGAGGACTTGTGTCAAAAAAAAAAAAGAGGACTTGTGTCTTCTACTAGGCCCTTTGTGTGTAGGAGAGTATTGTTTTTTTTTAATCAAGTCAGAAACTAAACTATGTTCCATTTTTAATGTTGTCATGGTTACCACTAGAATGTCACTGGCCTCAAGTTTCTCTAACATGATTTTGTGCTTAGGCTAGAGACTCAATTAATGGAAGACTATTTTAAAAGTTCCCTCTTCAACTTGAAGCCTTTCATGTGCTCTGTACCTCAGACAGGACCACTGTCTGCTTCTGACCTTCCTCCAGTAGTTAACTCTAGATTAAAGTGTCGAGCCTTGTGGAGAGGCAAAGGGTTCCTGACAGTCTGGTGTAGAGTTTGTCTTAGAGGAGGCTGTGTTTCTGTATTTTGGAGATGATTTGAAAAGCATTTCTGTGTATAAAATAATGTTCAACTAGCCTGAAATGTCAGTCAATAAACCTTTTCTACTAAGCTCAAAGACACTGCAGTATGGATATCGAGATGAGATTAACAAAAGAACTTTCCAGAAAACTCTGCCCTTCTGTTGCTCCTGTGCCTGTTGTGGGTGAGTAGTTTGGGGCAATGCTGTACCACTCCAGGGGAGAGCTTCACACAGCATGCAGTACAAAATGCACCACTGAGGATAGACAATACCTTAGTGCTGAAGAGAGGAATATGCTAGATCAGTGCTGGGTCTGGGGGAAGTTCACTGGGTCTGCGGGAAGGCTGCAACACACAGAACACTTCTGGATATTTGGGACAATTAATTTCTAATGTTCTTTCAAGGGTAGGAAGTGAGAACTGATAGAAAAATGACAACAAAAAAGTACTGAACAGCGTTCATTTCTCTGTTGAGGTAAATTTATCTAAAATTGAACCAACATTATCGACTGCAGCAATATTATGACATTAAAGGGGGGGGGAATGTCTATTTATAGAGCCATTATATTGAAATGGTACCAAGCAGGTCCAGCAATTCATACCTATTCTTATTGATATTGTCATTATTATTTTGTAATTTGCCTGTTGATTTTTTTTTTAAAACTGGCCCTTATAATTGGGAAATTCTTATTTGTGTAGACAGTCCCTGCTTCCATAATCTGATTTTATCTTTTGTGCACCACACAGACATGTCATTCTTCTAGTTGTTTGGCAATAACAAATTTAGTCTTCAAAACTCTCCTGTCCATGTCAAATAATTTTAATCCCGTGTGTCTTTTCTTCAGGTATTATACTTGGAGAAGAAACTTTCCAAGATTCTTGTGTTGCTCTGATCGGAGCCTTGAGGCAACTGAACAGAGCCGTCACCACATACTAATTATTGAAACCCAGGCAGCTCTGCTTTGTCCAGACATAAAGGAAGCTGCCCACACACTTTTCCCTGGAAAATGGCAACTCTGCGCTAGATCTTCCCCCTGCTCCCCACTGCATTCCATATGGGTTTTTAAAGTACACAGACACAGGAGTTCTGGTCTACACTACTGTCTGGCCATCTGATGTTTTTATTTTGCCACCCTCCACTGCATCTCAGATTCTCCAGTTTTAAAGAGGACTGGACATGGAATGGCTGGAATTGTTCATTCTCAGGGCAGAAGCTATGACATCCCAGTGTGGTGGGAGGGATATCTGATAACTCACATACAGACAGGGCCCTTGGGTGCTGGGATTTCTTAGTGTTTCATTTATATTCTAAGAATATAAAATACTCTGGCTTCCCTAACTTTCCTCCTGTGCATGCCTGCATAAGCTGCTCTTTGACAACTTTTTTTTTTTTTGATAAAGAACAGTGTTTTGTTTTTTTTTTTAATACCCCTAATGCATTAGGGAAATGATGACCTGAGAACATTTAATAAATTACAACTTACGTCAGGGCAACTCTTGATGAAGTTAAGTAACACACCAGAAGAGAAGGGAGGGAGGGAGAGAGAGATAGATAGGAGGGAGGATACCCTCAATCATAGAAACATTAAGCAACACCATTACCTAATTTTTCCTCTCTGTAAACTTCAACCCACAAATATAAGATGCCTATTGCTATGAGCCATCATTTACCAGATGAGGAAATGAAAATGACCCATAGATATATGAGAATAATTTTTTAATTTAATTGATTTTTATTGAGCTCTACATTTTTCTCTGCTTGCCTCCGTACTTCCCCCCTCCCCTCGTCCAAGGTCCCCATGCTCTCAATTTACTCAGGAAATCTTGTCTTTTTTTACTTCCCATGTAGATTAGATCTATGTAAATGTCCTCATTGTTGTCTGTGTTTTCTGGGATTGTGATTTGTAGGTCGGTTTTTTTTTTTTTACTTTACTTTTAAAAGCCACTTATGAGTGAGTCATGTGATAATTGTCTTTCTGTGTCTGGGTTACCTCACTCAAAATGATGTTTTCTAGCTCCATTCATTTGCCTGCAAAATTCAAGATGTCATTATTTTTTTTTCTGTTGTGTAGTACTCCGTTGTGTAAATGTACCACATTTTCCTTATCCATTCTTTGCTCAAGGGGCATTTAGGTTGTTTCCAGGTTCTGGCTATGACAAACAATGTTGCTATGAACATAGTTAAACACATGTCCTTGTGGCACGATTGAGCATCCTTTGGATATATAACCAAAAGTGCTATTACTGGGTCTTGAGGAAGGTTGTTTCCTAATTTTCTGAGGAATCGCTACACTGACATCCAAAGGGTCAGTTTGCATTCCCACCAGCAATGCAGAAGTGTTCCCTTTACCCCACATCCTCTCCAGCATAAGTTGTCATCAGTGTTTTTGATCTTGGCCATTCTTACAGGTATAAGATGGAATCTCAGAGTTGTTTTGATTTGCATTTCTCTAATGGCTAAGGATTTTGAACATTTCCTTAAGCCATTTTAGATTCTTCTGTTGAGGGTTCTCTTGTTTAGGTTTATACTCCATTTTTAAATTGGATTATTTGTTCTTTTGATGACAAATTTCTTGAGTTATTTCTATTTTGGAGATCAGACCTCTGTCTGATGTGAGGTTGGTGAAGATCTTTTCCCATTCTGTAGGCTGTTGTTTTGTCTTGTTGACCATGTCCTTTGCTTTATAGAAGCTTTTCAGTTTTAGGATGTCCCATTTATTGTTTCTCTCAGTATCTCTGCTACTGGGGTTATATTTAAGAAGTAGTTTCCTGTGCCAATGTGTTCAAGTGTACTTCCCACTTTCTCTTCTATGAGGTTCAGTGTGGCTGGCTTTGTGTTGAGGTCTTTGATCCATTTGGTCTTGAGTTTTAAGCATGGTGATAGATATGGATCTATTTCATTCTTCTACATGTTGATATCCAGTTATGCCAGCACCATTGATTAAATATGCTTTCTTTTTTCCATTTGATACTTTTGCTTCTTTGTCAAAAGTCAGGTGTTCGAAGGTGTGTGGATTAATATCCAGGACTTTGATTCGGTTCCATTGGTCCCCCTGACTGTTTTTATGCCAATACCAGGCTGTTTTCAGTACTGTAGCTCTGTAGTGGAGTTTTGAAGTCAGGGGTTGTGATGCTTCTAGAAGTTCTTTTATTGTTTGGGATTGTTTTGGCTATCCTGTTTTTCAGTTTTTGTTTGTTTTTTTTTCTTTTCCATATAAAGTTGAGTACCATTCTTTCGAGTCTGTGAAGAAATTTGTTGGAATTTTGATGGGCATTGCATTGAATCTGTAGATGTCATTTTTACTATGTTAATTCTACCTACCCAAGAGCATGGGAGATCTTTCCACTTTCTGGTGTCTTCTTCTATTTCTTTCTTCAGAGATTTAAAGTTATTGTCATACAAGTCTTCCATTTGTTTGGATAGAGTTACTCTGAGATATTTTATGCTATTTGTGGCTATTGTGAAGGGTGATGTTTTCTCTGATTTCTTTCTCAGCCCATTTATCATCTGTGTACAGGAGGGCTACTTATTTTTTTTTTTTGAGTTAATCTTGTATCTTGCTACCTTACTGAAAGTGTTTATGAGTTGTAGAAATTCCTTGGTAAAATTTTTGGGGTCACTTATGTAAACTATCATATCATAAGTAAATAGTGAGAGTTTGACTACTTTTTCGATTTGTATCCCCTTGATTTCCTTTTGATGCATTATTGCTCTAGCTAGGACCTCAAAAACTATATTGAATAGATATGGAGAGAGTGGACAATCTTGTCTTGTTCCTGATTTCAGTGGGATCAGTGGGAGTTTCTCCCTTATGAGACTAATTTAAATCTGTGTCTGTTAAAAAACCCCCAAAAGTACAATGACATCTACATATAGATCAGATTAGCCAAAATTTAAAAGTTAGCTAATATTAATTGTCAGCAAGAATATGGACCACTGGAAGTTTTAAAATTGGCTTGGGTTATGATAACATAGTTCGATCACTTTGTAAAGCAATTTGGTTTCAACTAGCGAAACTGAATATATGCATACTCTATGACCCAGCAATTTTTGTCCTATGTATCTCAGAGAAACTTCTATTTATAAACCAGAACATACTCACAGAAGCTTTATTCCTATTAATGAAAATCTTTATGAAATCCAAATATTCATCAACAGCTGGCTAAAAAAAGATTAAGTATGCACACAGAATACTACAAACCAGTGAAAATGAGTATTTCATCTATCATCTCAACTACCTACCTATCCATGTATATCTGAATATCTCTGTGTGTGCGCTCATGCATGCATGCACACACACACGCACACTGCATAATGTAGAACCATAAAAGGAAATTACAGAAGCAAAGATACATGGTGCAATCAAACTGGTATGGCCATATATTCAAAGTACAGCGAAAAATCATACTGAATGATTCAACTTGAAAAAAAATGTTAGAAACAAAACAAAGGAAATGGAATGTGTGAAGAATAAGCACTACTTAAAGTTGTGTGTGTGTTTGTTTGCTTGGGATTTTTGGATTTGTTTTTTTGAGACAGGGCTACACAGAGGAGGTATTCTGAAACTCATTCTGTAGATGAAGCTGGCCTCGAACTCACAGAGATCCACATGATTCTGCTTCCTGAGTGCTGAGGTTAAAGACATGTGTTGGGGAATATTATTTTAAGGTTTATGACTCTTGTTTACGGTGCATTTAACTCTTTAAAGCTGTGATTCTTTGCCTGTATAAAACACCTGAATCTAATGAAGAGCTGAACAGCCAATAGCGAGGCAGAAAAAAGGATAGGCGGGGCTAGCAGGCAGAGAGAATAAACAGAAGGAGAAATCTGGAAGGAGAGAAGAAAGAGGAACAAGAGGACAAGAAAAGGAGGATGCTAGTCACTCAGCCACCAAGCCCCAGTCACGGAGTAAGAAGGAAAGTAAGATATATAGAAGTAAGAAAGAAAAAAGCCCAGAGAGAAAAGGTAGATGGGTTAATTTAGGATAGGGAAAACTGGCAAGAAACAAGTCAAGCTAAGGCTGGGCATTCATAAGTAATAATAGGCCTCTGTGTATGTAATTTATTTGTGAGCTGGGTGGCAGGCCCCCACAGAGTGAAAAGAGCAAAACCAACACACAATAAACATGTACCACCGCTGCCTCACTCTTGTTCTTAATAGGAGGTCTGTGCTCAGATTCCTCCCGCCGTGGGTCAACGCGAGCTCACTGAAGGCATGGCACTCTTCTATCTTATCCTCTGTATATCTAGCACCAAGAGAGTACCTGACACAAAAGAGGCGCCCAGTAATGGGTATTTGTTAAGTTCATATATACATATATGGCCAAATAAATGAATTTTCACAGAGTAGGCCTATGAAACAGTATAGGAAAGCAGAAGCCATAGAAACAAATATGGGAAAACTGACTATATCACAGCCCAACCCAACCAAAAGTAACTGTATGGAAGAGGAAAGGCAATGGGGAAAATGGGAAAAAATACAGTAAAATGTCAGGCAAAATTATACAAGCCCTATACAGCATCAGGCCAGTCAACGTTCCAGCATGGAGATTCCCTACCCCTGACCAAGGAGCTTTCAACAGTTCATGGCTTCCGGGAAATGAGTCAGGTTTTCTTTAAAAGTGTGGTCCTTGTGCTCTGGTGGAGGACCCCACACCCAGGAGTATATGGTATATGGGCAGCACAAATGGAACTTGGGAACTTGGACTTGGTGGAATACACACACACATGCACACACACACACAATGTATATATAATTTAATCTTATTATTTTTTAAAGAGGGCACAAGGTTTAAAAGGTCAGGGAGTTGTGGGGTGCATCTGAGAAGAGTTGGTCGGGAGGGGAAGTGAGAGTCAATACGACTGAAATATATTGTATGTATACATGTATGAATTCTCAAAAATTAGTAAAAGCATATTTTAAAATGTCAAGTAAGACATTACTGTCCCTCATTGACAGATGGCTGCTATGAATCTATGAAGAAAAAAAATGAAGCCGGGCAGTGGTGGCGCATGCCTTTAATCCTAGCACTCAGGAGGCAGAGGCAGGCAGAGCTCTGTGATTTCGAGGCCAGCCTGGTCTACAGAGTAAGTTCCAGGACAGGCTCCAAAGCTATGAGAAACTCTGTCTCAAACAAACAATCAAACACAAAAGCAAAAACCCCAAGATTCTGCATATGTCAGTCCCACATATGCTCAAAGTTGAAATTATCAGTCGTTTTTGGTGCTTTTTCCACCAGGTTCAGACGGGCAGTTCTCACTTAGAATCCTTGTGCAGTTGCAGGCAGATGGAAGCGAGGGTGTACGCTCCCTGTGAAGGCTCCTTCTCAGCCTGCAGTTGCTTCTGGCTGCTTGCTGGAAACGACTTGTGGTTTTATATGAGGCTCGGGTTTCACGCAGCATAGAACCTAGGTCCAAGCAGAAGCATCCTACCAGCCGATATTTCAAAAGACCCTGGGAGAATGTGATCAGCTGGTACTCAGAAAGCCTCAGAAGTCAGTCACACACACACACACACACACACACACACACACACACACACACCTCTGCCATAGTTCTTGTCCAGTTAGGCACACAGCTCAGCTTGGCTCAGAGCATCAAATGCTCCATCTCCATCTCCAGTGCAGAAGCCGCATATGAACCCAGGAAGGGATGACATCTTTGTAGGATGTCCCCTCTCCCATTTGCTGCTTGCTTTTTGTGCCACTCAGCAGACAGATGGAGTCAGGTACCTTCCAGGAAGGTACACATTTTTTGTACATCTATTAAAACCCACTCAGTGTTTTGTGACGGTGTAATTTGTGCTTTCCTGATGTGCTTTCTTTTTAAGTCATATGTACTTTTTTTAAACCAACTTGTTTCTGGAAATCTATAGTGATGTGCCTTTTGTAAACGGCTAACTTTGATGCACACCTTCAAGGTCATCTGGTAGCTTTTAAGAAATGACTCACAGGGCACCTCCCCTCGGTCCTTGACCTGTACCTTGTAGTTACTGAGTTCTGGGAAATAGTGTCATGTTGACTTGCAGTATTTGTGGGCATGGTTGTGTGTACGTGTAAACACGCGGTGGGAGCTCTGGATTAGAGAGGTGGCCTTGCATTTGTTGGAATGTTCGAGCAGCCCAAAGGGTTCTTGTGTACCAGCTCTGTCTTTGCTAACTCCTGATCTTGCTGCGGAAGGTCATGCCAGCTGCTTAATTACATGGAAAGTTATGAAACCGCTCGGGCAGCAGAACACTGCTCAGCTGTGGGCTCCTAAAGGAAAATAAACTCTTGCAATGAGCATGGCTGCCAGCCACCAGGCATGTCTGTCTGTCCACACCCGCATGTATAGCTCCCTTGTGTGAGAGGGTGCCTATGGCTGGGCAAAGTCCTGCCCTCACCTTTCTCACAGAGCCATTGGTCAGAGCACAATAGTACCATTTGAGTCCACAAGAGATTAAATCTGAGCTCGACAAGTCAGACTTTTCCTTTCACTGAATGTAAACGATTAAACCTCTCTGTGGAGGCTTTCCTGCTCATTCCACGGTGTACCCCAAAATAACCACCGGGAGCGCCGAAAACAGACGTTATGAAAGGGATGCTCCTGCCGTCTAAAGTTCGCCTGGCTCGTCTGCCCCTCACCCATCTCCTTCACGGGGGACCAATTGCTCATAAATCTGAGTTTGTGCAGGAGAAGATTCTGTTCGGGTTCAGTCTGTCAGGTGCAGAGCTTGGCTTCAGCTCACCTACCAAGCACACAGATTTTGGCCCTTTCCACATTGCTCTGTCTTAGCTCTCCTCACAGAGAAGACTCCAAGGGAGCCCTCTGGGGAATCAGAGGCGGAGGGATTTCTGTCCTGAAGAACCTCTTTTCTCAGGAGCAGGTGGGATAGCCTCTAACTCTTTGCTTCTACTGGATACAGCTTGCCCACTGCGGAGGGGTGGGGCTCTCTCTGATTTCTCTGATAACATTTGGAAAAAAGAAAAAGTCAGGGTCCCAAGCCAAAAGACAACTTTAACCCTCCACTCACAGAGCCCAAGGTCAACCAAAGGTCACACAGGCAGCACTGGTCAGCTCCCTCCAGGCTGCCTCTGCCGCTGCAGAAATCAATAGTTGGAATCCAGGCTCCCAAAGGCTCACCTGTTGACTTCAAGGCTAACTGGGCACCGGGATTGGTGAAGTGGTGTGAGGTGCCTGTGGGGGCGCAGAGGTGACACTGATATGGACTCGTGCTCCCACAGCTGCCTCACCCTTTCTTGAAACCTAATTTAAACCATATCAAAGTTTTCATAAAGACATTCCTGACACCATTGTGCTGTAAATCCTGTCTGAGCCGACCTTCAAATACTTATGCACACTGAAATATGTCTGGAAAGAAGTCAAAACAAAGCAGAGGTGCCACTCATCGCTTTGCGGCAGCCCCCTCCTTCCTCATTTACATTTCAGCTCAGACCTCTCCAACCGGCTCCCGACTGTGTAGGCCAGTTAATTAGTCGTAATTGCCGTGGCTGTTTCTCCAAACGCGCTGATGGCCTTGTGTCTGGAAGCCGGCTTAGCCCAGAGTTTGCAACTCTGTGTGTGAACTGCGTTGGTAGCGTTATTTTCGTGAAAACTGATTACGGATAAGTGCAGTTAGTTTAGTCCTCCGCCAAGACCTGCCGTAGCAATAATTTGCTTTCTCCAAACATCTCCAGGTTGGCGTGCCCCAGGAGCTGTGACCTCCGCCTCCACGTTGGCCCTGTCATGACAGTGGGCTGTTTTGCCCAGGAGCATTTTGGGTGCCGCGCTCTCGCGCGGTTTCGGATGCAGTTTGCTAATGATAATTTGCGTCACTAGCAAGTTGTAGCAACGTCGAGATCTCGCGGTCTATCTTTTGGATCGTGACACCGTGTAATTAGCAAGAGTGGAGAATGGGAAAGCAAAGTGACTGTGAACTCATGTTACTGTTCCGAAACCAAAGGAAAGAGAAGAGCAAGTGGCTGTTTGTGTTAAGGAGGGCCTGCTCCTAGGCCTCTAGGAACTCTGCGATTTGGGGCATTTAAAGTGGAAATAACAATCTTTGTTCTCACAAGGTTTGCCTGCCTAGATTATTAGTGGTTTGAATCCATTCAAGCGTACTGAACACTAGCACAGAGCTATGTTTAGAGAGATCAGAATAAGGGGTTGTGAGTAGAGACCTGTGTACTGTGGGTTGCGTCCAAATACCACACCTCATTGGGGATTTATTCAGTCTTGTGATACAGGGTATGTATCCATGACTCCATTTGGCAGATAAGGAAATTGAAACTTAGAAAGGTTAACCAACTTACTGGTCTTTAGTGCCAAAGCTGGTGAGGGCCAAGATTAGGAACCAAAAAGCTGCGTCTCTATGGCGCGGCTTTCTTCTTTACATCTTAAAGACTGAAGGGTGAGGAAGTAATATGAAAATTCCGGTAAAAACAAAATGAACACATATGTGTGTATACATACATACTCACATGTACATGTGTGTATATATGCATATATTCATACATGCATGTATATCCATTCTCATCATTATATATTCATATATGTATGATTTAGGGCCGAGTAGAATGTGAGGTGGTGTCACCATTGTCCCCTCCACAGCACTGCCCTTTCTTGTGCAGAGTGGGCCAAGAAGAGTGGCTGGCCTGTCAGTGCCCTTCCACAGGAATGCCAAGAAGACAGCAGGATGGATTAAAGCAAGAGATGCGGGCAGATTTAAGTGGGTTAGGCCAAAGTGACAATGCGAATGGCTGCTCTGTGACCCAAAGCAGGGCGGGTCTTCTAGAAGGGTCACCAACTCAGTCATCTGTCGGAGCCCCATGCTCAGCGTTTCCAGCCGTTGGACGAATGCTCGGCTGCTGCCATCTTGGGAGTCTTCTCTTGGGCAGCAGGCCCTACTTGTGTGATTTGCACCTTGTAACAATGGGCAGGGCCTGGCCAGGTGCTTTACTTTGTTTCTGTAGCTTCGGTGCCTGGGTGCCAGTGTTAGGAGAATAATAGAGCATTAGAGCAGTGTGTGGAATTATGGGTATTAAAGTGATGGATTGCCAGGAGAAGGCAGAGGAGAAGAGGAAATATTTCCCTCTACATCAGCTGACTTTAAAGAATTCCTTAGCTGATGGCCCCGGGTTGGGCAAAGACATCCACAAGGCCACAACACCTTTATGACGAGTAAATACATAGCAGAGAAACAGGAGGGAAAGAGAAGTAGATTGGTTCATGTGCCAGGGAACTGAAGAATGAAGGGGGTAGCGACAAGGTTGATGTGGGTGACTTGTTTGCCACCTGGGGTCATGGTGGTGTCCAGCCCAGGATGCTGCCAAGGTCTATGTCCGTGGTCCTACCCCAACCAGAGTCTGTGTTGACATCCATGGTCCATGTTGCCACCTAAGGCCACACAAATATTCAGGGTCTGGATTGCCAGTTGTGCCACCTTGGGGGCCATGCCAATCTGAGTGGCCTACTCTGCCACCCGGCGCCATGCTGACGTCTGAGCCCAGGCTGCCGCTGAGGAACATCTCTGGGTTTATGGCCCTATTACAGCCAGGATCTATGTTGATGTCCATTGTCCTTGTAACCACCCAAGGCCATATAGATGCCTGGGATCTAGCCTGCCACCCGAGATCATGTTGGTGCCTGAGAGTCATGCTGTAGCTGTTCCATACTGTTCTGAGTACCCGGTGCTGCCACCTGGGGCCATAGTGACATCCAGGCCTAGAATGTTGCTAAAGACCATGTTTAGGTCCGTGTTCTGGACACAGCTGGGGTCTATGTTGATGAATATGGCCTGTGTTGCCACCAAAGGCCACCACATGGATGCCAGGGATCTGTGGCTATGTTGATGTCCTAGGGCTATGCCATCTCTGGGCCTATGCCAGTCTGAGCTGCTGCCAAGGGCTGTCCCTGAGTCCACGACCCTACTACAGTCACGGTCTGAGTTGATATCTGTGGCTCCTGTTACCACCAAGAATCGGGCAGATGCCAAGGGTCTGATCAGCCACCTGAGACCATGATGGTGTCAGAGGGCCATGCTGCTGCCAGGGCCATACTGCTGTGGGTGGCCTGTGCTGCCATAGTGATGTCTGGGTCTAAGCTGCCTATGATCATGTCTGGGCCCGTGGTCCTGCGGCAGCTGGTGTCTGTGTCTATCCCCATGGCCGGTGTTACCACAGGAACATGTATTTTTACCATAGGAACCATGTATGTTGAAATCTGAGGGCCATACTGAGCTGATACCACTCTTTGGTGACCCTGGAAGAGCTGGCCTTGCTCCTCAATGGCCACTGCTACAGAAGCGCTGGCACTGCCCCTCATGGGAAAGCTGGCCCAACACACAGGAGAGAGGGCTTCACACCTCAACGCAGGCATAAGAGAGCTGACTCTGCCCCTTACCTGAGGGGGTGCAGTCCCTGCATCCAGGACTGACCAAATCAGCTACGACACAGATCCACATCTAGGGCTTTGAGTTGGTCCAGCCCAACATCTACCCCATCTATGACCTGCTGGGGTGTGAGAAGGGACTGGTTCTGCAGAACCATAGCCACAGGATTGCCATGACTCAGGGCAACAGGATAACTAAGAGGAGTTTTGGTGAGGGTCCAGGTTTGGATGGTGTACCGAAGCCAGAGAGGCTTGAGCTAGACCAACAACTCATTGCTGTGAACATTTGCTGGTAAAGCTGAGAGTGGAGTAGGAGCACATGGTGACAGCCGCAGCTCCCCACACCACCTAAGACGAATGAAGAGCTGCTGGAGAGGAGGGAAAGATGGAGGGGAAAGGGACATTTGTTTGTTTTGATTTTAATTAATATTTTTAAAATTTTCTTATTTGGGGGGCACTACTGGGGTGAAGAGTGGATATGGAGGGACTGGGAATTGAGTAGGATTGGGGTGCATGATGTGCCATTACCAAAGAATCAATAAAAATTATGTCAAAAAGTTCCTTAGCTTGGTAGAACAATAGGAAGGGAAGTACAGTGAAGATACCAATTCTCGGCTCTGCCAATGCTGAAGAGCAATGCTGAAGAGCAATGCTGAAGAGCACAGGAAGGGGGAAAAGGCATTGAGCTGATTTACCGTTTGTTCGATATTCAAATAGAAACAGTCTTCCTAGCTCAGACCTCTTGAGTTCCTGAGCGCCTCAGGGGAGCTGCATAGACTAAAAAGGAAGTAGTGTGTCATTTAATACTGCTACGGAATAAGCCTTTTGATCAAGATACCAGTAGAGAAAATTTGAGGGATTTATTCAGATTTGGGGGCTCCTCGGGACAGGGCAGATATTCTTCTTCAATTAAAATGCACCGCTTCCTGTTTGAAAATTTTTTTAAAGAAGGGTTTGCTGATGACATTGATGGCGACAAAGAGGATGATGAGGATGAAGGCGAGGGTGCCTTAGGGAGTGACAGCGCCCCAGGAGAAAGGCAGATGATGCTTGCTGAGTGGTTGCCGTGAGCCGGGCATGCAGCCTGGCGATCCTAATCAAGTCCCAGTTATCACTGTCCTAACCTTGAAGGATGAAGAAAGGGAGGGATACAAAGTGCAGGAATGTGGCCCAAGAGTCAGTGCCCATCAGCTGCTGGTGGCTTTGAACTGACAGCCTGGCTTCCTTCCCACTTAATCCCTTCCCTGAGTTCCCTGAGTTGTTTGGCTTCTTAGAGTCCTCCAGCTGATGCTCCCTCCCCCAAAGATGAAAACCTCTAAGATAAAGGTTTCCCCATGGTGTCAACTCTCAGAGTTCAGGGATAGGGTAGGGGGAGGAAACTTGGCGATTAGTTCACGTGGACTCTGGTGGTGCTGAGCAAACTGGAAGAAGGTGACTCCGGACTAAACAGAAATGTGTGACGTCATTACTGTCGTCCCCTCCACAAAACTGCCCTTCTTTGTGCTAAGTGAGAGGGGGACAGAGGTTGTCACTGCTCTCTGATGGAGAGTCAGGAAGTAGCATTCGCGTCTAAATTGCTGTGACCCACCCAACCTCAGAGCCCCCTCCTTCTAGGATACTGAGCACCTGCCGTCTCCCCACTGTGCCAGGGCAGTGAGCAGGGTGGGCTAGGTCTTCCTCTGTTTTCTTTTTTTCTTTTCAGGTATGGCCCTTTAAATGGGTGGACTAAGCACTTCTATTGCATTTTCTGTTGACTCTTGCTTTGTCTTTAGTCCAAGCCAGTTGCTTTACACCCATTTTATATAAAATAACAGGTTTCACTCAGTTTCATCTTAGGCTTCTCTTCCCTTATCTGTGGTCTCTGAATTTTCAGGGGTAGTCGCATTTAAAACGTGCGCTCTCACAGGACTGTTTGTTCAATCTCCTCAGGATTAATGGTGAATGGCAGTCAACAGAGATTTTAAAAGCCAAGGGGAGAGGGAAAACAGATTTGAATAAATGTCTATGACAAATGTCCCTGAGTGCAGGCTCTGTAAGATGCCTGAGGAGCCACTCTCCCTTCTGAGGTTTGCTGTCCCGAAATGAAAGTTGCAGGGACACTAGCCCGCTTGAACATGTGACTCACGCAGGCTTTGCTCTTCTCCCCATCTCCCCTGCATTCCTAAAGCTATCCACCAAGGTCCAGTTATCAGTCTTAAAGTCCAGCAACCAGAAGTCCTCATTGGCTCACCTAATTAACATATCCAATCAAGATATACCACCACATCCTAGCCCATTCTGACACAGGCCGCTCCCTTTTCTCGTCTTAGAAATTATAAGGTCATCTGCTCCTGTTTTTGTGCCTGAGACAAAAGGCAGACACTTTAGCCCCCCTATCCCCCAATAAAGGATCTCTCTGAAAACAGGATTTGGGGTGTTGTTTGTGAGGAATTTAGGGTTTGAGAGGGAGCCCCTGCTGTGGGGTAGTCTCCTTCAGAGCTGCTTTCTGGGAAGGCTGGGTTACATTTCCCGGAGCCACTCATGCCTGTAACTTACATTCCTGCCCTCCTGAGGGACAACTCTGTCTCCTCCTGGTTTGTTTACTGTACAGAGTAATAAGGCGGACAGTTTGCTAAAACAAAGGGAGCCTAACAATTTGTCTCAGGTGGCGCTTCTGGAAGCAGACCTGAGATGAGGGTTTCAATGCAAGTGATTTAGTAAGTTCAAGCACTCTGGGAAGAAACGATTAAGAAACTGGGGACTAGACAGCTCAGAGGAGAAAAGGAGCAATGGGTGATCTCAGACAAGTGCCACTGGTAGCCGAAATTGCAGACAGTTGTAAAATCTAGACTGCCTATGTCACCTCGGCAGAGACGAGGGACTGGGTTTCCACCATATTGCAGCATGATTTGGCGATGAGTGTGAATCCCACAGGGAGAGAATAAGACCCTTACCACAAGTTTTGAGCCAAATTTGAAGCAAGCTTTATTAAATACTGGCCAGGATGATGGACACTGGCCAAGACCATACCTGGGATTCCTAGAGAATAGCTGTGAACCATGTTAGTCAAGTGCTTTTAAAGGCAAAACCCACAAGGCAACTTACTTCCTGCCTTCATCCAAGCCGGGGCAAACATAGATCCTGACATACTTCCTGCTGAGGCATGATTAAGCACGTCTGGTGCAGTGGGGGCAACCCACGCTGTTTACAGAAGTGAAAACACGTGGCTTGTTATCTCCCACGAAGAAGAGCCCTCAGCATTCCAGGAAGTTATCCATCCTTGGGCCGCTGGGGCTTACAGGTTAAGGGCATTTTTGCTTTCTGGATCTCTTAAGCACAGTTGTTTAAACTTAAGACATAACTTTAGCTGTCACATGACATCTGTATGGTGTGGATGCAGAGCCCCAGGTGTGTCCTGCGCTGGACGCTCCCAGACCAAATAACTCTGACAACTTCGGAAGGTCACAGCGAGGAGCCAGCAAGAATTATGCATGGCTATAGCCATGACAACTCTGCTGTGTAGTTTCACTTCCGGCTTTAGAGGGCGGGTGTCATCGGTTGGTTCCTCAGCACAAAACAAATCAATGAGCTGGGCAGTAGTGGTGCACGCCTTTAGTTCCAGTACTTGGGAGGCAGAGGCAAGCAGATCGCTGTTCTAGGCCAGCCTGGTCTACAGAGCAAGTGCCAGGACAGGCTCCAAAGCTACACAGAGAAACCCTGTCTCAAAAAACCAAAGACCAAACTAAACCAAAACAAAAATCAATGAAAAGGTCCTGTATTCATTGATGCAATGTTTATTTCATAAACACTGAGTGTTATTCTTGTTTCTGCCTTTCTTGTCTGCTGGGTTAGAGAGTGGAGATGTTACGCGAGACACACGGCGGGGCGAGGTTAGGAAGGAGACACGAACACGCGGCAGTCCCACGTGGGGACACTTTAATGGGGGAGGGGTAACAACAAGTAAGGTACGGGTGTGCAGGGACAAAAGGAGAGAGGGGAAGAGAAAGAGAGGGGGCTCGTGGCGACCCCCGCTTTTAACAGGGAACACAAGGGCGTCTGGGAGAAATGTCCTGCGTCTGCGCACGCTGGTATCCGTAGTCCAGGGGGATGTTGGGAGCTGTAGTTTTCAAAAGAAACAACACTGAGTTTGTTCAAAATACCACTACATTTAGCACACAAGGAGGAGTGTATGTAAAAACAAGCGTTAGATAATGATGAAATCCCTATGTCCATAGCAGTCCCAGAGGGGAAAAGACTTGCTGCCAAGCCTGAAAAACTGAGTTCAATCCCAGCACCTATATGGCAGGAGAGAGATGACTCCTCCCAGACGGCCTTCGTGTGTGCACGCTCACGTGTGTGTTTAATTAATATATCTTGACCATGTTCTCCCTCTCAGAGTGCTTCCAAATTTTTCCCACCTTCCTAGCGGCCCAACTTTGTTTTCCTTCTCTCTTTTCAAAAGAAACAGAAACCAAAAATCCTAAGAAACAAAAACAAAGCAAAGCAAAGCAAAGCAAAACAAGAGAAATAAAAAAAAACCCAAGAAACAAACAACAACCCTCCCACAAAACAAAATCAAAACAAACAGACAAAAGAATAATAAGACAAAAATGTTCACACAAAATATTGTTGAGGTGTGTGCGCGTGTGTGTGTGTGTGTGTGTGTGTGTGTATGTGTGTGTGTATGTGTGCGTGCTGGTCAATCATTCCTGGACACACATACTCAAAAGAAGAGATTCAGCGTAATTCTAAGTCTAGACACTAAGACTAATAATCAACAACATATCACGTGTGACTACACAGCAGGGAACGAACTGTGTGTTTCACAAACAGAATCTCCCTTGGTCCTCGTCAAGGCCTTACGGGGTAGGTAGTACTATTTCTTTCCTGTTCTGAAAATGAGGAAACTGAGTCCCAGAAGTGCTAAATAACTTTCTCCAAATCCCAGGGCAGTGTGTAGAACCAGATTTCGGGCTGTCTGACAAAGCGCCCTCACCGCTAGTTCTCATACACAAAGTCCCAACATCTTTTAGAATGGGTTCCAAGACCAGACAGTGCCCGTGTGCTGGAGTGGGAGGAGCTTAGGGTTGTGTGGTCAGTGGGAGCACCCAGGCCACTGTGTGACAAACTCCTCGGACTTGACCGTGAGCCCATCGGCAAGGTGGAGGGGGCCAATACTTATACTTTCATGGTTGTTGTGGTCTGAGATAACGACCTGGAAGCAGCCAGAGCACTCTTGGCCCTTCTGTAAATCACGTATGTTATTATTTTGTTCTTCCTTATCCCTAAATGTTTGGAGGGTATGGAAAAGGAGAGAGACCAGACTTAGTTTCAAATGTCAGCAACAAGAGCCTATCTCTTTGGGGAGGAAGGTCGAGCCCCAGGGACCTAAGGTCTGTCTGTACTGTATTGTTCTGTGGGGTTGTCAAGATTTATCAGGAAGGTGGCTACGGAGAAGACTGGGCTGAGGTACTGAGACCTCACATGTCATTTTGAGCTGGGCCTTGATATTTTTCTCTTTCAGAAAGCATACAATTTTCCCCTGAACCTTGACATGCCCTCCCCCATCCATACCACTATAGTGACTGGTTATGTGGGAACATCTCCTTGGAGTGGGAGATTTGTGTAGATTGGGCATATTAGTACTCCAGGGTCTCTTCTCGGGAGCTAGGAGAGGGACTCAGGAGTGTGCCCACCCCATGTTCTTGGCTAGGAGAACATGGCAAGAGTGGGGAGTTCCAGCCTGTCACCGCAGTCCAGACCCACACAGCCCTCCTGCTCCACACCGATACCCACTAGCCTCTTCCTTTGGAGAAGATGGCAAGTGAGAGCATGCCACGGATGAACCTGAGTGACCTGGAGATGCAGATGCTGCTTCTGAGTCTGGTTTGGATGGAGACAGCTGGAAGGGTAGGGAAAGCAAGAGCAGGGTGGAACGAAGAAATCGCTCACCTCCTTTCCACTCTTCTTCATCTGCCATTCTCTAGGATGGGGCGTAGGCATGGAACCCCAGCCCTGAGTCCGGTAGTAGCCTTCTGGATGCCATATTGCTTGTTCTTCCCCCTCCTCCCCTTTCTCCCCCCCCCCCATCTCAAGTTGGTTCACAGAACTTCTTCCAGATCTAAGAAACTAATTGTGAAATACCTTTGTGATTATAGTTTATACGTTTAATTAGAAGCTGGGAATTAAGCCTCCAAATACCACAAAATGAAAGCTTTAGATTCTCCCAACACAGCCCCTGCTTTCCATGAATGCGGGCTGAG
The DNA here is from genome assembly GCF_000317375.1 of Microtus ochrogaster. Classification (NCBI taxonomy): domain Eukaryota; kingdom Metazoa; phylum Chordata; class Mammalia; order Rodentia; family Cricetidae; genus Microtus; species Microtus ochrogaster. Next base: position 58,136,281 of record NC_022021.1, read on the forward strand.
TCACCCATCTGTTTTCTGCTCTCACCCCCCGCCCCGCAGCCCTTGTCTTTCACGGTGGAGTTACCCACTTTCTACACCTGGATTTGGAAAAGTGCTGAGGTCTCATTCTGCCTCAATCCACTGCTGTCCTTCCAGGGTGAGGCCACAGAGACCGGCTGGCTTGTGGGGCAGCAGGAAAAGGCCGTGCTCCTTGAGTGAGGGGGCAGCACACATCAGCTAACAACTCACTTCCACACGTGGGAATAGGCTACAAAATCATGATCAAATAAGCAGCAGAAGAAATATCATGCTCTCTTGGCTTGGTTATAAGGGTTTCTAGGCCGAGCGATAGTGAAAAACGTGGCTTGTTTCCTTTTATGGACGGAGATAAAATGGTTGCCATTTTCTTGCTGTTTCCTAGCTCTAGGGCCCTGTGAAAGAATGTTCCCTTTCTTGCTTTTGGTGGGAAGTGGCTCTTTGTCAATTTGGCATATGTTGAGAATATTTTGACACTAGAAAGAACACTGATAGTTTGTTGCCTCTGGTTAAAGTCAATCTCATCTTCTCCTGGCTCACACAGTTAGGGGAAGCTATGGCCCTTCTCATAGTCTCTCTCTTTTTATTTTGGCCTGTATTCCGGCTGGTCTCCTATATCATATCAAAAGCGTGCAAAGTCTAAGAAGATGGCTCAGTCGATACAGGACTGGTTGTGCAAGCCTGGGACCTGAGTTTGATCTAGCACTCACGTACAGCCTGTGTGTGGCAGCGTGTATCGACAGATTCAGCACTGGGGGAATGGGTACAGCAGTGGAGATGGGAAGATCCCTGGTCATTGGTGGCCTGTCAGTCTAGCCAAGTCAGTGAGGGCTAGGTCTAGTGAGAGACCCTGTCGAAAGGTAAGGTTGAAGGAAACTGAAGAATCCATCTAATGTTGACCCCCGGTCTCCATATGTATATATACATGTGTGGTACACACACATAGAGGCATGCACACACACAGAGGCAGGCACACCCCCACACCCCCACACAGAGGTGTACATACACACAGAGAGGCATACATACACAGGCATGTGTGCACACACGTCACATACACAGTCACACACACCACACAGGCATACACATACACACACACACACACACCACACAGGCATACACATACATACACACACACACAC
>NC_022021.1:58137621-58139076 GCF_000317375.1 Microtus ochrogaster
ACACACACACACACCACAGGCATTCACATACACACACAGAGAAGCATGAATACACACAGAGACATGCACACACACACACACACACACACACACAAGTTCTGCATGATAATACGTGCAGCAAATACATCTTTGTATTTGCTGAGTCTAGAGTCTAGTCTGCTCTATTGTATATGGCAGGCCCTTGATACATGTCAAGCTAAACCCTGGAAGGCCACACAGAGCGAATGACTAGGAGTTTCAGTGGTTGTCCTTGGAGCAGGGGCTGCTGCTGGTCCACCTGCGTTCCCTTGGCTACTCCCAAGGTTCAGATATAGACTAAGCAACCCCTGCTTCTCTGCCGGGGGTAAATACCTGACCACTGGTGTGAACTGGGACTATCAATGAGAACAGTTCACCTGTACTCCTTAAAGGAAGCAAGCTGGAGAGGGGAGGAGGAGGAAGCCGCCTTCCGTGGCTAAGCCTGTGAACTGGACAGAGTGAAGCTCAGTCATCACATGGGCAATAAGGATGGATCCTTGAGGAAAAGCCCAAAGCAAATAAATCAAAGGGCAAACCTTCAACAGCAAGAGAGGGAACTCAATGAAGACCGGACCCACCAAGTCTCAGACAATCCAGACAAGTCCCAGGAGGACTGTGAAGTGGAGGGATGTGCATCCGGGTCACAGCTGTGGTGCTCTTCAGGAGAGGGGAAGAAGGCCCCAACCACCAGGCACAGGAGAGTCTGGAACCTGCACTGAGAGAGAGCCTGGCTGCAATGGGGCCTATCCTAGAGGATGGTCAGGGCCAGGAGATGAGCTGAGCCTCCACCAGCAACGTAGCCCATAAGGAATGCAGCGTCAGGCTTGGGCCTAAAGCCCCAGGGATTTAGGACTTAATCTGCTTTCAGCAGCTTTATATTAAACTCTTAGTAAAATCGTGTGTGTGTGCGCTCACACCTGTGCAGAGGGTCCCCACAGGTGCTGCTTGTTCAGCTGAGACACTGACTAGAACACCAGTAAACCCATTCTATCCCTTTCCATGTGAGTAACACGAAGTCCTCGTGCGCCCTCAGCCTCAGCCACGGTGGCTGGGTGTGGCAGACTCCTAGAGTGAGGGGCCTGTGGGAGTGAGAGGGACAGAGGCCAGCAGGAGGGAGGAAGACATCCGCTGTGTGCATAGCTGTCCGTGGGCTTCGCTGGGTCCACATCCACTCCTGGGGTCACCTTCGTGGTATTCTGCTTTTGGTTTAACAAAAAGCACGATTAATGTACAGGTTTGAAAATTAGCCCCCCCCCCCCACGGGTTTGACAATCTGGTAACTTGCAGACAAGTTCCATTTGGAAAGAAAGCCTGGTCCTTCCCAGAGCAAAGGAAAGCTAAACCAGACACCATCTACTGACTTATGTGTGGGAGCGGATGGGAGGTGCTGCTCAGGTCTGAGTGAGTCCTTCCAGCATTTGCCTGTTTCCTTATCTG
>NC_022021.1:58139600-58157587 GCF_000317375.1 Microtus ochrogaster
GGTCAGGAGGCTATACTACCTGCTGGCAGGAGTCTGTCCATCATGGCATGTTCAGCAGGTGTGTGTGTTCAGGGTGCCAGGCTGATTTCTGCAGAGACCAAATGTGAGAGTTGAAAGCCCTGTCGACACTGTTTGAGGTCTGACTCCAGGGCCTCATTTGCACTGTTCTGTAATCGTTCTTTTCCTGTGGTCCCCTCCCCCAAATAATCACCTTTATTCAAGACTAAATGAATTTCTTTTGTTTTAGGAGAGTTTTCCCCTTTAAAATTCCCTTTTTACAAACTTCATGCTGCAGAGAGTATCTGAAAAGAAGAGGACTTGAGATGGGAGAGCGGGGATGTGTGTGGGTCATGTGTTTGACCTTAGACATCTCCAGTTTTCTATGTCGGGGAGATTTGCTCAGTGCTGCTCTAGATCTTGGTGCACAAGTTTGGTTCTTTCCTTGCTAGTGATCTTCTCACACATGTAACTGGGCTTCTCTGTTGGCCATTGCAGCGTAGACGGACTCCTCATAGACACTGGGTTGTGTGTGTTCATGCGAGAGAGGGCATGAACCCATGTGTGAGCACAGAGGCCAGAAGAGGCTCTCCCATGGCTTGCTCTGCTACTCTTTTCTTTAATCTTTTGAGACGGGGTCTCTCACTGAACCTGGAGCTAGATTGGTGGCCAGCAGGTCCCAGTAAGCCTCCTGCCACTGTGGAAGACTGCAGGGTGAGAGTCCCAGGCACTGTGGATTGTGGGGATTTGAACTTCATTCCTCTTGTCTATGCAGTAAACGCTTTTTCCACACTGAACTCTTTCCCTAGACCCCCACTTGGTTTAGTCTGGAGCTGAGTCCTCAAAGTAAAAGTCTATGTCACACAGCTTCTGGACCTCTTTACTGATGTTGTCAACTGGACTCTCATTCCAGGTCTCAATCCCAGCTCCCTGGCCTTCCTGACAACTGTGGGAGGTGTCGGAATGAACAGGTATGACCGCTCGTTTCGGCTCTCATGAATCCTGTTTTGTGTGATGGCCATGGTGGTGGTGATATGATGCTGTTGTTGTTGTTGTTGCTGCTGCTGCTCTTGCTGGTGGAGAGGAGGTCATTTCATGAGTGAGTGTGAGCATGCCTTGAGAAAGTTGACATATATACTAGGCAGGATTGGAAAACATAGAGGAAAGAATTTAAGTTACCTCTTAAAGATCAAAAGAAAAAAAAAGAATGTCATCATCATTACCCTCCTCAAAAACAAAAACAAAAAACAAAAAAAAACCAACAATGCAGTGGAAGCTGCCATGTGTTTATGTGTTTGGGGCCCCTGTGCTGTCTCTTCACAAGGTGGAATCCGACAGTGACTTCTTCTTCTACTTAGGTTTTACACACTTGAAGTTGACTTGAGACTTATGCCCAAATTCAAAATTCTTGTAGTCTTGATTTTTTTGGGGGGAGGGGGTCTGGGTAAAGCATAACAATCATGAAAGCTCCTAAGAAAAAAGTTGTGGTGTGGGTGGTGTTGAGATGGCTCACTGGATAGAGGTGTGTGCCACCAAGCTTGGTTACTTGAGTTTGAGCCCCAGAACCCACAGGATAGAAAGAGAGAATTGATTCCAGCAAGCTATCCTCTGACTTCCACACGTGTTTATGGCTGGTGCACACACACATGCACACACACACATGCATGCACACACACAAGAACACATGCATGCACACACACAAGAACACATGCAGGCACATACACATGCACACAATGCATACACACACGCATGCACACACATACACACACGTGCACACATACGTGCACATACATGTACACGCATGCACACACACGCATGCACACACACGCATGCACATGCACACACACGCTTGCACATATGCACATGTGCACACACACGTGTTTATAAAATTTAAAGAAATGCTGTGCTCAGAGAAGAGGAATGGGGGATCCTCTTCTGGCTGAGGTGTATGGTAAACCACTACAAGATTTACCTGCTCACACTACATAAGACAATTGACTAATCGCAGCCACTAACATGTGCAGTTGAACGCTGCTGTGGAGCTGCATGCCTGCAATACCAGCACTCGAGAGGCTGACATGGGCAGAGCATGATTTTAAACTCAGCCTGCATCGCATATGGAGACCCTGTCCCAACCATCCCTTAAAAAACAACAACAACAAACGCAAGAGCGGTCTAAGGCCAGCTTTCCTAGTGGCAGCGATAGGGGCCACTCTGGTTTCTTTTTCCCTGGTGGGATGATGGGATACCTAATGAGCCCATTTGTCAACATGTACTCTGGGTGCCGGGCACACACACATGCTTAGAACATACCCTGCCTCGTGAGGAGAGCCAGCCTGTTTTTCTTCTGTGCTAAGTTTTAGGGGATTTAGGAGATGGGAGTTTCTGGGTGGGGCTACTGTTTATGTAGCAGGCAGGCAGCCTTGCTGGTAGGGATCTTGTGGCTCTCCCTGGGAGCCATAATTATCATAATATTTATATTTGCATAATGATTTGCAAGTTAGAAAGATATTGTGCGTGGATGGTTTCATTTCCTCGTTACAGTGGCCCTGGGAGATCAGTGAGGGGCCAGCGAGCATCCCCAGCCCTAATTTGTAGAGGCAGGAAGTAGAGGCAAGCCACAAGCCCTCATGACTCTCCTCCTTAGTCTTTGTACCATTACGGAAGACTAAGGAATCCGCTGTGGACTCCCCAGTGGGCAGAGCTTGTGTTGGTACCCCAAGCCCCTTTCTCCCTGCTCACAGAGCTTCTCGATGATGTCTGACTTACATCAGACGATGGCTTAGGATGGTTACAGGAAGTGACAGCGACCCCTCTGCTGGAAAGATGGCTCATCCAATAAAGCGCTGCCGTGTGAGCATGAGAACCTGAGTTGGATCCCCAGAACCTGTGTCAGATGTGGCAGGGAGCAGTTGTAACCCCAGTGCAGGGATGGTGGGGGGTGGACAAACCCTTGGCCTAGCCTGCTTGGTGAGCGCCAGGCCAGGGATAGATACTACCTTTTTTTTTTTTCAAGTGAGTGGTGTCGGAGGAAAAGTACTCAAAGTTGTCTTTCACCTCCACACATGTACAAATGTATGTGTACTGGCACACGTGTGCATGCGTATTCATGAGCACACATGAGTCAAATCCCCCTCAAGGAAAAGAAATGAAGAGACATTCACCTATCCTTGCTTCCACTTTACAGAGCCCCACAACAGTTCATTCTGCCTTGTTCACACCTCCATCCTGTGTAGGATGGGACCCACATATCTTTTAGGGTGTAAAAATTATTTCCCAACAGTTCAGGCCGTTCCTGGGTAGATGGTAGCCTGAAAGATGACTGTTAGATCTGAAAGACTGTTCACTTGGTTGGATCCTGTCAGTCTCACTGCAACTTTAAGAAGTCCTGTGGACAGTTTGGACTCTCTACAAGCCAAACGGAGATTTAATAACCCGTCGGTGAGTGTCATAAAGCCAAGCAGAAGGGAGGGGGTGGGAGCGTTGTCTTCTCGCAATCACCACTACAGAGGTAAGTCAGGGAGTCCTCTCCAGTTCAGGACTCAGGAAAAACTCCCCTCTTCTTCCCATCTCCTGGAATCACCCTCAGAAGAGGACAATTTATGCTAGACTAAAATAAGCACTCATCCCGACCACGGTTGCTCAATTTAAGAGATCCGTGTAAGCCCAAGCAGGTGACATTTGACGGCTTTGTCTCTCGTACCATGTGAATTTTAGTCTCTCTTGAAGGTCAACAGGCGCGGATGCCGAAAGCGTCTCTGGATGCTCGTTGACCTGAGCCACCCAACTCGCATTCAGCAAGCACAAAATCTATTTCAGTTCAGTCCCTGTTCCCATTCTGCCCTGTCAGCAGGGAAGAAAGGGGACAATTATTTGGTGATAATTACTCTGACGGCAGTAGTCTCTGGCAGCTGCTGGAGAAGGAGGTAATTGCCTCCTCCCACCCCCTAACCTTTTCCAACGGAGCCCTGAAAACTCGCTAAGAGGGGTTGAAATAACTCTCTGTCCGCTCCCATCACTCAGACTTTGATGAAACACAATCCATACCTCTTCAGAAACTTGAGATGATGCATGGTAAGGAGGGCTGCAAATGAGGGCCAGGCTGTTCAGATGTCACATGTTGTCATACATTGTTCCGGCCCCCTTATCGCAGTCAGGAGTCTTTAAAGTCTGCTGCGCTGGTAGGCTGGGCTTTCTTCTTGGAGCGGGTGTGTGGGGGTGGTGGGGGTGGTGTAAGGGTGCCTGCCATTGGAGAAAGAGCAGAGGTTTTTTTCTTCTGGGAATTTTGAGAGAGGACTTTGGACTGGAAGATATGCGTGTGAATATGGAAAATAAAATACGGACGGATGACAAACGGTGCCACTGATTGATCGTCTTATGATTTAACGTCTGTCAATGAATGGAAATGAACTCAGGAGAAAGAATGTACAACAGGCCTTCTAAAAAAGTTTTCTGTTTGTTTGTTTGGTTTTGTCTTTAGCCACAGCTTTCTGTGGTGTTTAATTTCTCTCTCCGTAGTAAGATTTGAAGGAAGTTGAGCAGTGTGATTTTCCCGGCTGTTCCTTGAGAGGCAGATCACAATGGGGGCAAACAAGGAGAGCCTAGGAAGATTGCTGGCTACATAGATGGAGTTTGGTTCACTTTCACTTTTAAATAACCTTGCCTATTGTTATTCATTACACACAGGCTTTGGATGTATTAAAATAAAAAAAAAGTCTGCTAAAAATGTTCTAGCATGGAAGCCTTTCTATCCGTTTAAACTGGTCCATTAAACACCCTAATCACAGACTGTCAGAAGTGTTGAGAAATTCAAAAGGCTCTGGGAGCCCAGCTGAACGTATCTCACGAAAGCCTGAGACCAGCATTTCATTGGTAACCCCTCTTTATGTTTCCCCATCGCTGCCACAAGCCTGCGATTCCACGCGTCATGCTGGTTGTGATTGCTGGGCGTGTTGTGAAACCCTGCTCCTTTCCTCTCCTGGTCTTTGTCGACGTCTCAGTTTTACGGACATTGCATAATCTATCCCTGTTCTCCAGCCCTCCCCTGCTGTGCTGCTGCTGCTGGGTGAAGGTTAATGAGAACGGCCATAAAGAAAGAGAACGGGACTAAGATGAACTTGCCACCCCACAGGCCTTGTGAGCCCTGAAATACACTGGTGGGCTGTCTGCAGAGGTCACGTGTCTGTGGGGGTACTCTTCATGAGAACATTTTGTTCCTGCCTGGAGTTCACCTCTGGGTTGTGACTATCAACTTATCTGCGTAGGAATGTTTCAGGAGTCCATCACGCTGTGTGACGCTATTCCTGGGGAGAAGCGGACAAGCCTCTACTCACTCCAGATAGGGAGCTACTGACAGGCCACAGTAGGGATGCCACCAAAGTCCAACTTGGTGAATGAATGAGTTTGCTGGAGTTAGTTATAAAAGCATGAGTCAGGGATTACTTTCTGGAGCAAGTGTGATTCACAGGCAACTGAGTCGCCAAAAGCCCACCCGAGTATGAGTGACAGCTATGTGACTGGCGGGCCACTTGACAGGTCAGAGAATCTCTCTTCTAGGCAGTGCAGCTGGTCTGGGCCTCTTAAGGGCAGCTTGGCAGGTCTCTCAGCCTCTCTCATGTAACTCAGCTGGTCTGAGAATGCCTCTCAGCAGTCCCTACTGCTTATGTAAGCTAGGGTGGGTGAGGGGGCTACTGCATCTGCTCAGTTTCAGGGACTTTCTAGGGCATCTGAGTTGTTTATTTCCTGAGTATTAAAGAGACTCCTTTAGAATGTAAGGAGTTTCCCTGCAGGATGAAAGGTATGTTTCCTACTTATAGAACATCCTGAATCTTAAGGAGCTTCCCACTAAGCCGGAACATTTTATTTTTTCAAAAAAATTACTGTACAACACTGAACAAAGGCATCTTTTTCTTTCCCTTGTGCACAATGTTGCAAATCAGGGTTGTTTCTTTCCACTTATTCCTATGGATATGATGGAATGAACCTGCCTGTCCCGACTACCTCAAGCCTGGTACACTAACAGCCCCTTTGGTTTCCAGGGTTCTAAAACAACTCTTCTGAGCAGATCATGACCATATTAATCTCTGGCAAGTCATCTGGTTAGAATGTGAATTCTGGTTTCATTGGTTGGGGGTGTGGTTTGTGACTCTCCCTTCTCAAAGTTCCTGGGGATGTCAGCCTGGCCCATGGGCCACCATGAGCAGTTTTCAGAGATGTTACTCTGAATAGGTCTTCAGCAGGAAAATGTGGGCATCTGGGACTAGTGTCGAACCCTTTGATGTCTAGTCCTCAGCCCTGGACGCAGAAATCACACTGTGTTTTGAGAATTATTTTGCTGGGACCATTAGACAACATGTAATCCCCCTCCTTAAAAGAAATCACATTGTGTTTTGAGAATTATTTTGCTGGGACCATTAGACAACATGTAATCCCCCTCCTTAAAAGAAATCACATGGTGTTTTGAGAATTATTTTGCTGGGACCATTAAACAACATGTAACCCCCCCCCCACCTCCTTAAACGGTCACAACAATAAACCCAAGTATGACTGCACCAAAGTGCAGCCTGGGAGATCAATACATTTCTTGGGCTTAGCTACAGAGCATGGGTGAGGGGTTGCTTGCAGGAGCAAGGGTGACCTGCAGTTGCCACACAGGAAAGTCCTCACTCAGCATGAACGAGAGCTTCTCGATGACCACATAGGTGGAGCTCTCTCCAGTTAGCCTTTGAACTTGAACTCTAGCACCTGAGAGGCCATGTGTCATTAAGGCAAAACTGTACACAAAGGGCAACAGGTACAGAAGGGAGGATCCAGAATCTTGGCTGAGAGTCACCGTCCCTGCTGACTCATATTCAGAAGGAACATCAGTAGCCCACAGTCCTGACCCTAAGGGTCTTTGAAGCAGGCACAGCTGATATGGTGGAATGGTAACTCTTGTAAACTTTCAAATACTTGAGAAAACTGAGGACAACTGTAGATTTTTAATTTTTTTTTTAAACTATAAGAAACACACTTATTTTAGATCATATTTCAGGCAAGGTCTTATTGCACATTTTTATGGGTTGGCGCATTTAAACATTTAGACATGCCATTTGTTCACACAGATCATCTTCTCCACTTTATTAGTTTATTGAGTACGAGGGTCATCAGTCCACAGTAGAGACTATCTAACCCGGCAAACACTCATAGCTTGGATGATAAATAATAAGTTCTCTAGGTCCTGAGACTGAATCACGAGAATAGGTCTGTGGTTCTCATTGGTTCACACTGTGTGTGATGGCGTTCAGCTGGTCCTGTCAGCATCTGGTTACTTCTGGCTATATAGTATTGTCACTGTCTTCTCTTTTGAAAGGGATGGGTATGTTTCATATTTATCCTTTCTGTTTCTTCCCAAATACGGAGTCTGTATCTTTATGGGAATCAGTAGAATCGACTTCCAGCAATTTCATGTTAAACAGAAGAAATCAATCTGATCTACCTTGCCCCCAGGGCTTATGCAGAAGCATGCTTCTTCCTTCCTTTTCTCCTTCCTTCTTTCTTTCCTTCCTTCCTTCCTTCCTTCCTTCCTTCCTTCCTTCCTTCCTTCCTTCCTTCCTTCCTTCCTTTTTCTCCTCCCTTCCTCTCTCCCTTCCTCCCTCCCTTTCTTCCTTCTCAGAAACTGATGATTTGGTCTGTGGAGAAAGGAGTCACGAAATCTTCCTCTCCATGTCTTTTTAATCTCTCTTTTTCATGCCTAGGCAGCGCCCAGTGTCCAGCGCTGGCTGTGTACATATGCCGCCAGCTGGGTCAGTGCCCAGGACTTGACTATAGCCTGTAGCAACTATGGAGTAGAGGGTAGGCGGGTCACCGTGGCTGCAGTGAGAGAGGATGCAGGCTGTTCTAGGCTGCTCTAGGCTGTTATTTCTACACCTTAGAGGCTGGAAACTTGGGCGCTTTAGGCTAGCAGTCGGCAGGAAGGCGAGACCTGAGCTGTCGCCATCACGAGTGACGGTCTCGAGTGGTTGGAGATCTTGACTTCTGTGAGGTCACCCGCCACCTGAGGGGTCTTCCTTGCAGCAGCTCCATGTGGCTGGCCTACATAGCCCCACCATCCGGGAAGGACGGCACGGAAAAGAAGCAAAGTAGAAATGGCAGCTCCCCCCGGAGGGCAAAGCCAAGATTTCAGCTGAAGTCTGTCCGGCTCCAATTCCTTTGAAATCCAGCCCTGCAAAGCATTGTGGGAATTCTTAAGACCAGTTGTAGCCCAAGGTAGACAACAGGATGGCAAGCTGGCTCGGAGTCTGATGCCAAAATTGGATCCTGTTACAGTTTACACTATTTTAGAGTCCACATTTGACGAGGAGCGTGCACGCCAGGGATTGAGAGACTAGAGTCTCTTCAGAATGCCAATTAAGTGCCCTTGAGTTCCCTGTGTGCTGCACAGAACTGGACTTTTCACTGCTGCTACCTGGTCTGTGGCTAGTTAAAATGGTACCTCCCGGGTGGGCGAGGAGCCAAAATGGTGTTGATGGTACGGCGCTTGATGTTGGAGGCCAGCAGGTCCCCCAGAGGAGGTTTTAGAAGAGAAGTCAACTCAGCTTCCTTGGGGCCAAACCACAAATTGCTAAGGTTTCCTTGAAGTCCTGGAATTCCAAAGAGTATCGGCCCACCCAGTACAAGAATGCTGAGCTCGGCAAAACTCTGGAGGGAGACACCAAAGCCACCGAAGGGAATCCTGGCACCAGTTGAACTCCTTCAGGGCTCACATGGAGAACTAGAATGTGCAGGCGCAGGTGCTGCCCACATGGCTACAATTAAACCTCTACCATAAACAGGGATCAGTGCCTAGTGTGGTTTCCCGGGCCTTGGGTAGGGCTTGAGATTCTCCACGTGAGGAGTGCTCCTGGCTGAGAGCGAGGCTGCTGCCCATAGACTAGTCAGAGTAGAAAAGATCTCCACGGTTATACCTCCCTCCCTCTTTATCACTCCTCTTCCCCAGCCTCCCAGGAGAGAGCGTCACTTTGCAATGGTCTTCTTTAAGGAAGCAGGACAGATAGGGAGAGGAACAGTGCAGAATCCTCTGAGGAGATTATTTCTAAATGTCTCTCCACTGCATAGTTTGGGGTGTGAAAGGGTTGGGGAACAACGACAAAGCTGTGGGACAGCTTGTGGTTAGATAGAGTCTGGAAATGTTTGATAGAAAGCTTAAGGGGTTCTCTACTTTTTTATTAGCTTACTATGGGTTAGTGCATCTGGTGATGTTTGCATGAGAACTTAGAGAATAAACCATTTGCAAGGCTTTCTGGAGAGCGTGGCGTTCACTAAAGCCGGCTGTTTCATACACGACCTAGGCAGTCACTGAAGAGAAAGGAGTGTAAATGCGAAATGGCTCTCACTCTGTGCAAGAGCAGAGTCATTCCGAAATATGCCGACTTTTAGCAAAGAAGACTCGAGTGGAGGGATGGGCGACCTGCAGCTTCCTACACGTAGAGATGTTGGAGGCAGGAGTCATATACACAGATGAGGAAATGTTAAGGGACTAGAGAGGTTTGAGATCAACGGGGCAGAGGGTGAGGCAGGAGCCGCTTAGAACGTGCTGGTGTGTGGGAAGCGGTTTGTCACGGGACTCAGTCATGACGCTGAAAGGGGCAGGGGGAGAAGAAACTGAAGAAGTTAGAGCTGCATAATTTCTAAGAAATAGTGTTGTTTCTATCATGTCCACCAGCTGAGCCCTTTTTCTCTGGAGGCCGGACTTGGGTTCCCTCAGGCTACTTTTGCAACTGAGTTGTGGGCCCACGAGCCCGGATTGTGCCTTCTAGAAGTGGCTCTCCTAAATTCTGAAGCAGAACAAAACCAGACACTGGGCAGAGAGGCAGGAGAGTAGTGGTGCTCGGTTTGGTTTCCAGGGCAACAGGGACTCCGGTTCCATGGCAAGCACCCAGTGTCCAGTGCTGACTCTGCGCGTTTGCTGGCGTCTGGGCCAGTGCCCAGGAGTGATGGCGGCAGTCTCTTCCCTGGCCCAGCTCACTTCTGATTTGAGGCTTTGTTCCTGGTGGAGCCTCTAATCCTGGCTCTGCACCATCCTCGAATCTCCAAACTGCAAATGCCTTTTGTAATTTCCCTTTCTTAAATAAACATGCGGAGGTTGCTGGTCTTTGCAGCTCATGGGCATAGAGGATGAACGAGAGAGCTTGCGGCTCAGCTTCAGAGAGCCACGAAGGATGTTTGTCATCCTGAATCAAAACTCCAGGCTGGGCTAAGAGGTTCGTGAAGGAAAGTCTGTACAGTCGGGGTTAGGGTCCAAGACACTGAGTTCAGGTGACAAGAGAAGTAGAGATTTAATGACATGGAGTGAACCCCCTGAAAACACTGGCTAGCTGCTCTTGTCTGCACCTCCCACAATTGTCTTGTGATAAAACCGTGTGCTACATAATAACATCTTCGTCAACACCAAACTGGCTGTCTTGGAAGGTGGATAGCAGGCTATTCCGTCTAGACTGAACCCAGGATCTCCTGCGTGCTAGGCAAGCACACGATCGCTGAGCTACACCTCGATTTCCCCAGCTGGATTTCTCTAAGTACACTCTGTGAGGTACCCGCAGTGATGAAAATCACCTACGCCTGAATTTCTCAGAGTCTCTCCCAGTCAATAAGCAGTGTGTGGCAGAATTGTTGCTCTTATTTTTATGGCAGGGGAAACTGAGATACAGGAACGGGTCAGATGTACAAGTTGTAAATGTTAGAACTAGAATTCTAAGCAAGAACTGACTCCAATTATTGCTCCAGCCGGCTGTCTCCAGAAGTCAGGCCTACATTTCTCTGTGGTATATGTTCTGTGTGTCGGGCATGATAATGGCCATGAGTGACAGCTGTCTTTGTGGCGGTTAAGATCTGCTGTCAGAGGTAACTCTTACAGGGTTAAGAGCTATGAAATGAGGATGCGTGGGCGTGAGAACCTGCCAAGACCCCGTGTGTGCAGAGGGGAGGTGCTTTCTCCTCCGGGGATGTCTGTTTAGCTGAAGCTCCAGAGCTGGCCAGGGGGCAGCCACGTTGGACAGGGAAAGGGAGAGAGCTGTCGTGGCCGGGAGAACCAACATAGGAGCACACACTAAGTGTTCCATCTGCCTCTTCAGAATCCTGTCAGTACGGTGACTTGGCATTGTGGCTTCACCGGTGGGCCATCTGCTAAGGAAAAATGATGTGAAGACAAAGTTTAGGATTCTAAAAATCACTGAAAACCGACAGCCGACCTGTGTTTAGGGGACAGGCAGTCCTGGAGTCACCCGTCTGCTTAGGGCCAGCCTTGCCCTGTCTTGGGAAATAAGCCCCCTTCTGGTTTCTGGATGGAGACCGAGGAGGAGAGCCAGCCGAGAGGCTTGTCTTCAGCTGTGACAGCAGTGGAGCAGCAGGCAGTGAGGGCCAAGAGGTCTGGTCTACTCACGTGACATTTACTACTCATTTGCACATGGGCTAGTGTCAGCCAATCTGGGCTCCTTGATTTTTGGTCCCAGTACACTGTCCTTTTTTCTCGGCCCCTTTGGGGATTTTCCTTGCCAAGGAAAGGGCATCAGGATGATGCTGGAAATATTATTTCTACCTCTGTAGCAAAAGTCAAGGCTGAGGTAAAAATACAAATAAAAGACATCAAGGGGCTTTTTAGTATTTTGTTTTTTGCTCCCCGCCCCTCCCAGAGGATCTCATGTAGCCCAGATTAACCTCAAACTCACCATGTAGCTGAAGACAGACTTGAACTTCTGGGTCTCCTGTCTCTACCTCTTGATTACTGGAATTATAGGCAAGAAACCACCATGACCAGTTTTTATGGTGCTAGGGACTGAGCCTGGCTAGGGCTTTGTGCTACTAGGCAACCATTCTACCAAGTGGGCTACATCCCGTCCCCCAAATGGATGTTTTAAGAAGCAAAAGGATTTGACCTCTGTCTTTTTGAACCACACAGGACTGTGACGGCCAAGCTTTAGAGTCCCTCTGAGAAGTCTCTCTTGACCATGCCAAAGAGAAGTGAGTCCTCCCTTGCATCTCTAACAACCCGTGGGCCATCGTTGCTGGGACCCAGAGCACAACAATTCTGCACAGCCAACACTCAGGCCCAAGATTCCCACCTCACTGTAAATGAGTTGAAGAGGAACCCCACACCCGGGGCACACAGGCATGGCTGATGAATTTCTGTGAAGCAGGAACTCTCTGAATGTGTTTGTAAACAGTGACTTGAAGATGAGTCGTTAGCTAAAGGCCCCCCCTTTCCTCATCTTTTTGAGTGTCTATCATGTTTACTTTATATTAGAATATTGTTCTTAGATCCAACAACACATTATTGAGCCAGTAGGAGAAGAACCCAAAACAGACAGAGCATGGTGACTCTTACATCCTGAACTGTGTCTCTCTTCCTCAAAATGTACAGTTGACATTCTCAAACCCTGTGCCTCCAAGCTTGACTATATTTGGACAAAGGGCCATTAAGGAGGTAAATAGGATTCTGTGTGGTCACTGGGGTGGCCCCCAGTCTATGTGAGTAGAGTCCTTTTCAGAAAAGGATGACTGAGCTGTGACTCAGTTGGTAGAGCTGGCCTAGCACGAACCAAACCCTGGATTCGGCACTGTGTAAACAGGGTATGGTGGTGCAGGTCTGTGATCCTGGAGGCAGAGGTAGGGGTGTCACAGTTCAAGGGCATCCTTGTCTATTAGTGCATTTGAGGCAATCTAGAATATATGAGACAGTCTCGGGGAGGGGGGAAGTTAGCCAGACTGTGGTGGTGCACACCTTTAATCCTAGCACTTGGGAGACAGAGACAGGCTGATCTCTGTGAATTCGAGGCCAGCCTGGTCTGCAAGAATGAGTTCCAGGACAGCTAGGGCTGTTACAAAGAGAAAGTCTGTCTCATAAAAAAAATTAGTTATGACATAGATTAGCATCTACAGAACAGGGACAGGGAGGGGCCTCAGAAACTAACCCAGTCTGAGCTTTTAATCTGGGATTTTGAGCCTCTGGATAAAATACTCTCTGCTATTAGCTATTCTGCTTGTGGCAGTGGGTTGTGATAGCCCAGGGGACTAAAGAGTGCTCTGAGTTCATGCACTGATTGGAATAACCAATGACAAGCAAGAACCCCATGTAAGTCTTCAGTGAAGCTGAGCAACGCGGACTAGAACTTTTGCCTTCGCACTCCAGTTCTGGTTTTCCCTGAGAGGTCTTAGACAAGTCACTTAACCTCTTGAAGTTTTATTTTCTCATTATGAACACGAGGAAAATGTCTCATTGAACCTGTGGATTTGTGGAGAGAACACCCAAGACAGAACAAGATCATCCTCCATTTGTGGGGATCATTCCCTGACAGTGGAGGGTAGGAAGTCCAGGTTCCTACCTAGGGCCTGAGGTCTTCTGTTGTATCCTTAGGAAGGAAGTATAAATCAACTGGGTTTTTTTAATGTTTGTTTTTGTGTTTTTTATACTTCTCAGATTAAAAGCATTTGTGAGTTAGCAGACAAAGCAAGACATCCATTTCCCAGTTGCTATCAAAACAATCCGTTGTCATAAATTACCGTGACCAACTGCCTTCCCAAAATTGGGCCTTTGCCATGTGGAATGAGAAACCAATATCCTCAGGATACTCCTAAGAGAGAAAGTTAGGGACAATATCCATACCCTGGTATGCTTGGGTATAAACTCTGGGGTCACTTGTGTCTTGAGCTGCCCACTTAGAGTGTTTGCGGTTCAGTCGCTTGTAAAGTGCACCCCACAGTCGATTGCTCATTGCCTGCATAAGGCGTTCTGCAGCCTCCCAGGAGGGCTGGGGTTCAAAGATCCAGACGCGACCAGTACAGCTAAGTTGGCGGACTCTGAGAGTCATTCTGCTCCGTGAAGAGACCGTCTAGGCTCTGAGTTTAGGGGACGATAGAAAAGGGAAGAGACAAAGATGCTGCCTTTGGTTCGGGAGCCAGGCTGTGGCGTGAAGGGGCTTTCTGCAGCAGCTGTTGTTTCTGTTTCCGAGGCAACCAGCAGAGAAATAGACGCACCCAGTGCAGGTGCACAGGAGTTGAGCCTGGGCCCGTTTCCTCCAAACAGCCCGGCCAGCCAGAGTTGGCGACCTCGGGCTCCTCCCAGGATGCAGGCTGAAAGTTTCAATGTGTGGACACAGACGTGTGGAAACTCTGAATTCCAGGGGCTTTGATTACAGGAGCTGCGGTGGTGCCGGCATTGTGCCCTCCCTGCTGGCACAGGGGAGCGGAGCCCGACTTGGAAGGACCTCCAGGGTCTGCCACCTGGCTCTGCTCAACCTTCCTGCCTCTGGTAGCTCCAGCACTAAGTCCAGTGAGAAAACGTCGCTGGGCCAGACCTGGGACTCACAATTCCCCGTCATAGCTTGGAGGACAAACAGGGGATACCAGTGAATATCCCATGGGTCCCCCACCTTGGTGCCTGTCCTTAACCACAAGAGCAGACATGGGTTCAGAACTCAATCCCTGCCCCCACCACTTTCTTCTCCCCACCCCCACTTTCTTATGGGCCTTTTTCTCACCCCCACTGCAGTCAAGACTAAACATGTCCAGCAAGCCCAGCCCAGGACCCTTGCACGTGCCTGTTTCTCTGCCTGGGATGTTCTTCCCTCTGTGTCTTCCCCATCTGTGCCTCTGTCCCCTCAACTGTCTGTCCCTTTTGTGGAGGATTTCCTGAGTGGCTGTGAGAAATGTCATTCCCAATCTCCATCACTTTCTGGTCCCCTGCTCCCTCTTTCCTCAGGTCTCACATCCTGATGTGTATATTTATCGTATCAAAATATCAGCCTCAGGGGGCAGGGAGTTTGGTTTCTTCCTGTGAATGTTCCAGTATCTAAAGCTGCTCGGTCAATAATAATGAACACTCACCGCATATAAGTTGAATACAGGACTGAATGATTAGGATGGGAGACAGGACATGTTATACACACATACTTAAATCTACATTAAGTGGATATTTTCACATATTTAGTCATCTCTATATGTAGTTTCTTCAGGGCTGTTTCTTGGGAAACTTCTGTTTTGCTTTGTTTCTGGCTATGAGCCTTTTCTGTGACACTTCAGCACTGGGGTGCCTGTCTTGGCCCTACCCATAAGTGACGACAAAACACTCTAGAGGCATCGACTTGGATGTAAGGGTGGGTATGGGGGTCTGTGGAGGCTCTTCCTGAGGGATTTGTCAGTGACAGCCTGCCCTTCCTGAGAGAGCTGTGTTTATATTGAGTGTGGATGATTGAGCAGGGTCTGGTAGAAACAGTAGTTCTTGAGATAGGAAGATGGAACGGAAGTAATCAAAATAATTATTATTTGTGGGTCCAAAGTTTCTAGTTGCCCAGTGAGAGGCGAGTCAGAGGCACCCTGGGAAGGGAAGCCCCTTCAGTCAGGACATGTGGCCCAGCAGCTTCCTGCCAGATGGTGGTTGTCTCCAGTGACACTCCGGGTCCTTTGTTTTGTCTCTATATCTTTCTTTAAAACACACTGTAGAGATAAGAGTTGCTTTTGACTAGTGTCAGAAAGTCACAGAATGGGAGACCATGGAAATGTTGCCAGCAGCCAGAAAGCCCCAGTGTGTAATCTCATCAGAGGACGCATTATGAGTCAGTGGGCCACATGGGCCCAATGTGGAGGCCCCTCAGAACACCTGACAGGAACCCGCGCCTCTGTGAAACGTGAAAAGAAGCTCCCACCCAATTACGAAGAGGCTGCTAAAAGGAAAGGGAAGGTTTGCACAGCTAACACAACACAGGGCCTGCCAAAATCACTCTGCCCTAATTCTCATGTCAGCAGAGACACTTCCCTGAAAAGCCAGTGACTCGTGACTTGCTTGATGCTTCCCACCCCTCCTGCCACACACTGCCGTTCCACTCAGGTCCTCTGCCCACAGCACCCACTTTCTGTATTTCTCTGGAAGGGTATTCCCCAGGACTTGACATCTCAGGAATTTCGTCCAGAGCACAATGATCTACACTCCGGATGGCCACAAATGTCATATCACTTATCTCACTCTCGGCCACACTCAGCAGCTGCTGGCCCTTAAAGGAGGAGGCCGCTCAGGGCTCTGAGAATTGTTCGGTAAGTGAGAAACAGACAAGCCCCATCTGATGCCTTCACCCCAGAGCGCTCCACATCCTTCCTAGGGCAGGAAGAGCAGGTGACTGGGACACCGAACACTTGGCAAGCTCCTGCCTTTCCTGCCCTGGCATACTTTGCCAGGGGCTTTCATGAACAGACAATGACCTTTGCAAAATACAATGACCTTTGCAGATATGGCCAAACCCTGGCAACCCCTCGGCAAGCTGGGATCCAAGCAGAGCTCCTTTTGCTTTTCCCGACAGAACTGAACCATCAGGAAGAAAGACTCCTAAAAACAGTCTGTGAAGACTTTGGCCAAGTTTTAGAGCTCCTTCCCTGACCCGTGATGGCAGCATGGGAAACAGTGAAAGGGGATCAAATTGCAGCTTGTATCCCTAACAGGTGCCCTGGTGGAGGTGCTGCGTGCAAGCCTATGTCTTGAGACATAGGCAGGGCATTGTGTGTGTGTGTGTGTGTATGTGTGTGTGTGTGTGTGTGTGTGTGCCAGGGGCACCGCTCTGGGTTCTCTGGTCTGATATATCACATTAAGACCTAAGGATTTGTATTGAGGTCTTTAATCCATCTGGGCTTGAGTTTTGTGCATGGGGTTAGCAAGAAACCTTGCACTAGAGAAACTCCCAGGAGTCCACAAGGATGACCCCAGCTAAGAATAGAGGAGAGGGTGCCTGAACTGGCCTTGCCCTGTAGTCAGATTGATGAATATCTTTTTTTTTTTTTTTTTTTTTTTTTTTTTTTTTTTTTATTTTCGAGACAGGGTTTCTCTGTAGTTTTTGGTGCCTGTCCTGGAACTAGCTCTTGTAGACCAGACTGGCCTCGAACTCATAGAGATCCGCCTGCCTCTGCCTCCCGAGTGCTGAGATTAAAGGCGTGCGCCACCACCACCCGGCTTGATGAATATCTTAATGTTACCATAGAACCTTCATCCAGCAACTGTTGGAAACAGAGGCAGAGACTCACAGCAGAGCACTGGACTGAGCTCCTAAAGTCCAGCTGAAGAGTGGGAAGAGTGAGAATATAGGCAAAGGGGTCAAGACCATAAAGGGTTCATCAAATGAAACAGTTTATCTGAGTTAATAGGAGCTCATCAGTTCCAGCAGGAATGGGAAGGAACAAGCATAGGTTCAAACTAGTCCCTCTGAATGTGGTTGACAGTTGCATGGCTGGGGCAGACTGAGGAGCCACTGGCAGTGGCACCAGGATTTATCCCTACTGCTTGTACTGGCTTTTTGGGAACTTATTCTCTTTGAATGGATACCTTGCTCAGCCTAGCTATAGTAGGGAGGGCCTTGGACCTTCCCCAAAGAATGTGCCTTACCTTCTCCGAGGAGTGGATGGGGGATGTGGTGGTGGGGGTAGGTGGAGGGAATGGGAGGAGGGGAGGGAGTGGGAACTGAGATTGGTATGTAAAATGAAAAACGATAGTTTGTTTTCTTTTTTAAAATAAAAAAAGAAAAGAAATTGAAAAAAAAAAGACCCAAGGATTTGGGGATGAGAGACAGGAAAGGGCCATTATATGAAGTAAAAACTTTCTTTGTCCCTCAAAGTTGCTTCTTCTGCACCCACTGAACTCTGGTGTTTAGAAGTCATCGCCTGTCTTGCCTGCCTCACTTTGAAGGAACTTGTGGCTTCAAGCAGTTCCAGGCATAGTTTCCCCCTGCAGAATATAGTACGTGGTAAGGTTGGGACTCAGACCAACACAGTCTGACCCCTACTTTGGCCACTCACCAGGAACAGCCCTGACAATGGCTTCCTGTCTGAAAACTTTGGTTCCTTGATGTTGGAGAGAGAGAGAGAGAGAGAGAGAGAGAGAGAGAGAGAGAGAGAGAGAGGAGGAGGAGGAGGAGGAAGAAGAAGAAGAAGAAGAAGAAGAAGAAGAAGAAGAAGAAGAAGAAGAAAGAAGAAGAAGA
>NC_022021.1:58157887-58166580 GCF_000317375.1 Microtus ochrogaster
AAGAAGAAGAAGAAGAAGAAGAAGAAGAAGAAGAAGAAGAAGAAGAAGAAGAAGAAGAAATAGAAGTAGTTGTTGCCACACAGGGTGATAATGCTGCTTCCCTCAAGAGCCATAGACTAACTAACAAAATACAGAACAAAACAAAAACATGAAACAGTGCTAAATATGGAAAGCATCACTGCTTCACTTCCAACTGTTGGTCAGTGGAGTCCAAGAGACTCCCCAAACAGTATAGGCTGCTGTTGTTGCCTTTGGTTGCCTCCCAAAATGTGAAGGTAAGACCTATGGTTGAAGACTTTCCACATTTTATATTTTTGGTTGTGAACCTAACCTTTAACAACTGAGCCATCTCTCCAGCCTGACATTTTAAAAACAGGACTTGAAGGGGTCAATCAGGAACTCACCTGGGAGCCTCCTCCATGAACACTAGCTTCCATATAGCATCCAAAGATGCTGTGTAAGCTACCAAAGGAGAAAGGTGATAAATGGGCCTGCCCAGCTTTAAGGCCTACAAACCACATCACTGGCCAGTCCAGCAAGAACCCCCCAAAATGTAATAATAGTGGCACTTTTTTTCCCGGGTAACCAATAGCTGTCTAATTGGACTTAAGGCCTGGTCAGAAGGATGGAATTCGTGCCTGGTGCTGCAAACCTAGCCAAACACCCAGGGCTGGAGAGGTCATTGATGCCAGACAGAACCTACTACTGCCATTTTTGATAACCAATACAATTTCTAAGTGCATTCCAAATACTTCTGCTGAGAGCCACAGGTAAGCGTAGTTCCCAGGCCTCATCAGAGAAACTTCTCTTTATAAGAGATGGAAACTGTCAGAGAGAGCTTCAACTGCTCAAAATTCAGAGGCTAAGTTTCTCTGGGCTATCCAGCTCTAGTGGGTACATTTACAATGCAGGTGCTATACCTAAGGCTCAGGGAACATCGTGAAAGAGGAGAAGGGGCAATTGTGAGAGGCAGAAGGCAGGTTCTCTGCTGCTAGATAGCGTCCTCTAGACCTGACAGGGGAGCTCCAGCCATGGTTGCCTAACCAAGATCTGCACAGGCCTGGAAGCCCAACTAGTAGCTAAAGAAAAACAGTTAGGAAATTATATACTTGATGCACGGCTGTCTACATTTGATTGAGAAGATCAAGTGAATCTGAAGCAGCAGCAGAGGGCCCAGTGATCCGGGACTCTAGACTCCTCAGCTGTCTTCCTGACTCTAAAGCCAAGCCATCTGCCCTTACTTCATTCTTTCACCCTCCAGGCTGACACTGGTACTGGAGACAGCGTGAATCGGAGGCCTGACAACTTTATTTCACTCCTGTGCTTTCAATACCAAGGAAGTTAGTAAAGACATTCTTCACCCTTTAGAATTGAAAGGAGAGCCTACAGAGAAATGTGATCCTGATTGTAGTGTTAGACACTTTGCTTTTCTTGGGCAAATGGTTTATTTCCAACAGATACACATGGGAAAGGAAGTTGCTCCTTTCTCTGTGCTGCTAACCCGAAAATTAGAGCCAATTTTGACTTTTATTCCACAGTGATTTTGTAAGGCTTCACACTGTATTTTGCACACAGCCTGACGTGCCTAGGTCCAGCTTACTTTCCGCTTTAATTTCCAATTTCAATGCAGTTTTCTTTCCCTAATAGTTAAAGCATTTTAAAATGTAAATAATTTCTAATAATATGTTTCTAGTCAGAATTCAAAAGGCTTCTATTCTTGCCTGTACACTATGTGGCTCCTCTACCCCGGGATAGCGACTATTAGCAGAATGCATATCTCTCTCTCTCTCTCTCTCTCTCTCTCTCTCTCTCTCTCTCTCTCTCTCTCTCAGTGTTCTCTGAGAATGTAAATGTTTGTGTCTGTGGATATGTGAGCTAGCTTTACATATGACAGTATGCAATGCATATTTGGAAGAAGGTTGTGGATGCTCTGTAGTTGGGCCAAATATGTGACAATATTCCCATCCCTGTTTCTTTGATGCCCCTTAAAATTCATTTTTTTTTTTACTTTGATTGGTTACCTGATAGAGAGTTCAGCTGCTCTAGTCAGTTTCCCTCAAAAAGACTGAACTAATATAAAATCAAAACATGCCTCTCCTTTCCCCTTGCCTGGTGGATCCCAGTACCTGTCTCAGAAGCACTGTGGGCTTCCTCACGCTTCATAGCCTGTATCTCAGACCCTCCACCCCCGCTATTTTCTCCACTTCTCTCGGGCTCAGGGGCCTGGGTATTTTTGTTTGGTTTGGTTTTGTGCCTGCAGCGTTCTACCTTTGGAGAACCAGAGCCTCTTTCTCTACAGATGTAGATGGAGCTCCAGGAGGGTCTGGATTCCTTCCCCCTCCCTGTTCTTCCATAGCCAGAGCCTAGCATCTAGGGCTGCGCCCAGGCTGCCTAGAACCCCACTCTCGTTTGTTTCTTCTGCTCGGCCCCATTTTCCTGGCTCTTTCCCAGGTTCTCTGAGCACATGCTTTTAATGTCACAAATTCACCACAAATGAATCCTCATTTCCGGGTCTACCTCTCAGGAATGGAATAGGACAGCAGATAGTCAAACACCAGCCCTCTCGCGGGATGCTGTTGGAAAGGGTAACTCAGCTCTCAGGTCTGGGTCTCAGGAATTGCAAAGCCAGTGTCATCTCATCTCCCACCCTCCCTGCTTTTTACCTTCAAGTTTTTGTTACTATATCATATACACAGGCCCAGCAGTTCTGTTTTTTACATTCTGCTGGGTAAACAGCGTCCACATTGTTCTAGCTGTTTTCTCCTCAATGGATTGGGTGAAATGTTCAAAATACCCAGTAATTCCTTCCCTGGCCTTTCTGCCCTTGGTTAATAATTTTTTCCTACAGCTTCCTGGAATAAAAGTTGTGGCTGCTCTCTTGCATGTTCGTGAGTGCTCATGTGTCTCTTCAGGTGGGGTGTGAGGTTCTTGACTCAAATTTGTTTGTTTACTCTTAAGGACATTGCTGGCAATGCTTTACTATTTGCTAGCAGGATTGATTTCTTTTTTATTTTCTTTTGTATCTGACTTGGATAAAGCAGGAACTCTTTTTTTTTAATATAAAAGTTATTTGATACATCTATTTTTCTCGCAACAAGATGAGCTTTAAACTTGTAGATTTAAATGACTCCAATGTTTTGCCAAGAAAATATGGCTCTGATACATAACTAATCATTTGTATGTGGTGTGTGTGTATAGGTACATTAGAGGGATTCTTCTCCAATTGTCTTCAACCTTAATTTCTGAAACTGGTCTTTCACCTAGCTTAGACTGACTGGCCACGAGTCCCAGGGATCTTTTCTCTTCACCTCTCCAGTTCCAGGATAACAGAAACATACCATAATACCTCGACTTGACATGGGCTCTGGGGATCGAACCTGGGTCCTCATGTTTTCCCCGCAAACACTTCAGCCACGGAGCCGTCTCTCCAGCTCCATACACCTGACAGATCATTTTTATTTTCTGAAATGTCACAGTCTTGGTAGTGGCTGATAAAGCTGCTCCAGAAAAGACTGGTTTGGTCTAGCTCTGTAGGAAAAGGCTGACCCTCTAGCCAGGACCCTTTTACCCTGGGGTCACCCCCAGTAAGGGCAGGAAGAACCTTCAAACTATAGCACTCAACTTCATTATACGGGTCTCCTCCTTTTAAGATGTCAGTTTTTATATTTTGTCATCTAGTCTCTTCTACAGTTATCATTTTCTTCTCTAAATCTTTTTGGGTTGTTTTGCTATTGTCTGGCCAGTTCCACTGTTTGCCTCATTTCTCTCACCATGACCCCCAGGCCTTTCCTCGTATTTCTGTGAAAGGATGGTTTGCTAGCCACAACATCCAATGGGAGCCTCGTGTTCCTAAGGCTATACATCTATTTTTTACCTCCTTCTTCCCCCAGTTCTGTCAGCGCTTGTTTCATGGACTGTCATCTCAATACATTTCCCTCAGCAGTCGACCCTGAATTAGAGATTTAGGAGCAACCCTGGCCGTTTTTTTCCTTCTGAAGAGCAGTGTCATCCCTGCTCCTCTCAGTGCCCGGGGAGCTCTCTCGTAGCTAAACTTGCTGATGGTGTTGGATGTAATTATTTACCTGACATCCTGGGGCAGTTGGCTTTTTAAAAATGTAGTTATTATCGTTACCACCTTCACTCTGCCGTGTAAAGGCTTCTTGTCTTGATCAGACAGCGCATTCTGAGACTCAGTTGCCTTGTCGGTAAAACAGTGTTACTTTGACTGCTATGATTGGGTGAATTAAGGATCCTAGGGCTTTGACAGAGTCTGATATGCAGAAAGTATTTGGCAAATCTCTGATGTTTTCCACCATTTTTTACTTGTCTGTTGGAGATGTCGGCAGTTATGTTAGAAAACAGACTTAGCCCTCCTCTGGTTTGCTTTCTGTTGTTGGGATAACCAACAGGACCAAAAGCAACTTTTGGAGTAAAAGGGTTTCTTGTGTCTTATATCTCCATCTTATGTCTCAGGTCACATTCCATCACTGAGGGAAATCAGGACAGGAACTCAAGGTGGGAACCTGGAGACAGGAGCGGAACCAGAGACCACGGAGGAAGGCTGCTTACTGGCTCCCTCCTCTCACTTGCTCAGTTTGTATTCATATGCTACTCAGGATGAACTCAAGGGTGCTTCTTCTTACAGTGTTATGGGCGCTTTCATATTAATCATCAATGAAGACATTAATGATTTAATTCCCACAAGCTGATGAGGTGGAGGCAGTCCCTCAGCCGAGGCTCCCTCAGCCCAGGTGTAGTGGTTTGGATGAGAAATGTCCTCCATAGCCTCTGGCATTTAAACAGTTGGTCCCCAGGGAGTGGCACTGTTGGGGGGAGGTTTAGGTTTAGGTGGTGCAGCCTTGCAGGAGGAAGCACGTCACCGGGGGCTGCCTGTGAGATGAAAATCCTCTCATACTTCCGATTTGCTCTTTCTACTTCATGTTTGCAGTTCAAGGTGTGAGCTCTCAGCTTCCTGTTCCTGCTGCCTTGCCTTCGGCTTGTTGCTGCGTATCCCACACTCTCATCCCTCTGCAGCCAGAAGGCGAAACAAAACAAAAAACAAACAAATGAACAAACAACACAGCACTATTCCTTGAGTTGCCTTTGGCCACCATGTTCTACCACATAGACACAAAAGCAGCTAGTCTACCAGCTGACCTACTTTGTAACAACATGACCAAATCTAAACAGCATGGCACTCTTGTGATGATGCACCCCAAGGTCCAAGCCAACTCCACTCTTAGTAAGATTCTGCCTCAAAAAAACACAAAAATCATGATCTTTTGTATTTCTTTAATTACTATGTTTTTCAATTATCTCCAGTTGGCAGAGGTTTCTGTCCCATCCAGTCCCACAGCTATTCAGTTTCATAGAAACACACAGAAGCTTACTTTAATTATAAATGACTTGGCCTATTAGCTCGGGCTTTTTGTTAACTATCTTTGTATCTTAAATTAACCCAAAATTTTTGTCTATATTAGCTACATGGATTTTTACCTTTTATCAGTGAGTCATTCTCATCTTGTGTCCTCTGTGTCTGGGTGACAACTGCAGACTGAGACTTTCCTCTTCCCCAAAATTCTCCTATTCTGGTTGCCCTGCCTATACTTCCTGCCTGGCTACTGGCCAATCAGCATTTTATTAAACCAATACAAATGACAAATCTTTACAGGGAACAAGATCATTGTCCCACAGTAATCTCCCTGAGAATCCATTACAGTAAATATTAGGAAATGTGTGCTGTGTGTGTGTGTGTATATGTGTGTGTGTGTGTGAGAGAGAGAGAGAGAGAGAGAGAGAGAGAGAGAGAGAGAGAACTGTGTGTGAGAGATATAGCTCTGTATATGTGTGTATGAGTAAGTGAGAGAGAGGAGAACACAATTGTGCCATAGCACACAGGGGAGGGAGGTCAGAAGAGCCTTTGGAAGTCTGTTGTCTCGAGCCGTGTGGATCCAGCTCAGCCATCAGTCTTCACAGTAGGCTCCTTTGCTGCTGAGCCATCTCGATAGCACCAGTCTAATAATTTAGTTAAATTAATCATGCCAGTTTTGCTCCCTGTAATTTCTCAGCGATGCTGCAAGGTATATTGTATCACTGTACCTTTTAGTTTTTTAAAGATTAAAATTTATAATTACATCATTTTCCCTTTTTCTTCCTCCAACCCTTCCATGAACCACCCTCCCTGTTTTCTCTTAATTTCACGGCCTTTGACCTCTTTTTATTTTTTAACTTTTTCTTCTTTTCTTTAATTGTTGTTACACACACATGGCTCAGTCCTTATCACACACACACACACACACACACACACATATACTGCATAAATAATTTCATGAGTATACAGAGTGTGATCATTTTGTATCCGCAGGTTAAGTACTCCAATGGGGTGGAGTGGGGGTTCACTCTCTGCTAAATAAAGCCTTACGATGTACTCATACAATGCTTCCGCCTGGGATGGGGTCTCCAGCAAGACTTCCCTCTGCTTGTGTGTCTCTTTCAGGTGATCTAGTAAAAGCTACCAAGCTCTAAATCACGTACAACCTCCGGATCTCTCAGAATGTAGATCTGAGGGTAAATGCTGTTCTTGGAGAAGATGGAGGAGATGGAGGAGTTTCTATTAAAAGAAACTGTCCTTGCCAGGCCATTTATCAAGCCGTTTTTCCACTTGAAAAATGGCAAGCATTGTCCGACTGTGCTGTTCAGGAAATTCCTATAAATAACCAATGGTATAAAGTCATGTTAGGAAGGAACACACTCGTTTAACTCGCTGTTTAACTTGTGCAGACAGAACTGTCCTAGCGATGAGTTCTCAACTCTGGCAGTTTTCTGGTGTATGCAGCCACACAAAGCCAGTCTGAAAAGCACTGCCTCTAAGAATTGTACCGTTTGTGCATCTCCAGACTAAACAAAAAGTTCCAGCTGAGGCCAAAGTAGGAGATTTTTCTAACCCTCCCCATCCTGTACTCCACCTTCCTATCAGAGGACCAAATTTATAGCAGAGAGCAGGAATGTTGGGTCAATAGCTGTGCTGTGTTTCTGCTCACACTGTGCCTCTTGGCTGTGGGCACCATGCAGGGTTTCAGCCATACTACAGCACAGGTTTTTCGGAATCCAGACGATGAGTGTTTCCTCTAGATTGTGATAGATTCTTTCCACCAAAAATATTTTTCTAGGCAAGCAGTCTCATGATTTATTAGCTTCAAGACCTCCAATGTCAAAGGGAGATAAATTATAGTTGGAAGAAAATAAATAGAGATTTGTGAAAAGATGTGGACCATAGCCCTTTGGGGAAAGGTCACTTGGAAGTGTTGAGAGGATCCTGTGGCAAAGGCAGGGTTAGTACCATGTGAATCAAGCCCCCAGCTTTTCCTGCATCACACTCTCTTGTGAGCTGTGCACTGGCCACACAGGGATACTTACTGCTCCCCAATCTGAAGCCTATTGTCAGCACTGTGTCAGCTGAGTCTCACAATCAACCCTAGTGCTTGCCCTTTAAGTGACACAAGGAACCAATGAAGCTCTCTTCGCGTCAGGTGTCTTGGCAATACTGAATTGGTATTGTTTCCTGGTGGAGATTTGGAAGTACTGGTGCCATTTGCAAAGCCAAGGACTCCTGCCGCTGAGCCAGTTCCTGGAGTTGGCCTTGATGTCCCCCAGACCACTCACCAGCTGCTTCAGTTGGACATGGATTCAGATTTTCTACCCAGACTTCTTGGCCGTGCCTCTTCCGTATCAGAATGTAACTGGGCCACCAAGGTTTCTGGCTTTGTCTCCAGTAGGCTACTTCAGGAATCTCTGGAGAAAGGATGCTTTCCTCCCGCTGTCTTCCTGATTCCCATGCTATGTTTTCCAAGTGCCTTCTTCTAGTCTTGCTTCTCCTGTTCCCGGTCTTCTCTTGGGAACAGCCAGACACTCAGGGATGCTAAGAAGCCTCACACATGAAGGCAAGGTTCCTGCTTTGAGATGCTCAACACACAGAAGACAGAGTCATAACAGTCACATGGGCACCTGCTCCTTGGCCCTAAGTCTGCTGGTCACCATGTCCTGCCAAACTTTCAGAGCATCTGAGGTCTCTAGCTTGACCGTTACTTTTCCTCACTCTCTGTGTTCTGTCTTGAAGAAGCAAGATTGCATCCATTACTTCAGTGTCTATGGGTACCCCCAAGGCTCCCTTTCCATTAATTCAGTGTCTACGGGTACCCCAAGGCTCCCTTTCCACTCTAGTCCATCTCTGGTCCACTGAACAGAAACTCGTGCAGAGCTGGCACTAAAGGGAGATGCATCTATGGCCATAAGAATAAAGGTGTAGTGAAGAGGAAATGGCCTGTCCACTGGCTTCATGTGTATTTCTGGTGGCATAGCTGGAGGATTTCACATGCTCTCACACTTAGGGACCACAGCGTGATGAGCTGTGGGAGCCTAATGTTCAGACTTCATGGTTTTTCAACATATTTGCCAAGAGAGTTTCCTTCTTCCTTACACCTCACAGGTGAATGTTGGAGCTCTTGGGAAGAGCAATGCTCTTCTTTATTAACATAAAAATACAAATAGCTTTTATTTTTAATCAGATGTTCTCATTCTTAATCCCAGCATTTGAGAGGCAGAGGAAGGAGTATCTCTGTGAGTTCCAGGCCAGCCAGGGCTATTACACAGAAAAATCCTGTTTCAGAAAACAAAACAAAATAACAAGAACAACA
>NC_022021.1:58167484-58169403 GCF_000317375.1 Microtus ochrogaster
CTTACTAAACCTGGATGGAGGTGGGCGGTCCTTGAACTTCCCACAGGTCAGGGAACCCTGATTACTCTTCAAGCTGATGGAGAGGGACTTGATGGGGGAGGGGGAGGGAAATGGGAGGCGGTGGCAGGGAGGAGGCAGAAATCCTTAATAAATAGATAAATTAAAAAAAAAAAGAAACACTGTCATTCCGCTCTGTCAGTTGGGATCTCCCCCTGAGTAGATCGAGTCCTCTGAACAACCTGAGATCTTAAAGCTGATTTTTCAGCCTCCTGTCTACCACGATGACCCTTCTCTTCCTCAACTCCCCGCTGTCAAGCAAGCCACGAGCAAAAACGGCAGGGGGTAAACAGGAGTTAAACAGGAGTGGGAATCTCCCAGTCCCCGCCCACTCTCCCATGAGCATATGAGGGAACTGCTCCTGAATTTCTGGTTGAGCCGGGTGTTAGGGTGGATGAGAAGAGAGTGGGAGCTGGCTTTCTTCCTGCATTCCCATGGAGTCCAGATTGCCCGTCCCAGGCCAATCTGTGGTTCCACAAATCTGTCCATATTCCTTGAAGGTATGTTGTAGTATTCACAAGCAGCTCTTGGATAAGCGAATTTCCCAGCCATTCTCAACAGAGAAGGCTGCATGGATATGCTTCTCCCAATAGGACATAACAGGATTCCAAAAGTTGTTTTTATCTTTTTCTACTTTTCTGTTTTGGAGGATTTGAGGATTAATATTGACCATCAAGTTCTTGTTATTGAGAATCACCTGAAATACAAGCTCTCTGAACCCACCTCTGTAGGGTCAACAGGCTTGTGCTAATTGAAGCTGGAAGATCTCTGTGGGTGATACCACTCCTTAGTCTGAATTCCTGGACTGCAAAAAAAGGAGAAAAGAAACATTCGCTCTCTCTGTTTCCTGACTGAGAATGCAGTGTGACCAGCGGCTCCAAACTCTGGCTGCCACTCCAAGATTGCACCCTAAATTGTGAGCTAAAGTAACCCTTCCTCCACTGAGTTGCTTTTGTGGGATATTTTGTCACAATAACGAAACAAGTTACTAAGACAAGGAAGGCAGTGGAAGTGGGGCTGGGATTTTCTCCAATCAGAATAGAGCATCTTCAATGTGATTTTTTTGTATCCTTCAATATTTATTGAGGTTTGCTTTTATATTGTATATTAAGAATTTATTCAAAGACAAAAATTTATGTCATTATTCAGACATCACTTAGTTCAAAACTTAAAACACATCACCAGAGGAAATTAAGTCAAGATTCTTTCTAGCCAAGAGTCCTCCTTTCTCCAGCCCAAGGTAACAACGCTCTTCCTTCTATATCCATAGACTAGTTCTACCTATTCCTGAAGGTCAACTAGAATTCTAACATGTTCATTTGTAGATATGGAGACATATCTAATTTCATGCTATTGGAGGCCAGTGAATTCATTTCTTTTCATTTCTCTGTAGTATTCTACACATGAAAGACGAACTTGTTGTCCATTCTCCTGTTAATAGACATTTGGGAGCATTTTAATACTTTGCAGCTATTGTGAATAAATTTCCCATGGGTGTTCTTCATAAAGAACTCTATCATGGGAATGTGTATTTATTGCTCATGATTATAACTTAGTAGTGGAATTGCTAAGCCATGAGATAGGTGATGTTTGACTTTAGTAGAAACCATCCAATATTTTTCCAAAGCAATTGTGACATTACTTTTTCAACCAGTAACATGAGGGTCCAGTTCCTCTGCAACTCTTTTCCAACACTTGTTCTTGTTGGTTTTCTTCCTCACCATTCCAAGGGCACACCATGGTACCTGTGGGCCTTTAATGATGGGCATTTAAGTGGTGACTAACGTGCTGAGTATTTTCCTTGTGGATTCTCTCTCTCTCTCTCTCTCTCTCTCTCTCTCTCTCTCTCTCTCTCTCTCTCT
>NC_022021.1:58169788-58194972 GCF_000317375.1 Microtus ochrogaster
CACACCTGCTGCCACACTGGCTACCACACCTGCTGCCACATCGGCTACCACACCTGCTGCCACACCGGCTGCCACACCAGCTGCCACACCGGCTGCCACACCAGCTGCCACACCTGTTGCCACACCGGCTGCCACACCTGCTGCCACACCAGCTGCAAGCTGCCATGTTTCCCTGTCATTATAGGCTCTGATCCTCTGAAGCCATAAGCCAAAACAAACTTTCTTTCATAAGTTGCCTTGGTCATGGTGTTTTATCATAGCAATCGAAAAGTAACTCCTTTTAAAGTCGGATTGATTGTGTTTTTATTGTTGATTTAAGAAATATATCCCATTTTTAGTCCTTTGTTCGATAAACATATTTTAAAACTATTGCTCATATTTTTACTTAATAGCTTTTGATATTCAGAAACTTGATTTTGTGAGAGTTGTGATATACCAATATTTCTTTCTAAATTAACATTTTGGTGCATAAGAAGTTTTTGCTTATCTCCAATTAGAGAAGATGTTTTCGTATTTTTCTCTTAGAAGCTGAGTAGTTTTTCATACTGATTTTTGTGTCTCTCTTTGCTGACATACTGTGGAACCAAGGCCTATCTAGGCTCACTGTGTTTCACTTGGCTATCCAGCTGGCCTCCTTGAATCTTGACAGAGTTCTTACTCTCCACGGGTTTGTTGCTCAGGGCCACCATGGAGTTCAGTTTTCTGTGATCCAGTGGCATAGATTCCGTGGCTGCTCTGGCTGCAGACCACATAAGAGCAGGCACAGACCACGCTGTTGGTACCTAGTTCTGAAGGTGTATAGGTGGGGTCACAGAAGCTTCTACAGAGTCACGTGAAAGGCCAAGAGTTAGGCTACTAGGGTGGAACTGTACAGAGAAGAAGACTTGGTGGGCCTGCAGGGGCAGAGCTACAGCCGGAATCATATAATGGCAGAACAGACAGAGTTTACAGGAGCTAAAGACAGCAACAGCAGCCCAGACAGCTGCAGCTGACATGTGGGCAGGACCAGCAAAGCCACAGGGCGGAGCTGCCTGGGAGCCTTGGGGCCCAACTCCTATCTGTAGATTTACAGTCTTACTGCTGAGTTCCAGTCTTGCTTTAGGCCCATTCCTCCTTTCTAGTACTCATTTTTCCCATAGAAACCCTCGTCCCAGTGTGGCATCCTGGAAGTAAATAATGTGTAAAAATGTTTACATGTCATTTTACTCTCTTATATCTGGACAGAATTTGTCTTCAGTCTCAGACGGAACTTTGGATTTTTGAGTGATGTTGGAGAAAGTTAAGATTTGGGGGCCACCGGGAGTGAAAGGACAAATGTTGTGGAAAATTCATGGCATAGGTTTCGGGGACAGAATGCTATAGTCCGAATGAGTCTCCCAAAAGTCACACTGGCAACTTGGTCCTGCATTTGACAATGTTGAAAGGCGCCGAAGGCTTTAAAAAATGAAGAGAGATCATTGAGACCTCTGCCAATGGTCTCTGTAGTTCTCACGAGACCTACAGCTCATTCCTTCAAGAGAGCAAAACCAGTCCCTCCCTTCTCTCTGGCCTCCTGTAGTACTGTGTGGCCTCCCACAGTGATGCCACGCACTGCTGTGTTATACAGCTAAGGCGGACCGCTCTAGAGCTCAGCCAGCATCCACACTGTGCTCTGGGACGTACAAAACTGCGAACTGAATTCACCTCCTTTCTTCGCATGTCACCTCGATTTAGCTGTTTTGTTACGGTAATGGAAAACAAGCCAATATACCCTGGGAAAGCTGAATCGCTTTCTAAAATAAAGTAACAGAAAATCTCTTGGGCGCTATGAGAAGAGAAGGAAACCTGAAATATCTCACACAGTAAACCCTGAAAAATGAGACAATCCCATGGGGGCAGGTAAGAGCCAGAAGACAGGAAGAGGCAGGCCTGACTTGGATGGACCCTAAATATTGGGCCGGCTGTCTTTGCTTTCGGCAGTGTGTGACCCCCAAGAGCCTGGGCGGTGTCCAATGCCTTTAAAAGTTGGGTAAGGCTGAGTTGGGTTATATTTGGAAATAAGTGAGAAACCCTCACTATTTTGTAATATAAGTGTCAAAGAAGATTTTTATAGTACCCGCTCTTTCACTTATGGTGGGATCTGCCATGAAGTTCCCACCACTGGTCAATACAGACAATAATTCAAATAAAATGACCCAGTAGTTCAGTTGGACATTTAGCTGTCTGTCTGGGTGTTCAATATTTACAAAACCCGTTCAGGATACATCTCAGGAGTTAATATCACCCTGGAAAAGCATGGTACCCAAGCTCCCTAGTGCTGCAACCCTTTAATCCAGTTCCTCACGCTGTGGTGACCCCAACCACACAATCATGTTCATTGCTACTTCATTGCTGCAAGTTTGCTACTGTTATAAACCATAATGCAAATATCTGACAGGCAGGATATCTGATGTGTGACCCCTCTGGGAAGGCTGTTTGACCCCAAGGGGTCTCGACCCACAGGTTGAGAACCACTGTAATAGAGCGTTGATTAAATGCCCCACCTCCTACCTCCGTGTGTTAACTTCTACATATCGACTCTTCCCACTGTGTGTGGGTTGAGCCTGATGGGTTATATGTAAAGAAGAGCATATGTAAAAGAAATACAGTGTGATATAAAAGTCTGCAATCTCCACTGTGCTCACATGTTCCAGCATCCTGTTGACCTCCCATGTTAACTGTGATGAGGCAGGTATCCTGAAGGAAACTACCAGGTAGAGAGGCCTTGGCCCCGCAGCTCGTGGGAACCGAATCTTGCCAGTAGCTGCTTGAACAATCTGGAAGGCTGCACGTTTCTGACCTATAGAAACTAGAGTAATTACACAACAGATAATTAAGACACTTAGGCCTAGCCCTTCCGAGTGTCAGGCTCTGGGTTAGGGGCTGTACATGGGATCTCTCTGTGGCTTTCACAAGGATCCTTTGAAGAAAGATAACATGGTTATTTTAGAGTTGGGAAAACTGGAGCTGAGAGTAATTTGCTAAAGTCACAGACCAAGTAAGTGTTTCAACTCCATGCACTCCACCTGAGAGAGGGGATGTGTAGGAAATAAGTTTTTTCGCTCTTGTTGATCAGTCTCTCTAGCCCTGAACACATTTTCCACTGAATTGGCTGGGGTTTTGTTGTTGTTTGTTTGTAAAGGGAACTGCACGGTTCTTTAGATTAAAGTTAACAGCAGGCCTGAGCCCGTGGCCTCCTCAGAGAAAGAAGGTTTGTAACTTGTGTGACATACACACTCCCCTCTTCTATTCCAAGCTAATAATGGAGGAAGTGGACATCCCTAGGGAAGGATTAGGGCTGTGTGGGAGGACTCATGAAGCTTTTTATTTCGGTTTTTATGGCGGGCCATCTTCTTGTGATGAGAAGAACAAATCAAACTGTCCCAGGAAGAATACTATATTGGAACAGACTAGAAGCTATCTCAGTGGACCCTATCAAAAAAAAAATGGAGATCATACTTCAAATGTCACAGCTTAAAATGACTGTTGTAAAAACAGGTTTATTGCTTTCTTTATTAAAATGTTACTTTAAAAATACCTTCTGTCTTCCTTAATGTAAATATAATGACATTACAATTGCATGCTTGGTATACTAAAAGCATCAAAAAATATGGAAAATTGAACTACCAATTCCCTCTGCAAGTATTAATGAGACCGATACAATTACTATCTTGTATATATTTGGCAGTTCATTAGAGCTATCTCTTCATGTAGACAATGATGTCTACATCCCCGTTTTTAGTGCTTTACTTCATATACGTTCCATAATTTCTGCATTTTCCTCTATGTGGAGGTACGCCTCTGGGCCCGCAAGATGGCTCATTGGGTAAAAGATATTTTCCTTGAAAGTCTGGCAACCTGAGATTGATTCCTGGAGTCCACCTAAGATGGAGGCAAGAATGGACTATACAGAGCTATCTTTTTACCTCCATGTGTGCACATGGCACATAGCCCAAACATTATACACATCTGCACGTGTGCACGCACGCACGCATGTGCACACACACACACACGAGCACACACATACATAGACATATACACACGTAATAATAATTAGGATCTTTTCAAATTTATGTAATAAATAACCGTGAAGAAGTAGCTACGTAGAGACACCTTGTACAGTTGTCCTATGACTTCTTTAGGGTAAATTCCTAGATGTGGATTTTCCTAGGTGGGTCACAGAGTTTACATATTTTAAATTGTTATAGGTGTTGCCAAATTGCCTTCCAGAAAGGTTGTACCAAAATTAATTCCCACCACCAGCTTACGAGAGTGCCTGCTTCCTACACCCTCGCCAATAATGGGTGTGTGTCAGTGCCCTTTGAAGCCTTCGCCCATCTGATAAGTGGCCGGCGTCTTGTTTGTGTTTGCTCTCCCTTCATTACTGGGGAAATGAAGGCAGCTGTGTCTCTTTGCACACATTCTTCTCCATGCTGTTATCCACTGGGTTTTGCTTGTCAGTTTTATTAAGATTCCATGAGTTGTGAGGTTTAACACTTTTCCCCCACGCCGTCCAATTTTTCCGACATTTGCCCGTCTCCTCCTGCGGGTTCAGCGTTTGCTCTTTTGGCATTTAGATCTGTCACTTTGCTGCATCCTGGCGATTATACTTTCTTCATGATTGACCTCCCCCACTCCCCCATCCCCATTGCCACCAAGATTAGACAGTTTCCATGAGGAAACATTTTAAGTCACTGGGAACCAACATTTAGAGGTAATTTTTGGAAAATAAAGCATGAAATATAACAAGTTATTGAAAAAGACCTGGTTTTCTCAGGCTCCATGCTTCTCTCAGAGACGTCTTTCATTTTCCATAGCTCCTTTGAAAGGCATTGAAGAAAACGCCTTGATAATTTTCGTACTTGGGGGCTAGCATAGTCACACTCGTATTGAGCTCAATTATTTCTGTGGTGAATTCGGTTATTGTCTTTGTTTCTATTGCTGTGATAAAAAGCAAAACAAGCAAACAAACAAACAAAACATGACCCAAAGCAACGCGTGGAGGAAAAGGTTGTATTTCAGTTTCTAACTCAAGTCACACTCCATCGCTGAGGGCAGCCAGGGCTGGACCTGAAGCAGAGGCCAGGAAGGGCTGCTGCTCACGGGCTTGCTCCTCTTGGCTTGCTCAGTAGACGTCCCAAGACCACAGGGGCTGGGCCCTTCCATACCAATCACTAATCAAGACAACACCCCATAGACTCACCCACAGGCCAATCTTATGGAAGTGTCTCCTCAATTAAGATTTCCTCCTATCAGGTGAATGTAGCTTGTGTCAAATTGAAAAAAAAAAAATCAAAACAAATCAGGACAGATACAGTCTTGCTACTAACAATAAAATCAACATACTGTTTGTTGCACTATAAATCTAAGAAACATGGAAATTTATATTCATATCATGTTCCCTATAAACAAAATGATTTAATACACAATTTCATTTAAATGAAACAACACCAACAGTGCAAATTAATTATTATTGTTTTCCTTTAATCGATCAGAAGATAGGTTGGAAGTGGTGAGGTGGCTTTTTGATAGCACACAAACATTGCCTGAGTCAGGATTTAAACTGGCGCCTTCTTACTAAAATCCGCTCTTTCTCCTGGCCACCCCTCCCTGCAAAATGGAAGGCCAGAGCGTTATTACCTTGTTGGAACTGGTCTTATTCAAGGTGCTAATTTGATCCTAACTTCAAAAGGGGTCACCGTTTGTCGGGCAGAAATTGCTGTCTTCTGAGTTAAGATCGGAAGCAGCTCCCTTAACTAACATTTTACTCTGCGGAAACACACATCCTTTAGAGAGAGACTGCCCACCTTCTCACCCCTGACTGCCTCCACTTTCTCCGTGCCCGGCTCCTGAGCGACAGTCCCTTTCACCCCCCTCACCTCGGGGGAGCAGAACTTGCCCCTTTCACCAGTTCCCTCTACGCAGGAACAGGACTGGCACCAGGAGGCAGTTTCAGGCTGGCTCCTGGGCTAGCTGCCCGCAGAGTCTCAGGGGCCAGCATCAGTCCGACCAAACACAGTGGAACCAGATTGAACTTTGCTGAGTCCCCAACCCCCCACTCCCCATTCCCGTACCCCCACTTCCCCAACCCCCACTCCTTCACCCCACCCTCTACTCTCCAACCCTTCACCCCCATACCCCCTCCCCCCCGCACATGTGCTCCTGGAAATGTCTCTCCCATGCTGACTTGTCTCTTCCTTTCTCAGAGGTGGCCTACTCACTGATGAAGGCACTGGGGGTATACATGTTCCCTTTGGAGTGACTTATTTCCACTCCCACAGGGGTGAGGTGCTCTCCCAACCTCGACAAGCAAGATGAGCAGGTCTGGATTATTTATTCTGTTCTCCGTCACCTGTCTAGACTTCAGGCCAGTGTGATGTGTGGCAACAGAAACACTCTGGCCCGTGCAGAGGAGGTCCTGTTTAAACCAGCTCCCGAAGGCTGACGAGAGTCACCTCCGGCATCCAACATCCAGACTGTCACTTTGTGTAGAAGAATCAGCACATTCCAGGAATGGAGAAACGATGCTGTTGAGGACCGGTGATTCATGGTGACAGGAGCCCCGGGTGCATCCAGAGACAGCAGCTATGGAAGTGGGGAGGAGAGACAAGTTCTCTGAGAGATCTGCAGCCCACCAGGGTACAAATATGACGGACCCACGTGTCTTTCCCCATCCTAACTACAGCAACGGGATGAACGTTCCTGGTCTTGCTCCGGCTGCATGGTCTTCATGACTCTTCCTGTTCCTTGCTGGCTGTCTCATCTCCCACTAGACTTTTGCTTCTCTGTCTTTTTCTCCGATGAGCACCAAGTTTTGCTATAGAAACCACACCTTGACCTTTCTCAGGTGGGTTCCCACGCCCCTAGAATGAAACACAGAGTCATTATCAGAGTTCTCTGTGTCAGGTGCCTGCCAGCCTCTGGGTTTTCACCTGTTATTGCCCACCACGTGCTGCGCATGCAGACCCAGGTCTCCTTGCCAATCATGCTTCCGTCTCCATCTCCTAGTCTTTGTATTTGCGATTTCTGCTGCCTGGACCGATCTCCTATGTCCATGAGACCTGTTCATATTATTAGGTCTGGTCTCTTCTGCCCATTCCTAAAGGGCCATTTGCCACCATCTGTGCGACTTTGCACTCGACATGACTCCATGATGCGTGATGAAGAGATGGCAGTAAAGCTCAGACCAGGTGGGCTGTGCGTTTGGACAGAGAAACACCAGCAGCTGCCCAGAAACTCAATGCATTTACTATGAGCTGCACAAACCAGGAGAGAGATTAGTTATCACAGTGTAGGGCCTCTGTGGGGAAGCAGTCTCAGGCTGCGGTCGTCTGGAACCAGGAGAATGCAGTCAGTACTTTCTGTGCACACTGTCAACGTTCACACTTAGACCAGGGGAAGGCCTTGGCATTCCCCGAGCCTGACCCTGGATAGGCCCAGACCCATGGGGCTGAGGCATTGGCATTCCTGACATGGGCATGCATGCTCACTCAAGACTTTATCTTGCTCCACAGACTTTCCATCCTTCTTTGGCTTACCTCAGGTTTCTGCATGCTGCCCACCATGGCCTGATAGTAACTTATGCGTTTATTTACTTGTCTTTTGTCTTTCTGCCTCATCAGTAGGCAGCTCCTATGAAGGAAGTGAGGTTTTTTTGTTTTTG
The DNA here is from genome assembly GCF_000317375.1 of Microtus ochrogaster. Lineage (NCBI taxonomy): Eukaryota > Metazoa > Chordata > Mammalia > Rodentia > Cricetidae > Microtus > Microtus ochrogaster. Next base: position 58,177,470 of record NC_022021.1, read on the forward strand.
TTTTTGTTTTTTGTTTTGTTTTTTTTTTTTTTTGCCTTGCCCATTGCCATGTCCCCAGCATTCAGGAGATGCCTGACACATAGCAGATGCTCACGAAACATGGTCTGAGTAAAAGGATGAATAAAAGCATAGATAGATTTCTTTAAGAAAAGGGCTGCTGGCTCAGCAGTGGTGGCGCACGCCTTTAATCCTAGTACTTGGGAGGCAGAGGCAGGCAGATCTCTGTGAGTTTGAGGTGCGTATTATCTTGTCAGTCAGGCACAGGATCTGAGTGAGAAGTGAGTGTAGACGGGCATTTCTCTCCCACCTGCCAGTTCACAAATTATCACACAGAGACTTCTAATAATTATAAATGCTCAGTGGATAGCTCAGGGTTATTACTAGCTAGCTCTTACACTTAAATTAACCCATATTTCTTAGCTATGCTTAGCCACGTGACTTGGTACTTTTTCTCAGTACGGCATTCTCATCTTGCTTCCTCTGCATCTGGCTTGCAACTCCTCTGCGTCTGTCCTTCCTCATCCCATCATTCCTAGCTTGGTTTTCCCACCTAACTGTATCCTGTTTGGCTATTGGCCAGTCAGCTTCTCTATTAAACCAATCACAGCAGCAGATATTCACACAATGTAAAGGACTATTCCACAGCAAGTGAGTGCCACGCCCACTCAGTCCAGGCCGATGTCATGGTAAATAGACACAGGGAAGTAATGTAGGTTTAGCTATGCAGCCCTTGTTTTCTTGATCACACTTTTCATCTGCCAGAGTTCCCTGAGCCATGAGGCCTGGCTGCTCTTCAGTGGTAGCAAAACTCCCAGGAGTCTCTCTGTTACTGGTATTTCTGCGCAAATGCTTTGTGCATCCCTTGCCAGCTCTCTGTGGTCAGTTCTGTTTACAAACTCACCCCCCAGATGTTTATAGTGATGAGCCTGGGGCACTCAGGGTTAGTCAGGCTCCATCAGCCGTGCGGATTAGACTCAGGCATGGGTGAGGCTGGTTGGGGAGCGCGGGGTTGGGTCACAGGAGATAATGCATCCTTTCTCCTCCCCCGAGATGCAATTCCAGTTGTTTCTCACAGTGTGTTTTCATTGCACAGTCGATGCAAGAGCTCCAGCTAGTGTGAGAACCGAATTTGCATGAGAAAAAAAGAAGAGAAAAAAACACAGTCATGGCACAGTTTCTGCATGGCTCCCAGGCTATGTTCTCAGCATTGAGAAAACCCAAACGTCTAAACAGCTGACCTCGTGGTATGTCAGTAGGTTTGCACAATTCCCAAAGGACATTTAGTCATATGCATCCCACAGGGGAGATCGAGTAAATTCTGAGTAGCACTTAGGGCTTGACTTCCTTCTACACCCTCCCTAAACCATTGATCAGCTACTGGAACCGTCCCTCCTGGAAACAGCTCAGTTCTTAGTAGCACCCGGAAGCTACTTTTGACTGTCATGGGTCCCTTTGCTTTTGTATATTCTAGGACGTTTGGAAACCCTGCTGAACTCTTTGCCATCTTGCATCAAGTCTTTTTCCAGCTGGAAAATGTTAGTGAGAATTGCCTGGCTATTTGTTGGCAGAGAGCAACCAGTGCTCATCAGTTGGGTGGAATTCCCTGGTGATCGTTTGCCTTCCAATCATGCAATCGTCCCACACCGCCCATCTCATGTTGTAATTTTTTGGCTACATTCAGCCCGTAGGCTTTTCTGGGGGTTATTGCTTATAAAGATGTATTTAGAAATTGTTTGTAGAGTTACTTTTTAGTGGAAAGTCATGCAATGAGTTCTAATTGTCACTCTTCCAAAACTCCAAAGGATCCCACTAGATCCATGTTCTTCTCTGAATGTATAATTGTTTTTAGATGCTTTGCAAAGTGTGTAGACCCTAGAGATGGGGTGAGCTCTTAAAATACATACTCTCTACTTCTTAACCTAGAGAAACCTTGGGTCTTACCTAACAGACCGTATAAAATATCTTCCACGGTATTCTGTTTGTGTTATCCAACATGGCTGCCATAGACCACGTGTGGCTGGGTATGTTTAGCTCTCACTAAAATCAAATACAATTACAACAAAAATGGAGCTCTATTGGAGGTCTTACTACACTTTAGTCTCAGTAGCCATGGGTACAGATTTAGAGCATAGTCCTCAGGAAGTTCTACGGGATGGAGCTGATGTATATAAAATCTCTGAAGCCCAAAGAGCCAGAATGACAGTACCAAAGTCACACAGCTAGTTAAGACTCGTGTTTTCTGTGCCAAGACACTTTCCACTGGCAATGAAGACACTTATAGCTTCATCCTACCCATAGGATCCTGGTCTCTGTACATCTGTTTTAGCCCTTGTGTCTGGACCCTAACTTGAGTGGCTCCAGACTACGCACCTGAGGTCTGCTTTACTGACGGGAAATCTGCTTTATCTTTCCATTTCGTAGTCTTTTTTTTTGAGGAATCAGTGGGTCATTAGATCACCCATACAGAGGGGCAGCAATGCACCAGCCATTTTTTCTAAGTAATTTACATTCAACAGGGGACTGTAAGAAACAGGGTGGCTGCATGATGTGTTCCAGGTAGTTGTGGGAGTGGGATTTGAACTCATGGTGTCTGTATGCGGGCAGAGCTCTTCTCTGCTACACTACACAATGCTTACCAAAAATTTGCCTTGCCAAGAACATGGTTTCCGTTTTTATTTTTTTTTATTTTTGTGTGATGTGTGTATCCATATATACATGTATGGTACACGCATATATGCACATGCCTGTGGATGCACAGAGGTCATAAGAGGATAACAGGTGTCCTACTGTATCCCTTCCCATCTTATTCCCATGAGATGTGATTGCTCACCGAATCCGGAGTTCACCATTTCTGCTAGGCTGATTGGCCAGTCAGTGAGCTCCCGGAATCCTCTTGTCTCTGCCTCACAGTTCAGAGTTACAGACACAGGAGGCCATGTCCAGCCTTTCTGTGGATGATGGAGATTCAAACTCAGGTCGCCATGCTTGTACAACAAGCTCTCTTAACTACTGAACCATCTCCAGCCTGAGAACATGAATCATTAATTGCCATTCAAGAAATAACTAGACTGGGAATAGAAGAGGCTAAAAGTCTATCTCAGTGTGTGATTTACATATAGTTTTAGAAGTTATAACCATGTAAATACCTATCAATTTATTTACTTTCTGCATCTCTAAGCCCCTCCCTCTTCCTAAACCCTAAAGCAACGCCCTCTAACGATCATGCCCTGCACACAGTTGACGACTGTTCCCAGGCAGGCCTTCTGCTAGGCTTCCTCCTTCCTGGGCCTCAGTCCATCCGGATGAGCTCTGAGGAACCCTCTGTTGACCACTCAGGGCTGCAGATGGATGGAGGAGGAGGATGAAGGATCAGAGCTGTCACTTGGTGCTCTGGTGACCAGTCTGAGCACCCAGCAGGGGTTTCTCAGTTAGGGCCCAGCATTAAGAACGCCCCAGATGAGAAAGATTTCTACATAGATTTGCAAGTGTGAAGACACACATTTCTGGAGTGCAGAGAGGTTGGGTCGTTGGTTTCCTGGTTTGGCTGCAGTTCTCACTTCTTCAGAATATCCTTGCCCACACTTGCCAGTAAGACACATTGGCAGCAGCGCCGTTTAAACATGCTGCGGCTGGCACTGTGCAGGCAGCAACAGAGAGGGTTTTAGTCTCTTAAAGCCACCTCACTGTGGGTGCGGAGTCCCTCCCAAGATTTCAAGTCGGTGAATGAATAATGGGCCGAGCTGCAATTACCTCTGCTAATCGGTCCAATCAGAACCGTGTTGTGATCAAGTTAAGAGCCGAGTATGGTGATTTTTAAAAATTCCTCTTCCTTCGACTTTGGTATTTGAATTTGAATTTCTTATGCTTAACATCTTCTTCACTAAATGTTAGCACTTGAGTTAGGGTCACTGGTGTTCTGGGTTCCGGGTAAGTGGAATTCAGTAGCTGAGTGAACTTCCTCCCTGAACTCTCTCCTCCTAGGAACGTTGTGAGATCATACTTATTTCTCTTCCTTTTCCCTTTCTCTTATAGGCAAGAAAGTAATTCTACAAAGTAACTCTGGGAGGATCTATTAACCAACTTCCCCTTAACACATCCTCTGCCCAATTGGCATCCACCATGCCCTCTGCAGAGGATTCTGTCTCCCACTGCCGTCGGTCACTCATTCCCTGCTAAGGGTGTTTGCATGCCATACTTCCGCATGAGTTTTCATGAATGGACTGCTTACTTCTCCAGTCACGATTATGTTAGATAAGAGAGTCCTAGATTTTCTTTTTCCTTTTACTTTCTTATTCCAACTTCCATTTGCTAGGTCAGGAAGGATTCTTTCAGGCCCAGATGATGCTCACCTAAGAAGATCCTAGAAGCCGAGTCAGGCACCCCCTCCCCTGCCCCCACTTTAAGCAGTCTGGAGGTCAGGCTATAGGAAGCTGGTGTAGGCATCACTATAAATAGACAGAGGGTGGAAACAGAGAATGATTAAGAAGGATGGTAGATTAATAATCCAGTGCTAATACAATAGAGTATCGGAGGCAAGTCAAGGCAAGTGGTTTCAAACTTAGCCTCGAGCAGAGTGTTAGCACGCCCTTTGCAAACTACCTCAGCTGTTGCCATTCAGCTGCTGGTCAGGGGGCCCCCATCTTGCCTGTAGGATAGCCTCAAAAGTAAAGCTCATGGCTTGGGAGCTTTATCTACAGTTTGAGGATTTAAGATGTCAGATGTCCCATGAGAAGGAGCTGGAGAGGTGGCTCAGTGGTTAGGAGCACTTGCTGCTCTTGTGATAGACTGGAGTTTGATCCCAAGCATTCACGTCAAACAACACACAGCTGCCTGTTCTAGCTCGAAGGCAGTCATTCTCAACATGTGGGTCATGACCCTTTGGGAGTCCCATATCAGATATCTTGTATATCAGATATTTATATTACAATTCATAACAGTAGCAAAATTACAGGTGTGAAGTAGCAACACAATAATATGGTGGGGGGGGGGGGTCACCACAACATAAGAATCTGCATTAAAGGTTGAGAAGCAGTGCTAGAGGGAATCCAGCGCCCTCTCCTGGACCCCACGGACACCTGCACTCATGTGCACATACCTCCACACAGACTATGCATTTACATATATATTTTTAGTTCTTTATTTTAAAAAAAAATTGTTCCACAGTAGGAGCACAATGTCAGTGCTCTGGGTGTGAAGGGTGGGAGAGTCTTCAAGTTCACAGAGAACATTCTTTCCAGATAATGAAATATGAGGTTGGTAAGAGGGTGATGCAAGAGTTAAAGGAAACCCAATATTGGTTCCTCATTCCTGTTCATGTTTTAGGACAATACACCAGGAAGCCCTTATATAACAGAATTTATCCTAGAGAGAAGATCCGCTGGAGAGTGATGAGTCTCTTCCTTCACTCCAGGCAGACAGATGCTCTCCTGGCACAGTAGATAGAGCCTGACCTTCATTCCTCAGTACAGGGAAGGAAAAAAGAAAAAGAGTTTGAGTGAAGATCTGCAGGTGTCCCCAGGTCACAGGAAGAAGTTCCCCGCAGGAAGCTTGAAAGCAGGGCTAAAGGAATCTTCTCAGGTATAGTCTTTCTGCTTGCTTCAGAAGACAGGGGAGGCACTCACGAGCTGAACCTCGGCGACCCTCTCTAAAATGGAATATGCCCTGGAAGGATTGGAGATACAAATTATGAGTGACCACCTCAGTCCCTTAATTTTAACTCCTCGCCGTTCTGAAATAGAGGTGTGTGCCAGAAAAATCAAGATTGCTTTTAACTAAGGATCAACAGAACTTGTAAAGTCAGGAAGCCCCCAGTATGAGTGCGTGATCCCACATCAAATTCCACAGGAGCCACCAGCAAACCTACAAGGCAGCCTCCGCTGTATTCCTCTAGCTGGCTTAAGTGAGCTTCATTATTACCAGCTGATAATAATAATAATCCTTAGATATTTGGACATGGGTTCCAGCCAATATCTGAATTCTACTTTGCGGCTTCTATCAGAGTTTCCTGAGCATGAGAAAGCTGGGTGAAAGATGTTTTATTCCATCTGTTTATTTACTTATTACTTGTTCGTTGCGCATGTATGGCTGTGTGCGTGCTACAGCATGCGCATGAAGCTGGGGAACCATGGGCCAACTTGCAGGAGTTTTCTCCTTCCCATCCCATGGTTTCTGGAGGTTAGTCTCAGGGCATCAGGCTTGCCAGCAAGTGCCTGTGCCCGCTGAGAGAGTGACTCTGCCTGGGTTAGATTTTATTGGTGATTATTTCACACCAGGGGTCCAGTCTCAAAGAATATTCTTGCTTTACTCGTGCTCATAAAAAAATAAAATAAAAAGGCACATTTAAAGTCAGTAATTAATTTTTACAGTAAAAGTAGGAAAAGAACTATTATTTTTGTTTTATTAACAGTTCCTCATTGTTATGGGGGTTGTTGGGTTTTACTGGACAGAAAGAAAATGAAAAATTTGCTTTGGGCCTGCCCATTAAAATATAATTATTTAAAAAGAAAACCCTACTCTCCGAATGATCCTTATTCTCTGCTCAGCTCTGCTCCCTGCCATCTTGTTTGGCAAACTGTGTGTACCGCCTGTGCCTAATTTCACGTTCACACTTCAGGGAGACGTGTGGGAACTGCTGCTGTCATGTTTTGCCTTCCAGGCCTTGATGGGGCAAAGGAATTCTTTTTGGGGGAGAGAGCCCCAGAGGAAAGTACCTGTCTCCCCAGAGAGTGGAAAGCAGACCTGCAGGCGGCAATGACTCATAGCAGAAACGGGCAGTCTTAGCTCCAGTGAGAGCGGAAGGCGCTCGGAGGGCGTGATGACACAGCGCTGGTAGAGAATGTTGAGGGAAGCCAGCTGAAGCAGGTGAAGACAGAAGGGATGGGACTGGAGCTGTGGCACTCTGGGAGAATCCTAGATTTCTCTGACTGGGAGGGATGCTCAGGGGGAGGCTGCTTTAGGAGCGCAGTACAGGAGCAATGTGTTCACTGGGGGTTTTTCATTCCTTATGCTTCCTCCTGTAGCTCTGCATCTTATGGACCAGTGGGGCAGAGCCCTTGTGGAGGAAGCACTGCCTAAAGGTACAGAGGAGTCAGGTGTAGGGCTCTATGCCTATTCCTGACACTCAGGATGTTGAGGCAGGAGGATCGCTGCAAGTTCGATGCTAGCCAGGGCTACATAGCAAGTTCTGTGCCCATCAGAACTACACACTAAGGTCCTGTCTCAAAACATAGAAGTTAAAAGGCAAGAAGGAGGCTACTTTTAGCTCCAGGGTTTGGTGACATTCTGAGACCTGTCGTGTCATCAGAAACTCCACCAAGTCCTTCCAAGTTTTTCACAGGACTTTTCCAATGACATGATTTTAACCAAGCATGAGATTAAAACTAATTGGACTGCTTCGAAGCGATTGCCTGCATTATCTCCAGAGTTTAGCTGGAGACTGGGTCGCTCAGGCAGCATGGCTGCTGAGTAACCAACCACTCAGCATCCTGTGAAATGGAACAGAGGCCGTGTCTGCCCAGAGGCTGCTGGGTGAGCTCAGACCACCCAGACGCTTAGGCTCACGGAGAATGAAAATATTTAGGGCAGATTTTGACACAGTAAACCATGTTCAAGAATCACAATCTTATGTTTATTCTGACCAAAGATCCCCCCCTTTTCCCCATTCGTCCCCTCCTTTTGCTGTCATGAAAATGACAAAATTTGGCTTAGCTTGAGACCAAGGCTAGTTCTTTAGAATCTTTGACTTTGAAGCAGAACTTAAGTCAAACAATTTTAATTTCCACTTAATATAAACACCATGTTTTGTCTCTATCCGGGCCATATCTTTCCTCCTTTTGAAGTCTTTATAGATTAACTCTCACTAGCACGAAACGTGAACATTAACAGCATCTCAGAACACTGTGTCCTACTGCAGTTCAGATATAAGCTGTCTGTTCTCCACCACATAGACTTGCTTTGCTCTTCTTGTAATGCCAGCTTCTGAGGGGACTGGGGTGTTTCCCGCCTTTTATCTTGCCATATTATCCACCCCCCATCTTCAATGTTGTACTTGCTGGCCTGATATTCACTATGTAGCCCAGGCTAGCAATGAACTCCCCTCCCTCGCCTCAGCTTTTTGAGTGCTGGGCTTATAGACAGACACCACCAAAGCTGGTTCCAAAAATTCTGCTAATGAGAAAGGAGGGAGAAGTGAGGAAAGACAGACAGTCACTGTGATGCTTTGGGTTGCTCCCCACTCTTGCCACTCTGTGTGCCCTCTAGAATGCAGTCACACTGCCCCAAGACTCCTGCCTTCCAAGTGAGACCCTGCTGGAATCCAAGGGGTCAGGGTTTTGACATGAGGACAAGGTTTGCTAGATGGCCTTTAGCCCTGACCTACAGGCCAAACCGTCACGATATGAGTGTATATGAGGAGCACCCTGCTTGATGATGTTATCTATAACTTTCAATGGATTCCAAAAATTAAACACACATATTCTTTCACCCATCCATGCAGTTAACCTATTCAATAGGCTCAGTCCCGAATCAAAAAGAGGTGACAGTTTTGATTCAGTCTTGTGGACTTTCTACCCTCGAGTTCACTGTGTTCTTTAACTGCTTATGCTAAAATTATGTTTCATTTATTCTTATAAATTATGGTATAAAAAGAGGGTAGCTAGAAAACATTGAAATGTATAGACAATAAAGATCAAAGGGAAGTAGCAAAGATAAATAATGTTTACACTGTATAGTATTTTCTTAAAGTCTTTTTATATGTCCATACAATGTTTGGACATATCACACACACACACACACACACACACACACACACACACACACAAATAACAAAGCAAAACAACAACAAACAGGTTTTGCATCCTAAATTTTTCTGTTGTTTTGTCCTAATCAGTTCAAACTCTCCTTAGAAATCTTATAAATACCAGGGACAGCGATGGCGCTGAGTTGTGTTCCATCATTTACTCCCATTACCCCGTCAGGGGGCACTGGACTTATTTATAAGTTGAAATGACCATAAACAACAAATAATGCTGCCTCGACTGACTTTGTACTTAAAACCTTGCCTATATTTTGCTGAAATTCCTGAGATAGGGTTTTCAAAAGCAGAATTAACAAGTCGGTGTGTCTGAATTTTTGAGAACTTGATACATAATCTGATTGTTGGCCACTACAGGTGTTTATGCTGTTATTAACTGGGCCATATTCTCAGACTACTGACCTAATGACACATTTAACTGTGGAATTTCATAAGCAAGAACTCTGTCAGGAGTCTTTCTGGAGGGAATACACTTGGATCCCATTAGTGAGCAACTTGGTTAATTACTCCATCTGTTTTTCCTCATCCATCGTACTGAATTTTGAAGGGAAGAGTTTCTCATGTGGATGGATAGGTTTATTAAATACCTGGGTTTATAAGACCAAGGACTCAGTGAAACTTGTTGTCATCTGAGACATTGTAAACATGTTTGATTTTTCCTTCTCCAAGGTTATAGAGACACACCTAAATTAAATGGTTAAAAAAATGTCTTCCTTTGTTAGTTTGGTCCTTAAATGTTACCAAAGCCTCATGTGTTGAAGGTCTTGTCTTCAGTACAGCAGTATTGAGAGGGGGACCTCTGGGAGAAACTGGATCCTGACACTTTGCCCTGGTGAAGAAATTAACCCACCCCTGGATTCTCAGTGAGATTGGGAGGATTAGAGACTTCAGATGCTCACTAGAGGTAGAGGGTCACTGGAGTTGGCCTTTGGAAGGGTGTGTTTTGTTTCTGACTACCTGCTTCTTCATGATTGCCATGACAAGGTGAGCTGCTTTTTCTGATGTACACTTCTGCCACAGTGGACTAATTGTATAATTGCATAGATTCAAAGACACTGGGCTAAGTGACCACAGCCAAAGTCAACTAAATCCTGAGCAGAGACAAACCTCTTCTTTCTTAAACTTATTTTCTAAGGTATTTTGTCACAGTAAGGGAAAGCTAAAATACCAAGTAACATTTCACTTTGAGACCCTTGTGTAGGCAGAAATCTCTGTCCCACAAGCAGCTCCCAAATAAACACACTGAGGCTTATACTTGCAAATACTTGGCCAATAGCTCAGGCTTATTACTAGCTAACTCTTAATCTAAGTTAACCCATATTTCTTATGTATACTTTGCTATGTGGCTTGGTATGTTTTCTCAGTACAGCATGTCCATTCTGTATCTCTTTGTTTCTGCTGGCGAATCCAGACTCCACCTTTCTTCCTCCCAGAATTCTCAGTTTGGCTCTCCCGCATAACCCTATCCTGTTCAACTATTGGCCAGTCAGCTTCTTTATTAACCAATGAAACTAATACATAGTCATAGTGTACAGAAGGATTATTTCACATTATTCCACCCTTGGAAGAACAGGTTGGAACCAAGCTATGCTTTTTATTTAATACTGTTATGACCTGATGAAATTGAAACTGCCCCTGAGGGGTTGAAAAGAGAAGATTTTTCACTCCTACGTTTTTGCCAGCATAGTTAAGTTTATCAAAGACAAAAGAGTCCTTTCAACCACTGTCACTGAGGCTCCACCCCAGTGTCTTTCAGGAAATGTCCCATGTCTGTATGTATCTATAAGATGGGGCAGGTGAACTGGCTCTGAACACTAGATTCCTTTCAATGACCATATATTCTGGGTGGTTGACTGCTTGTCTGAAGAGATGTTTCCGGAAGGTTCAAGTTTGAGATTTAAAGTGTTACTTGAGAGAGGACACAGCAACAGAAGCCTGGAACATTCTTGGTTTAACTAGTATTTTGACTACCGAGAGCAATTGCATCTAGGTTTAGAGCTAAGACCAAGTGCTCAAACATGTACAGTTTTCTCTGAAGCTGGGAATGCAGGTTACTGCCATGTGTAGGTGGAGGTGGAGGAAAGCCCTACAAATAGTTAAACAAACAACACAAAGCACTGCTTGACCAGCGGTGGCTTAAATAGGACCGCAAACTCCATATTTATTTTTCTCCATGGTAGAAAGTCAACTGGGAATATTTTCAGGGTGTTCAGAAGTTCAGCATCAATATCACTGGAGTTCCTGGACAAAATTCAATCTTTGATGCCCCAAATTGCAGCCAGAGAAAAGGACCCAGAGATAACATAGCAAAAGAACAGGCTATAGCCCTACTAAGTTCAGACTCCGTGCGCAGGCAGCTTTTCTTGGGAGCTTGGAAGATGTAGTGTGAATAGACTTCAGGCTATGACAGTTTTTACATCTGTGAATCTACTGCCTCTGAGGTGTAACAGGGGAAAACTGCTCCATTCAAAATAAGACAAGAAGAGCATAGCGTGGGGCTGGGGATATGGCTCAGTAGGTAAAAGTACTTGCTGCACCACTGTGAGGACCCGAGTTCAAATCCCCAGAACCAACATAAGACTGGACTTGGTAGCACTGATCTGAAATCCCAGTGCTCCTAAGGCAAGAGATAGGAGTATCCCTGGAAGCTTGCCGACAAGTTAGCCTGGTGCCCACAGTGGCAAACACACAGAGACAAACGAGGTGGAAGGGGAGGACCCAAGCCTGAGGCTGTTTTCTGAGCTTCACCCTTGTGCACACATACACATAAGTGCACACATCACACACACACACACATGCACACACACATCACACACACATACACATGCACACACACATCACACACACATACACACACATACACATAAGTGCACACATCACACACACATGCACACACACATCACACACACATGCACACACATAAAATTTTAAAAAGGTGGGAAAGAAACAACATTCTCTGAAACAGGGTTTCTTAAACTTTTCCACTCACAATCCCCTTTCACTCAATACATTTTTACTCAGTCCTGGCTATTTAGGTATCTAAATCAAACATTTACTGAAAACAAACCATAAAGAAATTTGCTTTCCAACAAGTCTTTGACATGCTTGTAATTTTGCCATTTATTAAAGATGAAAGCAAATTTGGCTGCTAGTAAGATGGATGGACTTCCTTGGTTGTTTTTTGAATATTTATTTTAAATTATTCTTGCGTATGTGTCTATACATGCATATCAGTATGTAGGTGTCTGTAGAGGCCAGAGCAGAACACGAAATCCCCTGGAGCCGGAGTCACAAGAGGTTGGAAGCCTCACCAAGTGGATGCTGGGAGGTGAACTCCGGACCTCCAAAAGAGCAGAAAGCCCTTTTAACCACTGACCCATCCATCTCTCTTGCTTGGTTATTTTGACACAAAGACTTAAAATTTTCACATGAATCTTTAATGTTTTATAACATCTTTTGTAACATCTTCAACATTTTTCAGAAATGATCAATATATTGGGTTTTATGATGATCAATTCTGAGAATGTCACTTTGCACAATATGAAGTACAAAATGGCAGTTTATTTTAGGTTTAGGTTATTTCAAAAATCATTAGAAATTCTGTCTTAATCTCACACCTATTTTCTTTTTCTTGAGAGAGGCTCTTATGAGGTAGCCTCCCTTCCCCCCTGGCCCGGAACTTGTTATATAGACTAGGCTGGGCTTGAACTCACCTGCCTCTACCTCCCAAGTGCTAGGATTAAAGGTGTATACATCACCATGCCTAGTCCAACATTTTTTTAAAAAATGAAATTCAAGTCAGCAACTCAATCAGCAAGTCTTTACGCCAAAACTCCAACTCAGTAAGATGCAAATAAACACTCATTCGATATTTACACGTCAAAGGCTAGTGATGAAGAAATGCTGCACGTCTTATTTATTCCGTCTCTATAGGAGCAGGAACCTTTGCACGTACTGTCAGTTGCTGGGTGGCACAGCACATGGCGGTCTGGAGTCTGAGCCAGGTTTCTGGTCACTGTTCACTGGCACCGTGTGTATGTTGTGTGTTCGAAACCAAGGCTACCGTGAAGTCATGTGGTACAAACAGCTGCCAGAAACACCTTGGAGTCATGCATTTGGTTTTGAATTATGTTTCTTTTCATATTTAGAAACATTTGACTGTGGCCAAATTTTACATGACTCCTAAATTCAGTTCGGGGACCCAGGGGGGTCATGACCCACAGTTTTATACAGACAGCACTATATATACTTAGTGGATTTCGAAAGAGTACGTGAAGTTAGAAGAGAAAGGTGAGGGAGCTGAGAGGAGACAGAGGGGAGGGAGTGGGGGATTTGAAAACACGTTCTATGCGTGCATGAAATTCTTTTTTTTTATTTATTAAAGATTTCCGTCTCTTTCCCGTCACCGCTTCCCATTTCCCTCCCCCTCCCCCAATCAAATCCCCCTCCCTCCTCAGCCCGAAGAACAATCAGGGTTCCCTGACCTGTGGGAAGTCCAAGGAACCCCCACCTCCATCCAGGTCTAGTAAGGTGAGCATCCAAACTGCCTAGGCTCCTACAAAGCCAGTATGTGCAGTAGGATCAGAAACCCAAATTCTTAAGCAACAGCATTCTCAAAAAGAAGCTGCGCTGTAGAGAGGAAAGACAGTGATCGTATGTGTAGAGCTTGTTCTGTGAGAATGACATTTTTTTACCGTCAACCCTATGCTCTCTCCCTTCCTCCCATCCCATTCTTCTACGCATGGTCTTTGTCCCTTTGAGGGACAGAACACCAACTTGGTGAGACTCAGAATTTGATTCCCCAACTAGACGCCAAAGGCTTCCCACAGAGTGAGTACCAAGTATTGCAGTACCCTGCGGCAGGAGGATACAAGAAGGGTTATTTCTCATGGCTTAGGTTAAAAACCACAATGAAACTGCTGATCAAAGGTGAATATAGGTAAAAATATCTATCAGAAGGAAAAGAAAAATCTGTAATTTAAAGTTTGGTCTCAAATTCAAAATAATGTGTCTTATAACAATTGTCCTGTGGCTATGGCAATCCCACTAGCTGACAGAGCTTCTCAACCCAGATGGCAGGAGAACGTAACATAAAAGAAGCGCCCTCCTTGCCATTTCAGTGGAAAGGGACTAGGTGGGCTGCCGCCAGCCCTAGGTGTTCATGGCCACTGTGCAAGTCAGCCTTGCGCTAGCATTCTGAGCGGACTCCAAAGGATCTGACTCAGGCGATCCTGCTATAATTGGATGCCAAGACGTAAAAATCAAATGTGATGGATTGTCTCAGAGTCAATGCCAACTTTACTGGGTGTGCTGTGGATCTTGCAACATGAATGGATTTATGCTATAGAGTTTGACAGCTGTGGCGCCAGAAGATAAACAGAATTACAAGAGCCTTCATGAAAGCTGATCTTGCTGGCAAAACAGGGGAACACATGGCCGGCCAAGTTCTTTCAAGATCAGACAGGTACTGACAATGGCTTTACCTTGGATGTGCTGAGATTCCCTTCCACCACCAGCAATCAGCCCCCAGGAGAGTAGCTCGTGTCACGGCTGTCAGGTGCCTAGAAGCCCAGCTCGTCAGGAGGTGGTTGGTGTACAGCAAAGCATCGCACTCCTGAGGACAAAATATCAGCAAGGAAACTGAAGGCCTACTGTGCCTCCTCTGCTCAAGAGAGTGAAGAGATGACCAGGAAGTAGCTTGAGAACTATGTCAACTAGTTAGAAGGAAATTTGTTCAAGTACAACTCATTCAAGCATGGCATGGGTTGTTAAGAAAGACTATTCTGGGACAACCTGAAATAGATTTAAATTAGACAAAACAAATCCATAATAGAATATTCATATCTTTGAACTTAAAGAAAGAAACCACTCTTCTGAATGATCTTTGTACGTCTTGCTTTTCCTGGGCCACACAGTTATTCATTGCTCTTTTTCACAGGACCCATTCTTTTCTGTTTGCCCACCAAGCTGAAGTAAGCGGATATGCATGTTGGCATTGTGACAGTCCTCCTGGTTGATAGGAAAAGTAAAGAAATTCAAGTCATTATCTTAACTCAGTTTTGTTATTTGGAAGTAGGAAGGCCCCAATCTCTGAAAATGTGGATTCCTAGGAATTCTTGATTGTGAGAGTGTTCACTGTGTCCTCAGAGTAGCTAATAAAGTCAAGGTCATGTGGTCAGAACCACCTCTTCTTGGAATCCCAGAGGCCAGCTGACTGGCCCATGACCTGACTTTCCTGCAGGGGAAATAATGACCTTTGAAGGCCACAGCTTCTTTCGTAAACCTGCCCCTGGCCTCCTCATCCACAGTGTCCTGGCCTTCAGCAGCTTTTCACTCTTCCAACGTTACAGTCCTGCCTCAGTTCACTTTATAAGGCGCCGGCTAGGGCAGTCAAAAAACTGAGCACCGCAGCCAGGGAATAAGGCTCAAGTGTCAGCCCTGACTAGTTGATCATGTAACCATGAACATGTCAATTCTTGATTTAGTCTGGATGTACTGCTCATGATTTGGAAGGCTGCATGATTTCCAATGACTCCTCAAATGGACTTTTCTCCAGTCCAGCGCGTTCATGTTTAGCTTATAGACTACAGCCTGCTTCCTCCTCCAGCCACCTCCTCTGCTGCAGGACTGACAGGCTCACAGAAGGATTACAGAGGTGGCAACAAGTCCACTAGGCTTCGCTATAGAGACTGAAGATGCTGGACATCATAGCAGCATGGACTTTTGCCATCACTGTTGAAGAGAGCCAGGTCTTTTCTTGGTCAGTCTTTTCTTGGAGACTTTTTCTCCTTCTCGTCCCTTGTAATGCCTTCTAATTTGAACCCATCTGGATAAAAATAATGAGATAAGGCCAAGCCCACAGCAGGATTTTAACCAAGTCTTGAACCCTTTCCAAGAATGACCCATACTTTGATGTATTTCTCAGTACAAGGGATCTGATGTCTGAATCCTTTCTTTGGAGCTTACAAGGGAGTTAGGGCAATAGAGCAGATAGCTATGCATGCCTTCAATTTACTTTTATACTTTTTTAAAAAAATATTATTTTTATTTTTGAGATTATAGTCTAGTTACATAATTTCCCATTGCCCTTTCCTCCCTTCAAGCCCTAAATTATTAATCACCAAGTCTGGGTTTTGTAGGATTTTAAAATCTCATAACAATTGTGGTTAAGGCATAAGAAATGGAGTTAAGCACTCCAGAACTTACACAAATACCATGGTAACCTACCAGTAAGTTTTGCCTTTGAGTGTGAAGGTAGCATTCCCCGGGGCAGGCCGGCTAGCAAGACTAGCCATGTCACTGGACTCTGGATTTGACTGAGAGACCCTGCCTCAAAAGAATCAGGTAGAAGCACTATTGAGGATGAGTTCCAACATCAACCCCTGGGCCGCTACACACTGCCAAGTGCACATGTACGTGCACACCCACAAGCTTGCAGAGCAAGCATAGTGCACACACACACACACACACACACACACACACACACACATGAAAGTGGAAAAAAGGAAAAACATTCATAGCAAGGACAAGGCAGGCCCTGCTGCCCCCATGCAGTTCAATTCCTGGTTATAGTCCAGAATAAAAAGGTCAATAAGGATGGGTACAGATGATGAAGATGATGTGAGCGCTACCTCTCAGTGCTTTTGCTTTGCTTCTGGAGAAAATAAAGAAAAAGACCTTTTCTTCCTTCTTTAACAATCAGGGCACAGAATGTATCATCATATTTAGAAATAGGCTATAAAAATCTTTATAGTTTGCTACATGTTTGGTTCACATATGGCCATTTTTATTATTATGTGGATTTAGACAAGTTATTCGCCATTCTAAGTCTTTTTTTGCTTTTATTATGAATTTTTAATACAATCTTTTCTCATTTTTATATCTATCCTCATTCCCACTCCCTCCCCTCTTCCTGCCCCACCCTTCTCCCCCTCATCCACTCCTCAGAGAGGGTAAGGCTTCCCATGGGGAATCAACTAAGTCTGGCACTTCACTTTGAAGTAAGACCAGGACCCTCCCCACTATGTCTAGGCTGAGCAAGGTATCCCTCCGAAGAGAATGTGCTCCAAGATGCCAGTTCAAGCACTAGGGATAAATCCTGGTCCCATTAAGGCTCTAAGCAACAGTGGAGGGGACGCCTAAACTGGCCTTCCCCTGTAGTCAGATTGATGACTACCTTAATTGTCATCATAGAACCTTCATCTAGCAACTGATGGAAGTAGATACAGAGATCTACAACAAAGCCCTGGGCTGAGCTACTGGAGACCAGACCAAGAGAGAGAGGAGCAATAATATGAGCAAAGGGTCAAGACCATGATGGTGACGCCCACAGAAACAGCTGACCTGAGCTAGTGAGAGCTCACTGACTCTGGATTGATAGCGGGGAACCTGCACAGGACCAAACCAGGTTTGCTGAATGTGGGTGACAGTTGTGGGGCTTGAACAGTCTGTGGGGCCACTGACAGCAGGCTAGTGGGACCTTTCTAAGTCTTAAGTATCTCCACTTCACAGGGGATACCCCAGGCTCCCTTCAGTGTTATAAATATTATATAAGGTAATTTGCATATGTGCTTGGTACTTGAAAATTATTTAATAAATAGTAAGTATTCTTAAGAAAAGTCAGCTCCCTCCCAGGGGTGCCACAAGGGGCACACACACACACACACACACACACACACACACACACACACA
>NC_022021.1:58195072-58208360 GCF_000317375.1 Microtus ochrogaster
AGAGAGAGAGAGAGAGAGAGAGAGAGAGAGAGAGAGAGAGAGAGAGAGAGAGAGAGAGAGAGAGACTTACATTCTCACAGAAAGCCTGACCTATTGCAGTTGGTACCAGGTAACTGTGGGTCCTTTTCCTGTCTGGGGTCAGCAGCTTTGTTGACTGCCCGCAGCCATCTTTGTGACAGGCTGGCCGACATTCACGCAGGGTGTGGCTGCGTCATCATCTTCTCGGCCAGTTGCAGAGAGAAGCAATAGGACTTTCGCTGCCTCGGTGTGAGCCCTTGCTAGGAGACTGCTTTTCAGTGCTATTTCAGGACACTCGCTTTCTTCCAGGAATACACAAGCGTCACTAGCAGGTGAGGTAAGAGAAGGTGGCACTTCTGCCCATGTGTGAGTTTCCTCTGTCCCCATCTGCACCAACTGATTCTGTCACCAGCTCAAACCGGGATCTGTAGGGGGAAAGGAGGGACTAGTCCTGTGTACAGGTCACAGGCATGACGGGATCCCTAGGCTAACACCTTCACTTTCGTCATGTCATTGACTCTGTTAGGCTGTGGTGGCTTCAGACCAGGGAACAGAGGCTTGAAGAAGAAATAGTGTAATGGTGTCACATGAGTGAGAAGCGGGGAAGCCACGGCTTCATTCAGTAAATTTTTGCCCCAGGATTTTGAAAGTTTAGAAAAATTCATCTCCACATACCTAGATATACCTACGTATATGCCTCAGAGACTCCAGCCTAATTGGTAGCCTGGCTGAGTCCTCATGTTGGCATCTTGAGAAATGCATCTTCTAAAGTTCAACTCTGGTAAGAACCATTGATTTGACTCCAAAGACAACTGGCACCACACTGCTATTAAAATAATAGCCGATTTCCACCCATATGGTGTTAGGAAGTGCTTCCTAAACCACATGTTGGAAACAGGAAGCTTCAGGGCAGATTTGCGCCCTCAGGAAATTTCTAATCGCTTCCTTTATTCCTTCACAAGCCCGAGCATTTCCACATTCCTGTGGTCAGTGTTGCTCAGGGAGAGAGGTTGCTACAGAAATTCTCAGGGAAGAGAAGGGTCTGTAGACATTTTCCTGAATCCTGCTCCTCTGAGATGTATGTGTTCATTGTTGAGGAGACTCTGTCGGACTACTGGCCTCCTCTCCTCCCAGGCAGGCTTAGGGGTTTTCTTGTGGATCCCCCAAACATTGGTTGAATATCTGTAGCCCCCTTGATGATGAGATGAAATAGTTATGTGGCCCTTAGAGACCAGAGCTGCAGCCCATGTCCTTGGTAGTCACTTGACACAGTGTTGTATGCGCCTCTGGGAAACTGCCCAAGTCCCTGCCATACTCACATGCCACACTCACATGGTGACAAGCCTGCTGTCTTCACAGATACTGTAAAGCAAAGTTCCACTAATAATCCCATGCAGCTCATGCATGTCTGCATGTCTTCTGAGTTTTTTTTTTTTGTTTTTTGTTTTTTTTGTTTTTTGAGACAGGGTTTCTCTGTAGTGTTGGAGCCTGTACTGGAACTAGCTCTTCTAGACCAGGCTGGCCTCGAACTCACAGAGATTCTCCCGCCTCTGCCTCCTGAGTTCTGGGATTAAAGGCCTGCGCCACCGCCACCTGTCCTGCTCCACCGATGCCCGGCTATCTTTGGATATTTCTAAGCACACTTCTTTCCTGCAGTTAAAAGAAGAATTTGGGAAAACCAAAGGCTTTCCATCTGGAATATTCCCACATCTTCAGAAGATTATTGAATAAAACACAGTCTTGGTTAAAGGTAGTTTCCAACTGGTTTGGCTAGTAAAAGGAACATCCATGTATCCATTAAAAAACATGGACAATATCTTAGATCTGAAAAAAAATTAAAATTGACATGAGGATGTATAAGACGTTATTATGATTCGTCTCTGGAGAGTAGAAGGGGACACGGGAAAGATATTTTCACTAGGTATCTTTCTATAGAGCTAACAAAGTGACAACTGATATTTCTGTATTTGAGTTTGACTGTATCATTTCCCTTACTGCATTTATCATTCCCCCTTCACTATAACCTTACGTAAGCACTACCACGCCATTTTGTCACTCAGCTGCAGCCCTTGGCTTACATAGTTTATTAGCTAGCGTGATAACCCATTCCATTGGTAGAAAGACTACAGGGGAGATTAAACGAAGGGATACCAAGGTCTGAGATTTCTGTATTCTTGCTCTACCCTCATCAGTATTATGGGTTGTCTTTCAGCTAGCTCTCCTCATGGCTCATGATGCTGCTCTGTCACGTGTATCGGTGGCAGCATCCAGTCTTCTCCCCGCTGTGTCTCTTTCCTTAGGGAGCTTCTAGCACCCACACCCCACTCCCCATCACATTTCACAGTTGTATACCCAACACAGCTATCATAAGAAGAAGGGGAACTCCAGGGTTGGTTTTCAGGCTGAGCAAGGTTCTTGGGAAGCACTTAGAGGAAGCAAGCTGAGAGCGGCAAAACCTTGGTTAGGGTTCTGAGAACAACCCTGAGTCAGAGAGAAAACGTTTTCCCACCCCCTCCAGTTAAGGCTATCAATTTAATAGATAATAATAATAGTTTGAGAATTTTGTAGTAATAGGCCTCAAAGTTGCTCTGGGCTTCCTTAAGGAGGTCAGAGTTCCAAACAAGCGAGGAAGGATAGCAGCTGGATGGCACCTGCTACACTGCTGTCGCTCATGCTTGCAGTGAGGACACAGGTGACAGCATCCAGGAGGTGCTCACAGTCACACCAGGCCTAAGCGTCTACTATTATGATCAACAGGCCCTGCCTCACAATGGGTACTGTCAATCTCTCTACTCCCAGTCTCTCTGGTCTCAATACATCCTGCTTTCCTAATTACTAAAATAAATAGAGGTTGGTTGTTCTATTGCTATAGGTACTGTCTGCAGGGTCCAGTTAGTTCTAACCACAAGTTCACTCTGAGAGTCTGAGAACTCAGGAATGCCATTTAATAACCCCATGGACTTCAGATTCCTGACCACTAAGAGGGGAGGGCTCAACCAAATAAGCAGTGAGACTCTGTGCTGCCCTAAAATTCTGTTAGCATATGGTTCACATATGAAATGTACTTAGCAGTAGAGAATTGCAAAGGCTCCAGAAATACAAGTCCTGATGTTCCCTACAAAGCATTGCTCTATTTATAAAATGCACCAGCTTATTTGCGACTGGTACAGATGGTCACGTGCAACTTCACCACTGGGGATTTGGCCCTGATATTCTGGGTGGTTGCCTATTCCTCTCCTCTGGTACTACCTGTTCCAAGGGACTCGTCTCTTCCTACCGATTAGGCCCAAGAGCCACCTGCCACTGACCATGGGATGACAGATGTATCTCAAAGCTTCCAGAGACCTTGTTTCTTCATCCTGTGAGGAATGACAAACCTAGTGACCAGCTGAAGGAGTGTCTGTCTAGGAAATCTGCCCTCCACAGTAGATGCATGCCCCTTGCTTGACTACAATCTCCAGAAGAGATCAGCTTCTCAAACTGTGTCTGAAGACAGCCCCGCCCATCTCACATTACTGTGCACCTCTATGAGCGGAAGAAGCCAAAGGGACAATGGGTGAGCTAGGTGTGTGGGGGTGTGCATGTGTGTAGAGTGTGTGTGTAGTATGTGTGTTTGGAATATGTGTGCATATGTGTGTGTCTGTATATGTGTGTGCATGTGTATATGTGTGTGTGCATGTGTGTGCATGTGTATATGTGTGTGTGCATATGTGTGTATGTGTCTGTATATGTGTGTGCATGTGTATATGTGTGTGCATATGTGGGTGTGTGTGCATGTGTGTGGAGTATGTATTTGTGGAGTGTGTGTGCATGTGTGTATGTGTGTGTGCATATGTGTGTATGTGTGTGTGCATATGTGTGTGTGTATGTGTGTGCATGTGTGTGGAGTATGTATTTGTGGAGTGTGTGTGCATGTGTGTGGAGTATGTATTTGTGGAGTGTGTGTGCGTGTGTGTGAAATATGTATTTGTGGAGTGTGTGTGCATGTGTGTATGTGCGTGTATGTTTGTGTGGAGTGTGTGTATATCTGTGTGTCTGTATATGTGTGTGCATGTGTATATGTGTGTGTGTATGTGTGTGCGTGTGTGTGGAGTATGTATTTGTGAAGTGTGTGTGCATGTGTGTATGTGTTCGCGCATGTTGCTTATGTGTATGTGCATGTGTGCGTGCGTGTTACTTTCTTTTTATTTCTAGAATACTCAGGAGAGATTTAGATAAGCAAAGAGAAAGGTTTTGTTCAAAGTGAGAACTTGAAATCAAAGTATTAGATGTCTCTAAGGCAATCTTGACATTTACTGAAGAACTTCCATGTTAAAATATTTTCAAACATTATATTAGACAAATAAATGTTCTCCAGCGTCTTCCCTGAGTCTTAAGAAAGTCGTAGGTGTTAATTTATCAAAACTGTGATTTAACTCAGTTAGGTATGAAAAGCAATCATAGAATTAAATACCTAGTAGCAGATAATGGGGCGACATACAGAAAACGTATTGCATTTATTTGTTCCTTTGTGCCGGTGTGAGAGGAATCCGGCACATATTCTAAGAGGGACAGAAGAAAATTGTCCGTGTTGTTTCACTCTGCCAGACATTGTTGTCATAACAGAGAGGATGACTGTCCACAAGAAGGACATTTTTAAGAACGTATAATAAAAACATCAGCAGCGCACAATAAAATTTGTACTGAAAATGCAGTGCAAGGAGTTGACTCACTCTCTCTGGCACAGAAGGGCTGGGTTCCTGTACGATTCCGGTGACATCGGGCAAGAGCTGCGGAGGAACTTCCCAGCTCCTCTGAGATTATTTCACGTTAAGAAGCAGCGCTTCCACCTGTATCGATTCATGAATTGTTCTTCCAGGAAATAAAAGCAAGCATGCTTTTAGACGAAATCATCAAAGTAATTGCTCTGATTTGCTTTTTTCTTCCTAATACAAACTAAAGACAAAAATTCTTTAGGTAATAGAAGAGATAAGATATGTACCACATTTTCATTATATTGCCCAATCTGTGCAGACTCAGGATCGTGGCATTTTGAAAGCCATGCTCTGTGACACACACACCGAGTCCTCCTTTGCTCCAACAGGAGCAGCCCTTGAAAGACTGAGGAGGCAGCTGACTGTCAGAAAGCCCTTTGGGATTTCAGAAGTGCAGGCACTCATGTCTCTCCCTTCAGCACAAAGACAGCTTAGCCACCCCTTGCCCCTGCTGCCAGGAAGAGCCTGGCGTTGGCAGCCACAGATCACCCAGGCTTTGTCTCAGCTCCTCTTGGAACAACTTTTCACTGGGAGACTCAGCAAGTGTGGGCTACAAAGAAGTAAAGTGAGCATCAGTGGATGCCTGAAAAAAAGACTTTGACAAAGACGCTAAGTTTTGGGTTTTCTTATTATCTACACTCAGTGGAGTCTGTTATTTCTGCTTTGTGAACTCTTTGGTGTGGTTCGGTGTGGATCTGGATTTGGAGTAGTTGGGATTCTCGGCCCAGCCTTGCTTACAGTCAGCAGGCAATTTAGCTTAGCTTTTTTGACCTTGGTTTCTCTCATCTGTGAAATTTGAGGGCCTGGCTAGATGAGCTTTGATTCTATGAAAAATGAACTTTGGAAGCCCGTGTCTACTTTCTTCAATTTCCAGCTGTGCCTGGGCCACTGGGCCAAGGAGCATCAGCTGTTGGGGGCTTTAGGTTGAAAGGGAAGCATTCCTAAACGAGACAAGAGCACCTGGTGTTGAAACCTGGAGTCCACCCTCTAAAGCCAGAGCCAGCCTGTGCTTTTCCCTTATGCCTCTGCTAAACCATGAGGCAAAACTATGAAATCAGCAAAATATTGATAATTTTATGAATAGTTATTAATTGGATTGCTGTAAAAAAAATGCTCAACTCTATTTCCTGTAACTTATCTGAAATTGCTACCTAGCTTGCTGTCCTACAGATCACCCAGTCTCTCCCAGTTTGTGGTTGTCTCTTTGGGGCTAATACTGAGCTGGTTATTTCAACATCAAGCTCTCATCTCTGTTGCCAAGGAAACAGCCATCCCCCCCCCCCTTCCCGTGAATGATTCAGGTATGGGGAAGCTTGATTTTCTTGAACCAGCAGCTGGGAGAGGGTCCTTGGGCAGAGCTCAGCTGTACCTTCCCCAACCTCTACTGAGACTGGCTTGTTCTCTTCTTTGAGACTACTTAACCTGCGTTCATTGCCACCAGTCACGGCCACTCCTGTCCTGCCCATACCCTTGAAAACTTACAATGGCGCCTAGCACTTTGTCATAATTCTGGGTTTGAGGCACTTTGTGACTTTATTTGTGTGGGCTCCAAGCTTTGTTTCAGCATGCCAGCCTTTCAGGACATGTTCCCTGGTTCGGGTGATAGGAAATTCTGACTTTTCTACACGCCACCCAAGACCTTGGGAAATCGGTGGCGCTTTAGCAGGCCCTTGCACTCTGCCAAATTATTCCACATTACATTTCCTCACTCAACACTAGTGCAGACACCTAGTCAAAGCGGGATTGTCCAGACTGCCCAAGGCCCCTGTTACCTGGCTCATCGTGACAAAGCATAGTGACTTGTGGGAAGAGGCTTGAAGGGAGAAATGAGTGGTGGAGACCATGTCTTGTATTTGCCATCATTACTTCTGTACTCTCTGGACAGTAGAGCATCTTCCGGTTGATATGACTTCCCGGAGGGAGGCTGGTATGTATGTGCATACACGTGTGTGTTCATGTGGCCATTTGCATATTGTTACCCCGAGCAAGGCTTCTCAGGCTTTAGTAAGTTGACAACAACACTAAGCACTTCATTTAACCATGCTATTGCCCTCACCCTGTTCCTATTTCTGTACATATGGGGTGAATCCTAAGGATTATAGTATTTTTATCAGGGCCTTAGGGGATGTTGATTCTGCTGCCCTGGGCCATCCTCATGCAGAACCCCCTGGTTCTGGTGCTATAAATACTATAGTCAAACTGCAGAATCTGAGTTCCGTTTTGGGCTTAGAAACATGGAGACAGTTTTTCAGTCTGAGATCTATGACTGAGGTCTGAATAGAGGATAGTTATTAAGAAATTAGTGCTCCATCCATTCATTTATATTCTTACACTGTAGTTTATGATGGTTCTATCATTTCTCCCTAAGGCATTTGTAGTTATTAATCAGACTGACCTTACAGTGAAACAGCTATACCCAAGCTGTGATTTGGGGTCACTAGAAAGGCTATGCATACATGCATACATATGTATACACATACAATTCATATTCTAAGAAGCAACTCATATACTAATCTACTAAGCCCATGTCCTGGATAGCTGGTACTTATTCTCCTTCTTCTTGGGGGCAGCAAGCCCAGAGGGCTCAAATTGTTTCTGTATTATTTCCTCACAAACTTGTGTTGAACATTTTTTTAATTAACACCTTCTGAAGCATGGTTAATAAAACCCAGAGACAGATATTGGGGTTCAACCTGAAGCCCAGAAAAGCAAAGCAGCCAGCCAATCACTGATTCTTACCTTGACCTCAGTTTGAAAATGGTGATCCTGCCTCCAGGAAGTCTCAAAATGAGACTGAGCACGAGAGCCGCCTCCTCCCATTTCATAATCCTCTCTAGGGCTGGGATTAACGGCATGCACCACTACTGCCTGGTTTCTGTGGCAAGCTAGTGTGGCTACTAGGATTCAAGGTGTGTGTGTGTCATTACTGCCTTGTCTGTAAGGCTGGCCAGTGTGGCTGTTTTACTTTTCTGATCTTCAGACAATCTTTATTTATTAAAATACAAATGAAATGCCACTACAAACCTTATTTATATACCATAAACCACACTTATATGAACTATCTAAAGTACAATACTCAAAATCTAACTTTAGGACATTTTAGTATCTCTGTACACTCATGCTCTTTCCCTTCCCCACCCTAGGCATCCACTCTTCATCTTTTCTCTGTTCTATACAACAAGCTTTCTTTATATACAGGTTCTTTTATCCAAAGAGTCAACCCATGTACTATTTCATGTAAAGGACTTGAGTAGCAGTAGATTCTTGTGTCAGTGGAGATAGGTAAGAAAAGACTTCTTAGAACCAGTCACTTGTGGATACTGAAGGACCACTATAAGCAGAACAATAACAATATATGTTCTTACGTCTTGTCTTTCACTGAGTATATGAGTCTCACCCATACATTGGCCTGCAGCCCCACCTCACCAACCAGTAGCTTGTACTGGATCATCCTCTGAGGCATACATCCCCATCTGGCCACTGGCGCTATGACTCTTTCAATCTAAGTCCCTGCCCTTTTCCACGTCTTGTATTTATGATGCGTTCTTATTTGTTCTTGTAGGGCAGGAAATGGAGGTTCAAAGAAGTGGTGGCCTTTGTCTAAGGCACAGAGCTATCCAACATCAGAGCTAAGAGTCCAATCCAAGTTTCTGAATGTAACTTCTCTGCTGTGTCCCCACATCATGAACGCAGTTCCATCAGGAGAGCCCTGGAATGTGCCTGGAGGAGCTAGGGTCTTGGAGGTCGTGACTATTTTTCCAAGTCAGGAAGTGTTTCCACAGGCAATATTCCTGTTTTCATTGGAACACTGGCGAGATTTGAAGTAACCCATGAATTTCCTCCTTTACGTCAGAGAACACTCACAGGGAACAACCCAACGGATACAGATGGACTCCGCCAGCTTCCTTGGCCAAGTTCATCTCAGTTTTTACTCATTGCGAGTGGCCCTGTGAGTTGACCGCTCTCTCCAAACACAATATCTTTGCTATGATTTCATCTTCAAGTGACTTGAAGACTAAAAATGACTCTGACACTGTTAATTAACAGTGACAGACTGACATTATCTGCCTCGTCCTACCCAGAGGTCCTGGACAGCTTGGTTCTGATGACTACCCATGCATTTCACTACTATCAAACTAATGGAAGCCCTGGTCAGCCAACAGTTCTGTAGATCAGAAGTCAGGGACATCATAGATGGGCTGTCTCCTCAGGGTCTCACATGGGTCGGGTCATTGTGCTAGCGAGACTGGGTTCTCACATAGAGATACTGAAAGTCCGTCACTGCCCAGTTTATTCTTATTGTTCCTGTAGGATTGTGGTCCATGTTTGTCTACTACTCTCTGCTCCCAGAGATGCTAACATCTTTGGCAAGGGGTCCTCCCCATCTTCAAATCTTCAACCATGTGCTGGATCCTTCTGTGTTTCAGGCCATGGCTTTCTGTTTGACCACCAATTAGAATAAACTCTCTACATGTAAAAGGTTCACATGATTAGGTCAAGCCCATCTGTAATAGCTTCCTGCCTTAAGTTCAATGGCTTTAAAGTTGTAAATACATCTTAAAAATTCCTTCATAGCAGACATATATTTGATTAAATAAATATAATAGCGTGTTTACTGGTAAGGACTCTTGAAGACCACCTTAGAGTAAAAGAGAGGTTATCTTTTCCCCACTCATTTCCATCTTGATTGTCTTGTTTTGACTGATTTTCTATTTTGCATCTTGTAAATATTTCAGTGAACAGTTATTTGGTGTAAACCGTCATCAGCTATCCCTTCATCTTATTGTATCCCATGACCTACACCATGTCTCTCATTTCACATCTGAAGAGGAGGATGAAGTTCAGGGAGGTCAAGGAGACCCAGTTGGCAGTGGTAGACTTGGTGTTGCAGTGCGGGCCTTTGCCTCCTGCCTCATTGCCCTTCTGTGGCACCACTCAGGGGAGGCTGCCTTCCCGTCTCATCACCCAACTGCCCTGAGTCTCACTGTGTCTTAATTCGTCCCTTCCAAGATGAGCCCAGGCAGGTGTGCACTGTTACTTCCTCTACAGGTTCTGTCTATTGCAAACACATGCACTGGAGTACTGAGGGGAGTTCCTACTGACTTGACTGAAGAGTGGTCAGTCTCCTGCCGTGGGGAGTTGGAGAGAAACACGGGTAAATGGTAGGGAAGAGGGTGAAGGAGGCAAATGGCAGAAAGGACAGATAGGCTAAATAACACTGGGTCTACCAGGACTTGTTCCTACTCTTTGATGTAATCAAACTGAACCCACAGTGATTATACAGATGCCCCAACTATCATCCTGTTATCCACAGTCAATTTGTGCCACTTATTTACAGACTTCTCTGTTTGTCCTGCATTATACAAGTACCTTTATCAGGTTGCCAACACACACATGCGCACACACACACACACACACACACACACACACTCACCCACTGACCTAACAAATAGAAAATTGCTTTACTTCCAGGTTCCACTCAACCGTGGAACCAACTTTCCTTTCTAAGTCTGCCTCCCTTTTAAAGTGACAGTGACATTAGTTCCTCTTCTGCAGTGCACAGCGTTTCGAGATAATGGTCCAGAAGCGGCTATACTAAACGGACCATTGTTTCAAGGAAGAAGCTGCTCCAGCTGCTATTGGAGAGATTTAAAAGTGTTGGTCTAGTTTTGCGTTTTGTTTTTCTTTTCTAAAATTCCATGAAGGGGTTGGGTTGCTTAGATAACCTTTCCATTCTTAGAGGAAGCCTATGTGTTCTGGAAGCTGAGGTTTTAGCGAAAGTAGGCTAATGAAGCCACTGCACATAAGCTCATCAGCAGACAGCACTAGAAACACGATGGCTGCTTCTCCTGAAATGACCAAGATTCTTGTTACAGACCACATGGAACTGGCTTGAACTCAGTGACTGTGAGGCTGTGGCATGGGTTAAGATTGGGAATGTAGACAGGAGGCTCGTTTTGCGGAGCCCTGTGTAGATCAGGGGAAGAAAACTGGACAGTTATAAGGTGCAATGGGACACAATAGTTAAAGCAAACAGTTGGTTTCTTCTAGCTTCTGTATAAGGGGGTAGTTTGAAGGCAATGAACAGGTTCCTGTGTTGTAAGGAGGGGGCCGCTTAGCCCCTAAATAACCACACAGGAACTGTATTAATTAAGTCACTGCTTGGCCCATTAGCTCTAGCTTCTTATTCGCTAACTCTTACATATTAATTTAACCCATTTCTATTAATCTGTGTATCACCATGTGACTGTGGCTTACCAGCTAAAGTTCCACCTGGCTCGGGCAGGGCTATATGGCTTCTTTCTGACTCCGCCCTTCTTTCTCCCAGCATTCAGTTTAGTTTTCCCTACCTACCTCTATTCTTTTGCCCTATCAGGCCAAGCCAGTTTTCTTTATTAATTAAACAACCGTATTCACAGCATACAAAGAGGAATCCCACAAAGAAGCTAATGTATGAACTCAGGCCACCGGCTGCTTGAGAACCCCGAATTTTCTCTCTTCCATTATCTTCACAGGAAAGATGGTGGGACCTGGAGGGCCCTGCTGCGCATTCCAGAACCTCTCTGCTAGAGGCGAAGACTCAAATGCACATTAGCAACTATCCCTAGTTCTCAAGAGAAATGGGCGGCCCTCTGTGGTTGGCTGAGTCAGTACCTTCCAAGGATGTCTGCACCTAGTCCCCAGAACCTGTGAGACTATTTCTTTACATGGCACAAAGGACTTTGGAAATGCAAACAAAGAATGCTGGTGGCCATTAGAAACTAGAAATGGCAAGAAGATGGCTTCTTGCCCAGAGCTTCCAGCTAGAACGATGCTCCTTTAGCCCAATGAAGTAGCTCATAGGTTTCTGGTTTCCAAACCCCTAAGGGAACAGACATGTATTGCAGAAGACATGGGAAACAGACACATCCACTTGATCTTGCCCTTGTCCTTCACAATGGCAGGACCTTTGCTTTATTGGTTGTCAGAGGCTTTGGGCCAGGGAACACAGAACCTGGGTACTCTTCCATAAAGTTTAGAGTTAGTCTGGCTCAGCCCCCTGTCTGTTTAGGTGGTGGTGGGTAGCCAACAGCCCTTCACCCACTCTTTATCTTCAATGTGGATGAGATAATAACCACCTTCTGCTGTGGAATAATCCTTGTATATTATCACATCTGTGAAGATGTGTTGATCTCATTGGTAATAAAGAGCTGACTGGCTAATAGCCAGGCAGGCAGAAGTTAGGTGGGAGAACCAAACAGTTCTTGGGAACAGGCTGGCTGATCAGAAAAGTCCACCTACAACCTTCAGAGTGATGACACTTAGAGACAGTAGAGCAAGTCAGAGAACACTGACATACACAAACTTTTACAGGAGTGTGGAGAAAAAGCTGGGACCAGGCAAGTAGAAGTGTCTTGAACTTCACTGGTGATGCTTTGGTGTCTCCTCAGTAAGGGGTGAAGACATAGGCAATAGGCAGAAGGCCAGATGGTCTATGGGCAGGGTGCGATACCTTCACCACACAGGATCACCACCTCAGTCATCATGCTGAGACTGCGACTGACCCATCTAGGTCCTAGCCATGCTGTCGCAGACATGTTAGGCTTTGTCAAACTTCAGCAGTTCAAGTACCATGAAGGCAGGAGGAAAGATGCACAAGGCCCCATATCACCACACAGCCCCGATGTAGGAGAGCATAGAGCCTGGGCTAAGCAAGGTTCCAACTGCTTGCACTGCCTACCATAAGTTTCCTCTTCTCAGGGATACTGGAACCATTTGTGGGAGGAGGAAGAGCACTCTAGGCTCCTAGCCTTGAGCCCAGAAGTATAACAAGTTCTGTTAGCTACACATGTCCAGAGGGAAATTGCTGGTAAAAGGAGTGTCACCCTGAGACAATACTCCCTGAAACAAAACAAAACAGTCTCTGAATGCCGTTTGAAGAGCTGTTTGAAAATAAATTTCATGCCCAGAAACATATTACCTGTCAGAGAAACAAGTGCCATATAAGGAATTGCTCTGGGAGGGCGGGCAGGCAGGCAGGTGCCAGCACACCTATTTTGTCCTGTGACTGACTCACTTCCAGGAGAGAGCTCAGTCAGGTTCTAGTTTCCTCCTAACCCCAGCTTCCGGAAGAGGAAAAGACAGCACCACATGACCTTTCCAACCCTCCAGGCCCAATCCTGGGAATTTCCCCAAGGTCAACATGAATTTCCACTCCAAAATGGCAGAGTGTCCTCCCCCCACCCCCACCCCGACAATGCACAACTGCTGTTGGTCTGGAAAACAACGCTACAGCTTAGAATCTTGGATTGGCATCTGGAGACATAAAGAAATTGTTCCTCTTCAGATGTCAGCCAAAATTTACTAGCTAGGTAGTAACAGGTCAAAGGCTAAGTCTTGGCTATGCCCTTGCTCTGTAGCATGCTACATCATGACTTTTAAATGCCAATGCATTTTGTCAATGGTAATTTACTGATCAAAGTGGGTAATGGCTGGAAGAGTATTATATATGTATGGATGTATGAATATATGTATAT
>NC_022021.1:58208810-58220048 GCF_000317375.1 Microtus ochrogaster
CCCAGCCAAATGCACCAGAAACCACTCCCCTGCCATCAGGAACTCCTGAGGGTCTCGTGTTCAGAGCAGCTGTAGGCACTCAGATCAGAGGAAAACAAGTTGTTTACAAGCAATTCAGGATCTGGGGGTTCACAGCACCCAACAAATCACATGGTCCAGCTGACCAGTTTTCATGAAGTAGCTTCACAGAGGCTAAGTGAGCTGTCTGCAACAGCACTTGCCCAGGAGAACTTGCAGTACAACTGTTCAGCAGGTAGGCATGGCTGCTCGTCAGTGGCAGTTCTTGCCCAGCATGTACAAGGCCCTAGGTTCAATCCCCAGCAGCAAACATATTCCCAGAATGCATGTTAAAGAGGGACCCTTATCTACTGCTGGTGGGAACGTAAGCTGGTATAGCCACGATGGAGATCAGCGTGGAGGTTCCTCAAAAAAAAAAAAAAACAAAAAAAAACAAACCCAGAATGGCCGCACAATCCAGGGTATGTAACTGAAGAATTCTAAGTCAGCACACAGAGTCCATGTGTTTCTGTGTTTATTACTGCACTCCTCACAGAGGAGCCAGCGTAGATGTCTGATGTCAGAGGGAAGAGAAATCAAACCGTGTGACACGTGTGTAACGGGAGCTTACTCAGCTATAAAGAAGGATTGCATTGTGCCACTCACAGGAAAATGGATGGAACCGGAGATCACTGTGTTCAGGAAAAGAAACCAGGCTCTGGCCAACAAATACCATGTTTCATCTCATATGCAGGACCTGGTTTTCAATATGTGGGTGGGGGGTGAGCAGAAAGGGGACTATGGGAGTGGGGGAAGAGGTCTAAAGAGAAGGGGTGATGGAATAATATAGGGTAATTAAATATAGGTCAAAAAAGGAGGGGAGATGCTGGAGGAGGATATCATCAATCTGTCATGTGTAATGTGAACTTAAACTGTCCTTCAGGAGTCAGTGAGTTCTCTGAAGAGTACCCTGGGGACAGGCAACATTTATAATCAGTGTTGAAAACTGTCTCTACTTCTCTCTCTCTCTCTCTCTCTCTCTTTCTCTCTCTCTCTCGTGGTGTGTGTGTGTGTGTGTGTGTGTGTGTGTGTGTGTGTGTACTTGTGTATTGAGGAAGTAATGAGGGTTAAGACGTAGGTTGTTTTAAATCCTCACAAAACTGAGAGTGTGAAAGACATGCAAATATGAAAACAGTGAAAATTCAAAATCCAAAGAAAAGTGAGGTTAAAGCTGGGCATGGCATTTCAGATAAGGAAGCCGTCTCTCTTGCTGAGAACCGGGACAAAGGTTTTATTGTAAAAGAACCCTCAGAGGGACCCTTGGGACACTCTAACAGACAAAGATGAAAGAGGGCATTTCACATGAAGACAAGAGCAGAAGCAGCGGCTCCAGAGAGCAGAGTGCCAGAAAGAGAAAGAACAACAAAGAGTCCAGGACTGAGCTGGACCACGGAGACTGCAGATGGAGTGCCAACCAGTAAGGTCACCTGGGCCTGACTGCCAGCCTAGGAAATTAGGACTTAACTTGGCTAGCAGTCGGGGATCCCTGAAAGTAGGGGACTAATGTGATTAAGCCCAGCTAAGATGGACCCATCTAATGGCAGAAGGATGGGCGGTGGTGAGAAGCCAGGAAATCAGTTCAGTGGGTATTAGCGAATTCCAGAGAGAAGGGCTGTGTGGTACCCAGGGGAGCCACTGTGCAGTCTGTCTGATTGTATGAGGAGAGGGACTAGCAGCAAAATCATCACTAAGCCTCATCAAGAGAACTAAGGATACCAGGAGAAAAGGCTGGCTTAGGGGAAATCTGTCCATCCTGATCCAACCTTCCAACAAGCATGCAGCATGGAAGACTGACAAGGGGTGGGTAGATGCTGCGCTCTCAGGAGTAGGCAGGATAAAGATGTCGCTCTCAGAGTTGAAGATGAGGCTGGTGGGTGCTCGGGGCTTCATGAGAGAGCAAAGGAGAAGAAGCAGGAACAAGCAGACCGCTTGAGAGGTGGTAGAGGACATGGATGGAGGGAAAGGGGCTCAGGCAAAGAGCAGAGCGTAAAGCCCATGCAGGGAGGCATTGGACAGGTTAAACAGTCAATCAAGCCTGTGCCTCCAGCACCTGTGGCTGGAGGTGCCCCGATGAAAAGGATAGATACATGCTTTACCTTTATGAAGCTTCATGCCCAATGGAAAAGACAGCTGTAGCAAGGAGTCAAAAAAAAAACCTAACTAATAATTACAGATAAAATATGAGACTGGAGGATTTATCTCAGCAGTAGATTTGTCCATAGTGAACGCAGACCCTAGACCTGGAAACAAACACACGCAGACAAAAAAAATCACAGTATATATACAAAGGAAATAAGCAAACTGGCTGCTGAGAGAAGAACTCAAAAGCACCGGACACTTCTTTAGAGATGTGGCCGGAGAAGCCCCTCTTTTCCGTGTATCATTTCAGGTAAGAAGGGCCTGGCCAGGTTAGAGGAGCGGACGAGTCTCCCAGTAGAGGGAAACACGGGCAAAGATGCCGACATGACAAAGCCTGACACACTGGAGATGCTGGCATATGGTGAGGGTAAGGAGGGCACAGAGGCTGGAGAAGAAGTGGGCGTGAGGGTAACTAGAAGGGGTCAGAACTGTAGGCTGTAGTGATGAACTTTAGACTTGGCAGTAAGAGCGAAGGTCTCTGTATGAAACTGAGTCGGGGAAGCAGGATTTACTGGGCTGCGGGATGGTGTGGAGAGGCAGCCGCTGGATCCACACATGGGGCCCAGGAGGTAGTCTACACGGAAGCAGAGGGGAGATGGAGAGGCTGAAATTAGCATGCACTGTCAAGGGGTGAAAAACAAATCTATTACATGGCTATAGCTGAAGACAGGAGAAATGACATTTCTATATCCTACCCAGTCCTCTGCCTTAGTCTCCTGACAAATAGGAAGCCAGAATTCCTGTTTGGAGAAAAGACTAGGGCAGGAGTCACTGACAGGATTGGCCCATGTCTGGTGGCATGGCTGGACTTTGTGGCAGAGATGAACTGGAAAAGCCCAGAGCCAGCATGGCCAGCTAGGGAAGAGACCGCATCGTGTCCTCATCCAGATGGTCACTTCTCACAGTGTGCTTGATGCATGGGTGTTGACAATCTCGGTGTGACTTTAATCATACTAGACAGTGTTTCATAACTCCTCCTGTCAAACGATATTTTGTAAAAGGCCGTGAAGTTTTAATAGCTGCTTGCTTCAAGAGAGTGCTCAGCTTTTAAATCCAAGCTGAAGGAGGCCAAATGAGATCGGGGTTATAATTACAGGGGTTGAGAAGTGCTGGAGAACTCTATAAATGCCAAATAAAAGAGAAAAGCACTTTTATGCTGAGCCTTCTGCAGAAGCACTGAGCTGATTGAACCCTCTGCTTGCTGCCCTTTGTCTCTAATCTCCCAGAAGGGTTGGAGTTTGGTTTCCATGGCCTTCAGACAAGGGATGATCAAAATTCACCCACTCTGCCTATGCAAAAGGCTGGGGCTTGAGTGGTGTGCTCTTTGAGTGGAAATATAAGGAGAAACCTTTGGAAAGGTCAGGAGGACCAGCATGTGTGCACCGCCATTGGGCTAGTCTGTTTCTCAAGGCTCCCTGGCCATCTGTGTCCTGGCCCAGACACTCCAGGGTCATCACTGGACTTGCCCAGTAGTGCCATGGCACAGGCATGGAGTTTAGAGAACATCCTTGGGTGTCAGCCCCCCCCCCCATTTCTATCTTGTTCAAGTCGGGAATCTCATGTCTGCCACTGTGCATCAGCCTTGCTGCCTCTGGAGAGCCTAGGATTCTCTTGTCTCCACTTCCATGTGTACTGCACGAACACGAGCTCCTGCTGTCGTGGTTAGGGTTACTCGTGCTGTGATAAAACACCAGGACCCAAAGACAGCCGGGGAGGAAAGGGTTTATTTGGCTTATACTCCCACACCGCTGTTCACTGCCAGAGGAAGCAAGGACACCTGGAGGCAGGAGCTGATGCAGAGGCCCTGGAGGAGTGCTGCTTACTGGCTTGCTCCCCATGGCTTGCTCAGCCAGTTTTTTTTTTTTTTTCACTGAGGGCCACCAGCCCAGCGCTGGCACCTACAATGGACTGTGCTCTCCCACATCAAACACTAATCGAGAAAATGCCCTTCAAGCTTGTCTACAGCTCAATGCTTTGGAGGCATTCTCTCAGTTGAGGCTCCTTCCTCTCTGATGACTCTAGCTTGTATCAAGTTGACACAAAACTAGCCAGTGCAGCTACCATGCCCAGTGGATTCTTGGGATTCAAATTCAGTTTCTCAGGCCGGCATGGTAAATGCCTTTACCCACTAAACCATTTCCCCGGACCAACATCTGAATTTTAAACAAGTTTCTCAGGTGAGAATTGAATAAACAATATAGTTTACTCGGGGCAATTTGAAACAATTCGGATTCCTGGGCCAAGGCAATTGGTGTTAGAAGCTTCCCAGGTGATTTCATGTGAAGCCGAGGATAAGAACCTGTGGTTTAGGATAAAAGCTTTCAGACTGGATTACCAAGGCAGCATATTCAGCGCAGGACTGTTGCTCTCCATAATGGAGTGTACGGTACGCCTGGGGCCTGGGAAGATGGGTTGCAAGCAAGGGTCTAAGGGACTCTAGGAGCAGAGGTAACCTAACCATTCAGATTGGTGTGGCAGCTGCTTGTGAGTCTGCTCCCGTGCCCTGCTGTGATAGACCAATTGCTCCCTCTGCAGTTGGCCCCGCCCAACACTTGCTCACCTTTCCAGGTGTCCTCCTTACCTTCCTTAAGCAGAAAAGCAATGCACTGGTACAAATAAAATAAAAGAATTGGCTGGATAGCGTTAAGAAAGTGCTCTTGGGAAGACAACATTCATCTCTCTCTCTCTTTTTTTAACCACTTAAAATTCTATGCCTACCCAAGTATAGTGGCCCATTCATGAGATCTCAGGGCTTAGGAAGGTTGAGGCAGGAGGACAGCTTCAAGTGTGAGACCAGCCCGGGTTACATAGTTCCTGGCTTGGGTTCTGTCCTATTGCTATGAAGAAACACCATGATGAAGGCGACTCTTATGAAAGAAAGCATTTCACTAGGAAGGAGATAGGCATGGCATTAGCTGAGTCTTTTATATTCTGACCTACAGGCAGCAGGCAGAGAGAGAAACACTGGGCCTGGCATGGGCTTTGGAAACTTCAAAGCCCACTCCCAGCAACACACTTTCTCTGACAAGGACTTATCTCCTAATTCTTCCCAAATAGTACACCAACTGGGGGCCAACCATACAAATTTATGAGCCTATAGGGTTAATAAATTCTTATTCAAACTACCACAGATACTGAGATAAAACAATAATAGCAACAACAAATTTATTTAGCTATAAGCCTACCCACTCCGTTTCTATCCGGTATTATTTTATTTTTCACACAAGTCCTGAAAACAGTACATCCATCCCAAGGGCCCTCAAACACTAGAAGTTTCACGAGTAATGGGGAAAAAAATCTTTCAGATGATACTTGCCCCCAAACCAGAACTACCCATATCCAGCACTCTACCAGAGCAATTTGTTCACTACCTGTTACAGTCTTTTTGGTGATGATATTGAGTTGAGCCCTGGTTCTGCCACTAATTGCTAGGCTTTAGCAGCGGAACTGACCTTCCTGAGGCTCTTTCTCCACTTGCTAAGCCAGAGTAGTTGCACTAATTTCAAAAACTGACTTGAAGACTGTCAGATCATATGCCTCCATAAACGGCAGACAGTGTCAGTTATAGGAATCACTGTTGCTAGCTTCCTATTGCTATGACAGATACCTGGGATAAACCGACTTAATGCTTTGAAATTTTGCGTATGATTTCAGAGGTTTCCATTAACGAATGCTTGGTCCCATTGCCTAGGACCTACTGAAACACTCTTCAAATCAGTGCATATGGCTGAGGAAGTTGCTCATCTCAGGACCACTAGATTCGAAGAGTGATGGGAAAGGAGATGAAGGTTCTAATACCTCCTTTGGGTGCACCCCCTCGGTGACCAGACTTCCTGTCAGTAGGTCCCATCTCTTAAGGTTCCATTCATTCCCAGTAACACCATAGGCTGGCAACACATGGGCCATTGAGTCCTATAGGTTCATGCCCCTGTGATCATCTAATATGGGAATGGGAGCCAGTTAAGTGGATCAAATGAAGATTCTGACCCTTTTAAGTACCTTCAGATATGGTTGACCTGAAAGAGGGATGTATCCTCCCATTTCACAATACTATTCTAGAGTCTGAGTCTAAGGTTCAGTCTCCAGGGACTGTCAACAGCAGGGTAACTTCATCTTGTTTGAGCTCTTTTATGACACTAGAGAAGGCAGACTCCAACTTTTTTTTCAGTTCAAAAAGTTATCTTAGTTATGGCCTTCTTGGCCTTCAACCAGCTTTCTATCTGAGCCAGCAATCTTATCCTAACATTTTCTGAGAATACACAGCTTCTCCAGTGATCTTTGGTACTAAGTGGATAAAGTATTTATATACGCACTTTCAATCATGAGAAGCAAATTATCACCATTTAAAAAAAAAAGTGTTTGAGCCTCTGTGAGTATCATTCCCAGGGTGGTCTGATCTGGGGTCCTTGTGATGGGTGTTTTTCCTTTGAAGCTTGCACAAGAAGAAAAGGAAGAGGGGATACACACGGATAGGACCTTTTGCACTCTTATTATACATTATGATTTTATCTCCACTTCCACTCATCCTAAAGGAGTTTATTCATATTGTAATAATACAGTTCTTGCACATTTAAGACAATGTTTCTGTGTCCTCCTCCCTGTGAAATGGTGAGCTCTTTGTCATTAAGAAAGCGACAATTTCGTGTGCATCTTAGCATCCCTAGCACATAGAATAGGATCTGATGCTGGGGACAAATAAAAGCCTAACTGAAATGAGCAAGGCTGTGTAGGTTTTTGTGAATCTAGATGTGGCCATTGGCCATAAACCCTCGGATCAGCTGTGTGGTCGGAATGCAGAGTCTCAGTCCACTCCAGACCCACTAAGGGTGACCCTGATCTCTGAGCAGCGCTGTGCACGTGTTGGTGGCTCCGTTCTTTGTGACACATGAGATTTAGGCAAAGAAAGTGAGAGCGATTGTCCCCAGTTTTACAGTTTAGCTGTGTGAGATGGAAGCCTCGGGAGTACTGTTTCTAGACCAGAGAGAGCTAGACTGTGCCTCTGGGGCAGGCGGTGGGACTTCTGGGGCAGGGAGTGGGAGTTCCTGTGGGGTGAATGCAACCTTTGAGTTTGGAGGGATGTGTTTATTACTTTTCCATAACTTTGATAAGCTACCCGACGGGAGCAAAATCAGAGAGGAAGGATTTCCTTTGACTCATGGTTAGAGAAGGTAGAGATGATCATGGCAAGGCATGCATTGGGGTAGAGCACCCCCATCTGTGGCAGAGGGAGCATGAGGAGGCTGGTTGTATGGCGGAGGCAGTCAGGAAGTAGAGGGAAGGCTAGTCAAAGACACAGCACAACTCTAAGGTCCCTAAGACCTGCCTCCTCATGACCCACTTCCGGTACCTAGGATCAGTCTCATAAGAATCCCACAAACCTCACCACAAGCCAGAGACCACTAGTTCCGTCACATGAGCACATGAGGTCATTTTGTACTCAAACCATAACAGGGGCACAGGGGCTCGATTTGATTTTACAAGGGTTTTCTCTTCATCCAGATCACCAACAGAAAGCCCTCCTGCCCATCTAGGCTCCAGCGTCTGCCCACAAGGAAAGTCTGACTCAATTTCTGTTGGCTCTGAGCCCAGACCAGCAAAAACCAAGGTGATCCCTGAGTGAAATCGTGATGGCTTAATCATAAGACTTAAATCTCTATTTGTCACATCTGGGGCTTAAATTGTCAGGGATGTTTGCCTGGTGTCCCCAATGAGAGCCAAAGGAAGAGAAAGAAAGACAAGCAGAGACTTCTGGGAGCATCTCAAACATGACATCATGAATAGACCTGCAACACCTGTCCCCATCGAGATATGAGCCCTTTATTATGGAGCGAGGGTCTTCAAAGTGTCTGCAAAGTGATTTTTACTTCATTACTAGACAGTAATGATTCCTTTTCCACCTGTGCTGTGCTTCGGTTCTTCCCAATAAATACCCAAGTCCAGCTATAAAGAATGAAGGCTTCACTCACTCACTTCCCTGACAAAGAGATTAAAAATTTCATCAACATAATAAAAATCAGAGGGAATAGTAGAGGAAGCCCATCTGATTCAGGGTCTGCAAACCCAGATACTTGCAGCCGCCAAGCAGACTGGAGAAAGGATCGGCAGAATGCCACCAGGAGCTGTCGGCACTAAGGGAACTGGAAAGTCATTCACACTCACATTTTACAATCTGAGGGCTGATGGCAAGTGTACAAATTTATATTTCAAAAAAAAATTTTTTTTTGCCTAAGATTATACAACTCTCATTTACCCGTAATAGAAAATTATTCCGATTGTGTCATGTCTTTCTATTGTTTATCCATGCAACAGACATCAGATTATCTCTATATGTACAGCATTGTGAATATGTGTGTTTGTGTGTATGTGTGTGTGTGTGTGTGTGTGTGCGCGCGCACATGTGGTGTGTAGTTGGTTCTTTTTTACTCTTTACTCTTTGGGGGGCCTGCCATTCAGCTCCCAAATAAATCACATGGAGGCTTACTCTTTCTTATAAATGCCTGGCTTTTAAGTAGCTTATGAATATTCTTATAAATAGCTTGGCTTATTTCTAGACAGCTTTTCTTAACTTAAACGATCCCATCTATCTTTTATCTCCGGGCTTTTCCCTTTTCTTACACCTGTAATCTTCCTTTCACTCTTACTCTGAAGCAGGCTGTGTGGAAGCTGGCTGGCTGGCCCCTTCCTTCCTTGCTCCTTGATCTCCCTTCCTGATACCTCTTCTTCTCCTTCTGTTTATTCTCACTGCCTGGCAGTCCCGCCTATCTTTTCTCCTGTCTTGCTATTGGTCATTCCGCTCTTTATTAAGCCAATCAGATGTTTTGGACAGGCAAAGTAACACAGCTTCACAGAGTTAAACAAATGCAACCAAAAGAAACATGTAAAACATCTTTGCATCATTAACAAATGTTCCACAGCATAAACAAATGTAACACATCTTAAAATAATATCCCATCGCACACGTGTGTGAAGCAAACATGTCAGTTCTTGTAACCAGATAACTAGGAATTATCTAGTTCTCAAAATTTTAAATGGCACCGGCTGTGAGAAAGTTAAAAAAAAAAAAAGGCAAACTAAGCCAACTGTCTTCTCTACCATTCTGTCTTCTCTATTCTTCTGGCGCCATTCTTATGAGGCTATAAATAATTGTATTTGCAGATTTTGGATGTTTTTGAAACAGCAGTATTTGTATCTATTAAGAGGAAGATAGCTGAGTTTAAAATATAATTGATTGTTCACTTAGAAGAAGACCACGTGTTTTTAGGAGGAGGTGGCAGGATTGGGCCTATCATCTTCTCCTCCCTAGTTGAATTGAAGGTCACCATCAGACTTCCCTTGGGGCTTGAATTTAGCAGAAAGGACCTGCATCTAAGTTGAGCTCTGGCCCAGCATGGCTAGAGGGGGTTCTCTGCCAGCTTTCTTTGTATAGTGCAGGTTATTAGCAGCTGAGAAAAAGTAGGAGGCCATCCACGCATCCAGCTCAAGTCCTGTGGGGTCTGTCTGCTGCAAAGTCTTTTATTCTGTGGCACAGTCTTCCCTGTTCACCCTGTTCTCTGTCTACACCACATGGTTTTCATCTTCCCCACAGGCCAGGTACTTTCCATGGACTTTTTAATTTAATCCTCCCTATGAATAAAATGGGCACGCCCACTTTACTTATGAAGTAACTGAAGTTTAGATCCTTCGAGTAGATTGCTCCTGTGGTTAGGATTGGAACCCAGACCTACCTGCCTTCCTAACCTAGGCTTTCTGCTCTGAGCCAAGTATCTTAAGGCAAACTTGACTTCCATGACCTTTGCTGTTTGCTTTTATATTTTCTGTCAGTGAACAAAATGTAGTCTTTAGTCAAGGCTAAACTTCAGTTACTTCACCAAATGGGGAAGATGAAGGCATCCCTATTACACCCTTATATATTTTCCCCTAGTTTATAGGGGGAGGGGTTGGAAATAGGATATGTTATTTATCAAGTTTCAAATGTTTAAAAATAATTGAAGCTTTAGAAGCTCTCTGCCAGCGAGCCAGCAGGAATTCTTTGTTTAACAATGGTGCCCAGGAAGCAAAGTTTCACGAAAAGGTAAATCCCACTGGCCTGTGGCTTCAGCCATAAATTCACAGCTGTGTTCCCACAGGCTGGGGTTAAGAGGTCCAGCTCTCTAATCATTAGCTTGTGAATTTCTAACAAGAGCTTACCACAGGACCTGACATTGGGGACCTTCTTCCTGTTTTCCCCTCTTCCATACCCATCATTCCATTCATCAGGATTTCCAACTAGACCTCGGAAACTCTTCCCGCTGCTCTCTGTAAATCCATTGGCTTCCTTTAAAGCGAAACACCAGAGCGAAGGCTGCCACATCAGGCTCGAACCTAGGAACCATCATCTCACCCAAGTTGTTCTGTATAGAAGATTCCCAAACCCAGACCTACCACCTTGTTTCTCGCATTCTTTTATGTGGAACCAACTCCAGATCACATTTACTTCCACTTAGCTGTGTCTTTGAATTAAGAGAAAATTTCAAATGGTGAATTGAAATTTGCCACTGCATGAATTGAATGCAGAGATACTGTTCTAGGCGCAAAGTCTGAGGACTGAGTCTAAGGGTGTTTGGGGCTCTGGGAGAGTCAGTGATAATCCGAATAAATAGCTAATATCCAGGGTGTCTTATAATGGAATGGTCACACCTTATAATTCAGCTCAAACACCTTCCCTGTCCTTCTGCCCAGAGCAACCCACTTATCTTTTATCTTAAAAGGAGCCAGTAGAGAAGTTGTCCTTGCCTGTCCTCTACCATGAAGGGGTCACTAAGAGAGGGACAGGGTAGGGGGCTGGCTCTGCCTGAGCTCAGGAGTGTAAGACTAAGGAAATAGTGTGTGGTGTTTTAGGTAAAGTTTCCAAGCAGGGTTCAGCTTGGAACCATAGCTTGCTGCTTGTGTCACCTTGGAGAACCATTTCCAGGTCTCTGTGTTTGTGTGTCCATCTGTAAAGTGTATGCTGCCTTGGGCTTGACACTGCAGGAACGCTGCAGGTACACTGCAGGCACACTGCAG
>NC_022021.1:58220691-58230430 GCF_000317375.1 Microtus ochrogaster
TGAGATCAATGCAAGCTATTCTTAAGAATGAGACAATTCTCAGAGTCTAAGTGGAGGCAGAGCACAGTGAGTCTGGGTTAAGGGTCTGCTTGAGACCCTCAGAAATCACTTCATTCATAATCTTTGTCATGGATCTAGAGACATGTGGCCCACTTCTTGCTTTCTCTGTCACCTTGCCTCTAGGAGCTGTATGGTGGGCTGGCTCAAGGCCATGTATGGTGGTGAAATAAAAGGCTGAAGGGAATTTCCTCCCAGTGGCAATCCACGACCGAATGCCAGAAAACAAAATGTGTTCACACTCCTTAAAGAACACATTGAGGTCTACAACTGGTGTTAATGCTGGATATGATGTTTAAAGGCAGAAAGCATCTCTGTCATGATGCTATCCTCAGGGGATCAGTACCCCAACATCTGAACCCTCACACAAGTGCGTGACTCTGGGCTGGAAGCTGATCCTACTACGCAAGCAAAACCAGGGGCAGACAGAGATGTGGAGCATGACCTTGCCTCCCCCAGAGTTGGCAGGATTTCCCACCAAGATGGCAGATGGTGGTTACCAAAACCAATGGGCAAGGTGTTGCAACTCAATGTCATGAGTTTCCAAAACCCCAAACAGCTGTCAAATATGAATGACAGAACCCCAAACTGCAGCTGTCTCATTTCCCACCCATACACGG
Source organism: Microtus ochrogaster (assembly GCF_000317375.1). NCBI lineage: Eukaryota > Metazoa > Chordata > Mammalia > Rodentia > Cricetidae > Microtus > Microtus ochrogaster. The sequence goes on from NC_022021.1 coordinate 58,221,369, forward strand.
CTCGGCTGCCATATTGCTGCAGGATTCTCTGGCAGAGGAGCCATGACCACCTTTTGCCTAGGGCATCCCAGGCGGGAGATCATTCTTTCCCTCTCCCCCTCCCTCTCTCCTTCTGTCCCCCGACCCCTGCCCTGAGTGTGTAATTGGATATTACTCATTGAGCTCAACAGACTGAAACTTGGACTCAATAAACTGAAATCTGGAAACACTTCCACTGCTGATGCAATGTGGCCACAGCACGTGCAGAGACATATGGGAGAAAATGGAAATTTCTTTATTGGCTTTGCTACCATATCTCCCCAAAGGTCAGGGATGTACAGGTTACTGGCTGGAAGACAGCTACAATTCAATAAACTCCGACTGCATTACTCCCATGTCAGAAATTTATCAGTTCCGGTGTTAAGTTACAGGCTCAATGTATTTTGGGTTAAAACCATGGGTTTATATCCCTTTGTTGATAAGTGGAGAGACAGAAAGGTAGAAATAGAAATTGGTGATATAAGACAATTTCTTAGGTTAATAGTAACTAAATCAAAATTATGCCTGAATGGGTAAGAATGCTTGCTGCTTTCTCAGAAGATGGGCATTCAGTACCCTAAACCATATTGGGTAGTTCACAACTGCCTGGACCTTCAGATCCAGGGGATCCCATGTGCTCGTCTGGACTTTAAAGTTACCCAAATGTAAAAACACATACACAAAGACAGAGAGAGAGAGAATAAAAAATCTATTAAAAACGTCTGAAGGATTGCACCAGGTGCAGTCCCATAGAGATGAACACCAGCCTGGGGCAGGGGGTAGGGCCGGGAAGTCTAGCAGGACCAGCTGGTGAGTGAACAAATAGAATTCTGACAATTCCAAGGGTTCCCCTGGGTGGACATCAGAAGCACAGCGTCACCTTGGTTGCTGGAATAGGTCTTCCCTGGGAAGGGAGAATGCACACAGGAGGCAGCTGCAGTTAGGGCGTGGATTCAAGCTGCCTCTAAAATGAACAAGAGTAATGGGGTTAACTATGGAGAAAAGCTGCATCCTGGCTACTCAATGGGGATCCAGGGTGCCCATGCTGGGGACATACCTATGCCAAGGCTCTCTCAGGAGCCTCACAAAAGAGCTGAGACATCCAAAACTGAAAATTTCAGTGACTTCCCCAAGCATATACAGCCAGAAGGCAGCAGATCTGGGACAAGACCCCAAGACTCCACATATAAAGTCTACTCTTGTCTCCTCATCATCACATGACTCGAGAGGGAAGAAACTACTCAGACCACAGCTTGGTGGGGGGCATGATGGCTTTAGATGAGGTAAGCAACTGTTGTAGATGAAGCAAATGGGGGAGATTGAGAAGACGGGTGGAAGGCAGGACTTTGGGGGCTCGGAAGCTGTGCTGAGCCTAGACTGGACTCCTCAGGCAAGGGGAAGAAGCAGAAGAAAGCCAGCGTCCAGTTGGATTTAAGCCAAGTGTTTTGGAGAAAGGAAATGGTGGCTGGACTCTGAGTGAGGAGTGGAATTGGAAGGACATGAGACCCCTTCAAAGCTAATACAGGGAAGAGATCATTTTTGTTGTTTGTTTGTTTTTGAGACAGGATTTCTCTGTGTGGCTTCAGAGCCTATCCTGGAACTAGCTCTTATAGACCAGGCTGGCCTTGAACTCACAGAGATTTGCCTGCCTCTGCTTCCCAAATGCTAGGATTAAAGGTGTATACCCCCACCACCCGGGGAGGAAGAGATCTTCTAAAGACATAGATAACAGCAAAGTGGGACTGGACCACCTGCTTTAGAAACTTCCCCATTAGTCCCATAATGCACTGCAGGGCAGTTCTTGCTGTCTTCTCTGCCACCCACTCCTGAGCCTCCAGATGGCTCAATCACCGGTAAGTCTTCAGCAGCCTCTGCTTTCCTTTGCCAGACTTCTTTCTCAAACCTGGCAAACTGATTCACAAGCTTTCAGGTCCAGATCCAGGGTTTCCCCAAGCAGGACAGCTTCCCGTTGTCACACAGCAGGGCTTGACCCTCCCTGGCTTTCTAAACAACTGTTCAAAGATACCTTTATGAAACTACAGCTCCTTTCTTGTCTCCTCCCATGACTTTCAGGGACACTGATCCACCAAGTTCATCTTTGAATCCTGAAGATCATGTCTTTGGTACCTGGCAAATGAAGGGTGTCCCTTAACCTGAACCGTCTTCCCTAACATTTCTTGAGACTGTGAAAAAGCACAACCAGTTTACCTGTTTCTACTCAGCTCGATACCCCACTTCTATCTAAAACCCCATGGTTTGCACATACATGAAAATGGGCAATGCAGCCTCCAAGTCCAACATCCATCTACCTTCCCTCACTGTAGACAGGCGCTGCACGGCGAGCCCTAAACCTGCAGTTGTGCACGCCAGTATTACAGGATTTGCGTTAGGGTATGGATCTGGAAAATCCAGAGCACAGGCTTGCACTATATGGATGGGGACTCAGCCATCTTGAAAACAGAAACATGGCTTAGAATCGAAGCTCATGGTAAAAATGCCCCTTTGGCCCTATGGTCTCCTTGACTTGAGATTGGGGTGTTATCTGAGAAAGGACAGAGTCAAGCACTCCAAAGCTAACAATGCTGGGTTTCTGTGGCAGCATGGTTAGCCATTCTATGAAATAGGTGAGATACAGAGATGCTAGGGGCCAAACATTAAGATAAGAGGAAAAGGGCTGCTGAAAATGCACTGTGTAAGAAGAAGACGTCAAAATTCCTAGAGTCAGCTGGCTGAGTGGCCAGAGAGAAGATACAGGGAGAGGGAGGAGGGAGAAAGAGGGATAGGGCAGGTTAAAGGCAGGAGGCTCATTGCTGGGAAGAGTATCTTTGTATTGTTAGCTTAGGTATGAATCCAGTGACAGTCCAGATAGGATACTAGGGGACATTATTCAATGGCAGGAAATAGAGCACTTCGAGCCTAGGTCAGGGGTTGTTATTGGAGGCAGGAATTTGGCAGTCCTTAGCTTGAGAATGATACTTCATGCTATGGGTGTGGCCAGTTGCACAACAGGAAGGTGCAGAGGGGAGTCAACCCCAGTAGCTGACACAGGAGCCGTGGAGAAGCCCTTGAGTATCTGAAAGGTTACGTGAAATCTAGAGGCTGCTGGATCAGGAAAACAATTTCCAAACCACAGAGAGAAAGATGCTCTGTCAATGGCCAAGTCAAGCTTGGGACAGGCTACAGAGGGTGTAATGTCTTAGGGAAAGCAATTTCATCACAGGGGTGGTGGCCGAGGAAGTGGGGAGAAGACAAAGTAGAAAGGAGGAAGTTGTGGGAGGGGGAGGTGAAGGAGAGATGGTGTTAGCTTAGATCCTCAAGAAGTTTAGGCGGGCAGGAAAAAAACAAGCAGGCTTGTCATGAAGTTGACGCAGAACTTGGGAATGGTCATCATGGCTTTGGGTTCTTTCTTTAAAATGAAGGCAAACCTAAAGCATTTATGCATGGTGATGGATAGAGATGAATGCAAAAGAAAAACCCAAGAGACACGAAGTAGAAACTCAATGGAACAGATTTCCTGGTACAGAGGGGATTCCTACAAAACAGTGAGAGAATCAGGGGCAGAGGCCTTGGGGAGAGTGCTGCTCTTGGAATCAGCCCCTATGAAAGAAAGGAAGGAAGAAAGAAGTCTGAGGAGCAGGGGAGCAGTGGTGGGGGTGGGGGGGAGGTAAACACAGTGCAGCCAGTGTGAAGCTTTGGCCGGGTTTTCTAGGGAACCCTGAAGACAGGAGAGCCCTTCAGGTTTATTCCAGGTTGGAGTAGGGCCAGGCCTTCACACTCCCACATCTACCAATCAGAGTAAGCCATTTGGGGAAGGGAGTGGGGCCTAGGGCAAGGTGACTCTGTCCGGGCAAGGTGACCCTGTCTAGTCAAGGTACTTCCTGCAGGTGGGCAGCTGCTAAAAGCCACAGAAGCACTTGCAATAGCTGACAAAACAGATCCTTCCATCCTGACGAGGAATCCGGGCTTTCCATCAGATCAGGTCAGTTCCAACATATGAGGCCGAGTCAGTAAGACATAAATATGAGATTTATTGCACAAAGTGGCTTCACATAGTTAGGGTGGGGTAGCAAAGTAAGCCTGAAATCTACAGACCAGGTGGACTGTCAGTAAAGACAGATGCCCCTGGGAACAGCCACAGCAGCTGTCCACAGTGAGAACTTCATCATCAATGAAGCCTCGCTTCTGTCTACAAGGCCTTTTAAGTTGGTTGGCCCAGGCCCTCCAGATCTGGAACAATCTGGTCAGCTGCCTTCAGGGAGTCTATACTTTCTCCAGAGCAGCAGAGAACACATCCAATTGACCTTATCTTCTGTCTTCTTTTGGCACAAACACCGTGTCTCTCTCCTTCTAGCCCTTGCCCCCGAGGCTTCCGTCCCTGCCCTCTCTCCCAACCTCTCTCTCCCCATCACCTACCTCGACTGTTCAGAAGACCAAAGGACACAAGTCACTCCACTAGAACTGTTGTCTCTGCACCCGGTCCCCTTTCCACCTTCCCTCACACACCATCGAGGGACACGGAAGTCCGCTCGCAGGACAGCTTTCGCAGAGATGGCAGTTGGCACGCCCGCAATGTGAGCTCGGCTTGGAGCGGAGCCTCACTGAGGAACGGTGTGATATCCGATGTTGCATCTGAGGTGAATATAATTCCTGGCCTGTTGGATTTCTAGTTGGACAGGCTTAAAGTTTGTCACATATTTTCTTCAGCAGCCTGGAATTTGGGTTATAAAGAGGGTCACTCTGAAGTCCACCCTTTTTACTAATTTTGGACGGAAAGTAGGCCTCTGGAGTTTCATGGAAGTGAGTAAGTGTCCCCCAACCTTCGCCAGAATTAAAATGCCAAGAAAGTCATTTGGAATAACTCTGTTGTTTGGGCAGTTTTCCAGGACCAAAGGTACGGCTGCTGAGATGCTGAGCTTAAATATCATCCTCTGCACAAGCGACTTCCCATCTGAGCCATTGCTCCGCATGTAGCAGCAAGTTCGGGTCATGTGCACCATTGCCAGCACACACTCATTTCATCAGCTTCATCACATGAACCCCTCCTCCCTCCCCACCATTTATCTCTGACTTCCTCCTTCTAAGAGAAATGTACCCCAAACCCAAAGTCCACAGAAGCAGGATCATGCAAAGTTAGTTCTCAAGGATTAGGGGTCAGGATTTGGGGGGCAAAGCATGAAGCCTATCCTTAGGGGTCTGTTTTTGGTCTTAGAACAACATCTCCTTGGCAGTCAACTTCCCCCGAGTGCCAGAGGAGTTAAATTTTCTCCTTACCTTGGATTTTCCTGTAGTCACTTATTAACAGGACTTCAAAGTTCCTCTTCTAACAGCCAAATTCGCCTAGGACTGATATGAAAAGAACCAGCAGGATGGAACAAGTTAAGAATTTGGAGGTCATGTGGACAGACAGAAGACACAATAACGAGACTGGTTTGGGGCGCCTCGTTTTCCACACCTGTGATCTTGTCTGCAAATCTGTTTTACTGAGAGTAATTATGATTTTATTTCTAATAAAAGTGTGAGATCGACTACTTCATTTCTCTGTCTTTGTTTCCCACCTCTCTCCTTCCCCACCTGTCCACCAACGACGAGTGAGGGACGTGGTAATGTGGAGCTCTAGATAGCCTCTTTTTGGCCTGATCTGCTAATCTGGCTATGACTGAAGCTGTACGTGTGGCTGTATCAAGGGTTTGGAGCATCTAGCTGCTTCTCAAAGGCCACCTGCGTCGTGGGAGTGATATGAGGGGACAGAGCCTCCAAATCACCAGCCCTAGATGTCAGAGGTGGTCTCAGATGATCGTTTTAATTGGAGGACCAACATTTTCCAAGACACTTCCAGGCAGGAGATGACTTCTGGGTACATTAGATGCTACTGGAGCCAGGAGCAAGTGGGTCAGAAAGTCTGGCCCTGCCCAGAAGAGCTACAGCAATTATTTAATGATACCTCTGCCTAGAGTACTCTGCCTTAGAATCTAGGCCATGGAACGGGCTCAGCATGAAGATGCTACAGTCTGGGGTAGGTGTTATGTTCTGAATATGAAGGGTCCCCCACAGGCTCATGGGTTTGGATGCTCAATCCCTAGCTCTTGGAGCTGTTTTTGAGTTTGCAGCAGGAGACATGGTGTCATGTTTCATGGCTGAGTGTCTGGGGGCAGTCTGGGAGGGCTGTTTGCAGACTTAACATTCTGCTCCTTGGCACCATGTAACGAGCCCCTATGCCCACGTCCCCTGCCATAGACCAAGCCCTCTGCCAGGATGGATACATCCCTGAACCAAAATAAACCTTCTCCCCGTGAAATCGCTTCTGCCAGCTATCCTGTCACGGTGAAGAAAAAGTAATTAATGGAGCGGGAAATGCAGTTTTCCCAGGATAGGGAATTTGTCAGATACTTGCAAACTTTTTTTTTTTTTGGAATCATTCCTGGAGTGTCAGCCACCCAAGGGTATTCATCACACCTTATTTTTAGATCAAAGCACAATTTTCTAGTTGAGCTATTTACCTTGATGAGAAATGACTTCCGAATTTTTCTCATAATCTATTTTTTTTTAATCCAAAGAAATGTTGCCAATGCCAGAAAGGTTATGAGTAGGGTTACAGGGCTCTGAAGGAAATTCCTTGGATGTCTGCGAACTGGCAGCAGCTTTGGGGATGGGTGAGGGATAGAGAGGAAAGACCTGGATTTGAACTTCAGCTCTCTCTCCCTGGGATATACTACTCAGCTTCTTTTGACATTAGTGTCCTAGAGCTGAGTTTGAGAGTAAAGCAAACATCCATAAACTCACATTTAAACAATATTCAAGATATAAAAGATATCCACAGCCAAGCTTTCTTTCTTTGTAGATGCTCTGAGAACAACGCCACTCGTTCAGATGTTTGATTCTACTTCTTAACAACTGCATGTTGTGTCTTTCTGTGCATGCCTTGTATGTGTCTACTTAGTGCTTACAATAGTCTCACACAACAGAGACTAACATTGTCCTATTTTGCATGCATTTCTTTTTTTCCTATCCTTCATGATTTACTTGTTTGTTTCTTTGAATTAGCTCACAAATGAGCAAGTTTCTTTATGGCTTTTCCATATACTTAGCTTTCATTTCTTCTCCTTAGACTCTGTTCCACCCCTCCCCCATCTCCCTGCTTACCCCATCCTTGGTGAACCCTTCCTTCCAACCCCAGTATTTTCCCCTTCCACTATATTACATCACGTGTGCCTTCTAACCCTCTCCACCCCTTTCTTAAAAAGCATCATATATATATATGTATATATATACATACATACATACATACATACAGATATATTATATATATATACATATATATGTATGTGTGTATATATTTCATCTTCCAGCTCCTCTTAGTTTTCTGGCCTCTACCCAACACTTGATCATGCCTAAATTTACATATTTAGCAATTAAAAGCCAGGATTATTTTATGAGCAAGAACATGTATTTGCCTCTCTCTGCCAGGTTACCCCACCGAACATAACATTTTCTAGTTATGTCCACTTTCCTACACGTTTCATCTTTCTTCACTGCAGAATAAGATTCCACTGTAAATATGTAGCATATTCTCATGTTCTGTGCATCTGTGGATGGACACGGATATAGGCCCATTCCCTTGCTCCTGCGAAAAGAGCAGCAATAAGCAGGGATGTGGAAACTGAAGACCTGAGATGCTAACCAATGCTTGTCGAAGGCCAGCTTCAGAATCGGGCTTTCCAACCCTGGGGTTCCAGATCTGGAGTCTCCATTCTTGGTGCAACATTCTACTGCATCTGTTAAATTGTCGTCGTTACCTTACTTTACATGCTTGATATAGTTCTGAAGATCAAGTGCACCCATGCATGCATGTGCGTGTGCAGGTGTGAGCACACTCCTCAAGAGAAGCATCTAGATCTAGGTAGGGTCGAGCCTAGACTGGACGTGAACCCCTCTAGCTAGTCACACTCTGGCCACACCCCCATCTGCGTATGGAAGATACTTTCCAGATAACTTTCACAGATACACACAGAAGGCCCCCGGCCATCTGTCACCAGCAACCCAAGCTGCAGGTTCTCATGAGTATCGCTCAGGACTGACAGGCACAAATCGTGTTTGAGCTGACCTAAAGGTACTTGTTCTTTCTAGTTTGTTGTAATTTCATGCTAGACGCCTCACGTAATCCTATCTAACTGAGGGTGATATGGAGAAAGAATGACTCAGCAGAGGTCACCCAGCTAATAACAGGAGAAAGCTACCCAGGTAGTCAGCTTCCTTCCTGCTCCGCTGCACAATCCCCTCTCTTCCTCCCGGAGAGAAGCTGGTGCCTACTTTGTTTCCACTTTCACCCTCTTGTGGGGAGGCCTCCCTAACTCCTGGAAAGGCAGAGAGGGTGAAGCAGAGAGCTGTGTGACATCAAAGAGAACACATAGAGCCCCAGGGCTGGGCGGCTGTGTGGGTGGAGGCCTTGAGTGCCCCAGAAGCAGCTAAGTGACCCATTTTTCCTAGTCCTGTCCACACAGTTTCTACTGTCATTGTGAGTGGCCATTGGCTGGCTGCAGCTGCACAGCCCCAAATGACCTAGCAGTGATGACCTGAGACATGGTAGGAGCAGCTCTCAGCAAAGGCACACAGTCCACCCTTCTGGCCCGACCAATATATGCCCATCCCCAAGCCCATGCCATCCTTTCTGTTCTTCAATCTTAACATCTATTTGTTCACCTTCCAAAGAAAATGAAAGAGAACTTGCAAAAAGTGTGTGTGTGTGTGTGTGTGTGTGTGTGTGTGTGTGTGTGTGTATGCAAAGATGGCTCAGTCCTGTGCAGATAAGTTTGGAAAGTGGAGCTGGGAGGATGTGAGGATGTGTGGATGTGTGTGGATGTGTGAGGATGTGTGGATGTGTGAGGATGTGTGTGGATGTGTGTGGATGTGTGTGGATGTGTGGATGTGTGTGGATGTGTGGATGTGTGTGGATGTGTGGATGTGTGTGGATGTGTGTGGATGTGTGGATGTGTGAGGATGTGTGGATGTGTGAGGATGTGTGGATGTGTGTGGATGTGTGTGGATGT
>NC_022021.1:58231571-58258165 GCF_000317375.1 Microtus ochrogaster
CCTCTCCCTCTCCCTCTCCCTCCCCCCCTCACTATCTTAAATATCCTCTTCCTTTTGTCGTGTGTAGATGGACTAGAAACTCCCCTGTGAACACAGAGGACCGTCTTTCCTAATCACACCATAGCACAATGGTAGACAGCTGTCTTTCTCTTTGACCACTCTCTTCCTGCATCCTTTCCTCTTTTAAGGGAATTCTATATCTGAGAGCAGAGTCAGCAGCGCTAACATTGGCATCTGAGTACCAAAGTCTACAGGCCATGTTTGGGTGTGGCCTGGCTTAGCTGTGATGCCTGTACTGGGTGACTTCGCTGTGGAGTGACAGCATTGCTCCTAGCTGTACAGTCTACTTTAAACCCCATCCTCTGGGTCCCCTAGAAAATCTTTGAGCTACTCAATGTTCTCTCAATAAACTCCTACTCTGCCTAAATTAGCTGGTGCCTATTTCTGTTGCTTGCTGCAAGCATCCCGAGAGATGCAATGTGAACGCACGCAGGCTAGGAATATTTGTTAAGTAACTAATTAAGAATTTCTGACATGCTCGCCTGTCTTTAGGAAATTCAAGACCTGACCTTCAGATTATGAGCAAAGGGGCCAAAAATGGACCCACACTATTTAAAGAACAAAGATTTTTTTTTGCTTGAGCAAAAAATTTGTGTAAAAGAGCAATGAGAAATGAGATTGCAAAATTAAGTTGGGGAGGCAGTGGGGAGTAGGGTAATGTTTAAGAAGCCAAGTAAAGGAACCTGGCATTTGCTTCCAGGGTTGGGTATATGTATACAAAATCAAGGAGGCTAGGTTGTGGCTATAATCAGTCTCTCAGGAATGTCTTTAGAACAATATTGGATACACCATGTAGAACTTACATACAAACGCATACATAGATAATTAACAAGGAATTAGTAATTTGGGTCAAACATTTTGGTACTAGTGGGCCAACTGGATTTCAAAGCTTTCCCTGCTCTTCTAATGACTAGGTGACTTTGCAGGAGGGGTGCAGAATTATTAAAGGGAAAAGAAATCATTTAAGATATAGTAGAAAATTTTCCTCCTCTGAAACTGTTGATAGGAAAAGGCCCCAGGCAGGGAAGCAACCCAGGCTTCCTTTACCAGTTCATTTGCATATACATACATTTGCATATGCATACGTTTACTAACTCAGTCAAATTGAAGATATTGCAGTCCTTTCTGCTTCTTGGGGTTCCTCTCCCAGCTTTCAAGTAACTGTTCCCATGTAGTTGACCCTCAGGGATGGGCAGTGTCAGTTTTCACAGAGAAAGATGTTTCTCAGGCTCTAAATATCGAATTATCAAATGGGTAAAACATGAAAATATGGATAGACTGGACTAAGGAATCAGATGAGGGCTCTCAGCCATGGTTCAGACAGAAAAATGAAAATTGCACGGTATCCACGGTAGTGACTGATCAGCTTCTGATTTGGTCACTTCTTTGAGTTTTATTTTGAATGGCTACTTAGCCTTCAAAAGAGCTGGACAGTACCATTGACACTTTAGGATCCAATGGTGCTGGGATACCAAAAAGAATGGGACTGAGTGATAGATAGATAGATAGATAGATAGATAGATAGATAGATAGATAGATAGATAGATAGATAGATAGATAGATAGATAGGGAAATGAGCCTTGGTCCTTGGCCTGCCCTTGCCTGGAAGGCTCAGTTCAGGAGATGACACTAACTCCCTAAGAGAAAAGTGGGACAGAACGCCATGTGATACATCTGAGGGTATCTGACTTCAGTAAAAGTCTAAACTACATGTGGTGGAGGCTCAAAGGGTGTCCTGAAGCAGGAGGGACAGTCTCCAGAGAAGGAGATTGGGGTTCCACTCTGCTTTAGCCAACTGTGGCTGAGTCCGAGTTCCTTCAACCAGCTGCATCTGGGATGGACAGCCCACAGACAGGTCTCGGGTGTGAGATACAATCACTAGCAAGTGTGATGAGGGGTATTTCTAGCCTCCATTTACTTATTTGTGAAATGGCAATAGTAGTATTCTCATTCTTAGAAAGTCATATGGAGAATGAGTTAGTACATATGGAGAATGAGTTAGTGGTTTGAATAGGAATGACCTCCATAGGCTCGTGTATTTGAATGCTTAGTCACCAGGGAGTGGCAGTATTTGACAGGATTAGAAGGATTTTGGGGTGTGTGCTATTTTTCCTTCTGCTTAGTGGCCACACCTGAATCTACTGATATTGTAACTACTGTCTGCACCCTGTGGCTCTGCAGTCAGGACCCACTGCCTAGACCATGGCCTAGTAGAATTTCCGGTCCTGGCAATGGCCACCAAATGTTGCTTTTATCCAAGTTGCTCTATTGGTAAATAAAGACCTGAGAATCAGATGTTGGGGTGAAAACCTTCTAGATAAGAGAAGCCAAGAAGCAACCAGCTGACCTTTCTTTTTGGCTGGAGATGCAGCAAGAGAGAATCTCCACACTTGTCACAAACCAAAAAGGATCATGAATTTCTAAGCCTTTTCCTATTTTGACCTGTGTCTATCTAACTGTACTACTGAGTCCTCCACAGCCTCTATGGCTATTCTTGTCAGCTAGCTACTGGTTCATCCTCTGATCCAAGGTTAATTTTATTACCACAGTCTCAGAATTTCACAGCTTAATCTAATATTCAACAGGTGTGGCCTAGTTGGAGGAAGTGTGTCACTGGAGAGGGGGTAGATTTTTGGGTTTCAAAAGCCCATGCCAGGCCCAGTTTGCTCCCTCTCTCGGCCTGTGGATCAGGATGGAGCTCTCAGCTGCTACTCCAGTGCGTGTGTGCCATCAACTTCTTGCCATGACGACAATGGACCAAACTTCTGAAACTGTAAGCAAGCCCCAAATTAAGTGATTTCTCTTGTAAGAATGGACTTGGAGGGGGAAGAGAGGGGGAGGAAAATGGGAGGTGGAAATTTTTAAGTAAAAATAAAAAATAAAATAAAAATAAATAAAAAAATTGACTTTTTTGGTCCTGTGTTCTCTTCACAGTAGTAGAACAGTGACTAAGACACACTGTAAAGGCTAAGAATGTGTATGTGCGTCTAAGTACTCAGATATGTCACCTGTCATTCATCTTATTACACTATGTATTATGAACTCATAATTATTTTTCTTAATGACGAAATAAGTTTCTCTGACAATCTTTTTTCTTACATTTTCCAGTGAAGATCTCAAATTCAACATTTAAGACATTATCTGTCTAGATTAGTGGTTCTCAACCTTCCTAATGCTGTGACACTATACTACAGTTTCTCATGTGGTGACCCCCAGCCAAAATATTATTTCACTTTATAACTGTAATTTTGCTATTGTTATGAATCTTAATGTAAATATTTGATGTGCAACCCCCAAAGGGTCACAACCCCACAGGTTGAGAACCGCTGCTCTAGTTAGTTATTTGGGTTTACATATTTGCCACACAGCAGTTCATGCTCCTAAACCTATTTGTTAGATCTTTGCCAAAGTGTACATTTGGAAAAACATTCAAGGTAAGCTTAAGCTCCCAATCTCCCAACAGAGCTACAAATGTATTTTTTAAAACCCAAACCTAGATATAAGGTTGTTAGTTTGAATTTATAGAATAGTCAAGTCCAAGAACAGGTCTTAACCATTCCTGTGTAAACAAGGTTGTAGGTGCAGGTTACTGGCATACCCGTACTGGCACACCAGAACTCCTCCTGTTAGTGAATTACAGGGAAACCCTGCCTTCCCCTGGGTCTCTAACTGGAGTATTTTTCACTAGTCTTCATTCATAAATGAGTTTTTTTTTATCTTTACTTACTTGTGATTTAATTGAGACCAACAGTCAATCATGATCCCCATCTCAGTTATGAGAAAATAATCAGAAACATTGATATCCTAGGTACCCTGATTAAAGCTATGTGTATTGGTTCAGTGGTGAGCTTAGGCATGGTTCTAATCACACAGGTTTGTCTCTGAAGTACACCATCCAGAAGGACTACTCTGTTAGCTATTTGTGTCCCCTAAGCTCTAAGGCATTGACCTACACTCAGAGCTGGACTGAGGCCAAACTAACAAGCCAGACTGTCTTAAAGCAGAGAGTCATAGGGCTGAGCAAACCTATCACAGCCATGCACTATTGGTTCTGAGTATTACATCACAGTTGCTCAGAAAAGAAGAGCCTTGTCAGTACAACTGTTGCCTGCAGTAATCACAGACCAAATGGGATACAGATCCCAAGTTCCTAATGTGCATGAGTTCTCAGTTTGCATGATTTTGCACATACTCGCTATTCTCCTTCCCATCACTAAATGGTAACCTACATTTTTCCTTGCCATTGTGAGGAATGGCCAAGGTCACATTCCAGAGAAGGATGGTTGCCTTTCAAAGCATACCAGTCTTGAAGCGAGATAAAGAGAGAGTTAATATTTGAAGACAAGGCCAACTTCATCAACTAACAAACACAAATATCTCTGCTGCTGTGACTTTGACTCCTTCCTCAGAAAAGTGCTGATGAGAAAAAGGAGTAACCCTATTCTAAGAAAGGAACAAAGGGTTTATAGAATTTAATCAAGTTTCTGCATGGTTACTCTTTGTATTCTGAGACTGTGTGGGTTTTATGGGACCTCTATTTATTTATAATGCTGTATGTCTTGTTCAGATCCTGAATGGCCTTTCTGCTTCCCGGTTCTAGAAGGAAAAGAAATGGCAGAAAGCAATCAGGAAGGAAGTCACTTATGGGTCCATCTAGTTTTGTCGTCATTGCTTGAATCAAAGGATCTTGGACTCAGGGCCAGATGGAATTTGTAATCCAGCTGTCTCCCTTCTTTACTCAGTTCAGGAGGCAGATGCACAACAATCCAACAGACAGTTCTACAACTTTGCCTGGATGGCTCAAATGAAGAAAGCTGAATACTGCAAGCAGCTATCAATACTGCTATTGGAGTGACTTCATTTTTTTAAAGTTGTTCTTATATTGATCCAATGTGGCTGTTTGCAACATTCCTTCATTTCTCTGGTTCTGTCTCAAGAGTCATGTGAGCTAACTATCTAAGGAGGACAGGTAGCAGGCCAAAGTGAAGATGAATGTTGCTTTGGAGCCAAGTGTTTTGAGTTCAGATCCCAGTTCCTCCATGGTTTCATTGTGTAGTGTCTAAACAGAGCATTTAGAACAATATTTGTCCCTTGGTAGGCACACAGTGCCAGCTCTTGGCAACGTTATTTTTACTCTTTTATCTCATCCACTCTTTAAGAAAAGTAATACAAAGAGCACTGTAGGGAGTACATTCTGGAGTTATGTTCAGTGACTACCATGACTGATAACTAATGCCGTCCCAAGGTGGGAAAAAAGAGAATCAAATCACATGTGCCTGATATTTGTTATCTTCCATCCAATCCTACTGTCTCAGGTCAGCCTTTGCGGTAGTCTGAAAGAAAATGACCCCCAAAGGGAGTGGCACTATTAGGAGGTGTTTTCTGTTGGATTAGGTATGGTCTTGTTGGAGGAAGTGTGTCACTGTGGAGGCGGGCTTTGAGGTCTCATATATGCTCAAGCCACACCCACTGAGTCATTTCACTTCCTGTTGCCTGAAAGACGTAGAACTCTCAGCTACCTCTCCAGCACCATGTCTGCTTCCATCTTGCCGTGACCCACCATGATGGTAATGGACTAAATCTCTGAACTGTAAGCAAGTCACCTAATTAAGTGTTTTCCTTTATAAGAGTTGCCATGGTCACAGTGTCTCTTCACAGCAGTAGAAACCCTGACTAAGACAGCCTTCAAATAGCTAAGGAAACAGGGAACTGTCCCATCTCTACCTCTTCCCCTCCAGGATAAAATATCCAATACAAATACAGAAGACTGTAAATTATAGAAAAAGCCAAAAGGTGGGTCCTCAATGAGTCCTAGAAATAAGATTAAAAAAAGAAAATGGGAAAACATTTTATCTTCTCCTTGCCTTTTATTAAATGCCTCTAAAGACTTCTGTCTTGCTTTTGCTGCCAGCGTGTAGTGTGCTGTTATAGAGAGAACCTTAGATGGGAAGCCGAGAAATGTAACAGACTGGATCCCGTTCCCTACAAACTCATGTGATCCTCACACTACATGGGTGTGGTGTACGTGGAGATGGAGCCTTTGAGCCCTAACTATTTAAGTGAAATCTTATAGGTGAGATCCTAAAGAAACGTAACTGGTCCCTTATAAAAAGAAAGAGATCATGGATGGACTCACATAGAGGAAAGACCAACGAAGTCATGGTGATGAACTGAGCATTATAAGCCAAGAAAAAAAAAATCTCCCTAATCTTATTGGTACCCTAGTCTTCTAGACTGTGGAACTATAAGATATAAATCCCCATTATTCAAGCCCCCACACTTGGAGTATTTTGTGTGGAAGTCTCGGCAGATCAGTACAGGGAGCATGAACTCTAGACCTGAGTTTGCTGTTACCTACAGCTGTTACCTTGAAGCCCTTCGCCACTGTACATCTCAGAGTTGTAAAGTGTTTGTCCATCATGAATTATCATCATGTACTTTCTTCTGGCATCCTGTCTGGGAGCATGTAGTATACTTGAGTTTTGTGGAAGATGACCTTATGGGCCTTAACTATGCCTCTTTCTTTGGGATTCACTGGCCGCATAAACAGTTATCAAATGTTTAAGAGCACCTTCAACTTTTCCCACAAGAGTCCAAGGCCATTTCATTTTCTTCTACTAAAAGAAAACAGGGCTGGCAGTGGTGGCGTACACCTTTAATCTCTGTGAGTTCGCGGCCAGCCTGGTCTACAAGATCTAGTTCCAGGTCAGGCAGGCACCAGAGCTACACAGAAAAACCCTGTCTCGAAAAACCATGCCCCTTCCCCCCAAAAGAAAAGAAAATAGAGTCTCTTGCCTCCATCACAAAAGCTCTCCAGGCCTCTGCTCTTCTTCAGCACTTGTTTTTTTAAATAGAGGCTAGGGTAGCAGCTGTAAAAGACAGATAAAGACAGGTATGTCTGTCCTAAAGTTCCCAGACCTTGAAGTTTCCCCCAAAGAATCTTGGGGTGATGGGATATACTAGTGAGTTTTGGAAGTATTGTCTGCCCACTCAAGCACTTCAAAAACTCTTAACATCTTTAACAGTTGTAATTATCGTGTATTTATACCCATTGGGAGTTCAGTAAGAACTGGTGGTGACTAATTGCATTAATAACTTCAACTGTCAAACCAATATTTAATTATTTTCTGAATATTACATCCCAGCAGTCCTCCTGTCCCAATAAAATCACCTCCAGCATTAAATGTCCTGCCATCTTTGGATCCCTCTGACTAGAGCCAGAACCTAGCGTTAGAATGTACCTTCCCAAATCATTTAGCTCTTCAGTTGTACTTAGAGAAGACTGAAATCTAGGACAGTGTGCTTTTTTTCTCAACTGCTAGAAGTGGCAGGATTTCTGTCCAGACTCCCACCCCTCCTGACCCCAACCTAGGGCCCTATATGGGCCTCCACTTTGTAAGGTCAACTCTTACATCGCTGCGACCAAAATACTTGACAGAAATCAGGGAGGGCAGATTTGTCTGGATTGATATTTCAGATGGCTCAGGTCATGGGAAGATATTCCCATGTGCCACATTGGGGCAGAAGGGACATGTGACAAGGATAGCTGGTCATACCATAGCTGACCAGGAAACAGAGTAAGATAGAAAGCAACCAAGGACAAGCTACTCACAAGGACCTGCCCCTAGTGACCTACCTCTTCCAACTAGACTGCATCTCCCAAGGTGTATGGCACCTCCCAAAATGACATTCCTGGCTAGGGACCAAGCATCTAAAACTTGAATGTGTGGGGTAACCATTCATAGGTGGCTGCCATTAACAGTCAACCAACCCTAGAGTGTCCACAGGGCACATCCAAACATCCAACATTCTTTTTATGTTTTTTTTTAAGTTTGCATACTGGCCTCAGCTCCCCCTCCCTCCCCACCTCCTGCCTCCCCCCCATTGTTCTTCCATTCCACCCACCCCTATCTACTCCTCAGAGGAGGTAAGGCCTCCCTTGGCGAGTCAAAGAAGTCCATCATTCTTGTGTGATCTCTCTGATTATTGCTTTCTACTGTCTTTGAACATGCCTCTGACTCTGGGACTTGGCTGCTGTTGCAAATCTCTGACTCTCTCGGGTTCCACCCTCCCCCTCCCTGCCCCCCTCCTCACCCCAAGTGACCAGACCATTTGATTTTCCTGCTGATAATGTCCTTAAAAGAATCAACCAAAGTATTGTTATCAGCCTCGAGGTTTCGGTTCTCATTGGTGTGTATATTTAGACACAAACAGACACTGTTGGAAGAGAATAGTCTCTTTCCAGTGTCCTGACTGGGGGAGGGGCGTGTTTTTAAGTGAGTTAATGGAGGGCCCTAGCTGGAATTCCCCAGTGAGGAATTGATGGGGAAGGGAAACATGTTGAAGTTTCTGGACTGTGGACTTTGCTGTCTGATGGGATGACTAAGATGTTGATGACTAGTTCTCAGGCCACCTACATGTTCTCCAGAGACCTTGGGCCAGGCTGAAGATAGGGCAGGGCTGGGGACTGGGTTCATGGATGTATTTGAGAAAGAGCCCGACTCTCCTGTCCACTAAGAGAACAGGAGGCCTGGGCTCAAGATTGATGAGCATAGTGTGAAAGAGATGATGATGTTAGAGAATGTCCACACTGCATAAGAGCTGAAGTCTGATGGACTGAGTCAGAGGGGAACCCAGTCATGCCAGTTTCCTGTCTCTCTTTGGCTCTGAGAAATTAATTATTTTCCTTTCTTTATACCATTTTCACAGAAGAATTTCTCCAACAAAATTCATTCTGTTCTCACTATTCTGCATGCAGACCACAGGGCACATGGTTGTCTTACTAGGAATGAGAAGGTTCATGTGTTGATCCCATGTAGACTACTTCTTAGTACCAGGTGAGGACCGAGGGCCAATAAGGTGTGTTCTAGGGGAAACCTCAGCTAACATGCACTAATGTGATTCTTCTCTGTCCATTCCCTACCACGCCCAAGCTAGTCAAACCCAATGCAGGACTCCAAAGCCCCATTACCTCTCCCACTCCCTTCCTCTCATGACTGGAGGAATTGGGGAGATTCAATGTTAGAGCCTCCAAAATAACTGCCCCTGCTCAATATTGGTGATGCATAAAAATCACCTTTTCTCCACAACATCTTTTTTTTTTGGGGTGGGGGGGTAAGGTCGTGGCAAGGACAAAAATGTAAATCCTTAGAGAATCAAGATATTCAGCTCTTTAGAGAAACAGAAGTTGGATGCAGAGGGAGACGGAGAGACCAACCTGAAGCGGTGTGCACTTTCTCCAGGTTTAGATGCTTTGGACTTTGCATGGGGCTTCTGGAACTGACTCTGAATGGGTGTTTGGGCTACATCGATCTCTAAAGTGGCCTTATCGTCACACCCAGTGAAACGTCTACTTTATGGCCCTTCCCCAGGGAGCTCCAGCCTGTATTCACAGGGTTGCACAGTTCTTTTGCAATTGGCAATGGAAAGATGCTTTTACTTTAGCTGCCTGAGGCTTTTGTCTCCACACTCATCTCCCCGTCTGCTTCTCCGTTTTCGGTGTTGTTGTAAGGATTCAAGTGGGGATGAGGGTGGAGACATTACCATGAACATTGGCTTGGCACTGATTTAATATAAACAACTCTTTAATGCTTCGAGATGTAGCTGCAGTTTTCAATTCTCATTCTCCTTTAGGAACACAAAAACTAAAGGTAGGTATTCTTGCATTTCTGCCTTCCTACAATCTCATCATTCTCTAAACGATTTCCTCTTTTCCTTCTGTCCTGACACTCAAGAACGTCTGGACATTTCATGTACTGTACATTTCATACTTGGTTATCTGAGCCTCTGATACCGTAAACACAAAAGCAGCATAGAAACCAGATAGCAAGTGGGGGAGACACCGAGAGATTAGTGAATCCAGCCTGAAGGACAAAAACAGAGGCTTGAGAGAGCCCTTAAAATTTCTTCTCATCTATCCTACTGTCTGTGGCCCTTGGACAAAGGAGAGGGTCCTTAAACTTGGAAGGGCCAACAGAGGGAATTTGACCTTTTTGTTTCTTAAGGCTGAAATGGAACACTGGCTGATTGAGAACCCTAATGATAGAACAGCCTGGGCTGGACGTGGGGGGAAAGACAAGGGAGGTGACACGGTGGAGGAAATGAATTAAGGAAAACACATGGTCTTCCGAAGAGGAAATGGAGTTATGAAACGAGATGGAAAAACCAGTTCTTCCAGGATAATGCCTTTTGTATCCCTCCCCTCCCTACGGGAAGCTCAGTGGGAGGTGTGAGGAAGCTGGAAGAATACCAGGGAAGCCCAGGTTACCTGACAGGAGGAAAGAGCCCAGGGGAAAGCAGACAGCAGGGGACAGGGTCACGTTTTTCTTGGCATTGGGATATTTTCAAATGAGTTATTTTTCAACAGTTCCCAAGGAGGATCCTTTACCAGTTTCCAGCCTCCATTTGGGATTTGAAACCTACAGGAAGCAAAGACCCTTCCCATGACCTCTTTTCTTCCTTTCTAAATTAAATTTGGATGCAGAGAGCTGGTGAAGCGGGGCTGGAGCCTTTTGCCGTGCCTGCGAGTATGGGTTTTCCTTCTACTGGCAGGGACTGGTTCTGCTCCCAATTAAGGGCTGTTTTGGCAAGGGAGAGACATTGTTTTGGGTTTTGGCAAGTTGTTTAAAGATTTGGCTTTCAAGTTCTTTCTTCTGTAAAATAAGAAGTTTGGGCTGAAATCATTAGTTCTTAACTTTGTGGGAAGGTGGTCTGAGACCCTTTTTGGAAATATTTTGAAGGTCAGGAAGCTACTCCCCAGAAGGACATGCATAAACCCACTTGCATAGAATTCTTCAGTTAGTTCTCAGGGCTCCGGGGCTCTAAAGCACACCATTCTCCAGGATCATTTTTCTCCTCAAGGAAGGCTTAGACTTCTTTAACATTTTCATTTCAAGCATTGAGCAGTGGCAGGTGAGCAGAAGTGTGGCCCTTCTCAGGTGAAGGGTCTTTCCCTTGTGGGGTGGGTCAGCAACACTCCCCATGGTGACTGTCCCTCGGACCCAGCAGTTAAGATAGCTGTAACTTAGGACCAATGTCCCCAGAAATCTTGGATTATCATGCGGCATGGGTGAGAAACACTGCTTTGCTGCAGGAGCTGTTTCAGGGATTCATTGCCACCCAGCAAAACTAGCACACACAGACTGACACAACCCTGGTGTCGTTTGTGTCATCTGCTGTCCCTTCACGACCTCTGATGCTATCTCTGAGCCCCATGATACTGAGCCTAAATCTAAATATTTCTAAGTCTTTTTTTTTTTTTCCAGAATGTCTTTAAGTCTGTGAGATGGAAACTGAAAATGCCACTTCATAGTCATGAGCCACCCACCTCCTTAGTCTGGCTTACAAGAAGCATTCATTTTGGAGTCAATGAATTCAGAATTCAACCAGAATCCCACTTCAAAAGTCAGTGGGCTACCAAAGACTTTGTTAGGGTTCTTCATAGGGTCCTAGGGACAGGCAAGCGTGAAGGGATCTGTCTAGCCCTCCTGCTCTGTGTGCACCCACTCCGTCTCTTTTTCAGAAGAGAAGAGAAATCGAGCAAATAAATACTAGTGTACTCCTAAATGCTCCCAATGGCAAAAGTCGGGTCAGAAGGCAGGATGTCTGCACTTGGCTTCTATTTATGGATTGTGAAGTTTAAACAGAGCCCTCCATTTAGAATTCATCTGGCCATTAAAGCTGCTTCCCAAGTTATTATCTGCAAGGAAGTGGACAACGTTCGAATCTTCCTCTGTAGCAGACTTTATGGAGAGATGTTTTGCATGTGTATAATTCGCCGATCAATTTTACCTTGTCAAAACAGAAAATGTCTGTCAAACACAGGATGAGGCTCATTAGAGAGATGCAGGCCATAGCACAATGGAGGAGAGAATAAACAGACTGCTCAGAAACGAGGAAACAAGAGACCATTCAGGAGGCGAGTGGAAAGGGCAGAAAATGGCACAGTGGTCATGACAGACCCACAGCTGGTGAATGGCACTGCTATTTAGTAAATGATACTGAATGGGGCAAAAAAAAGTTTTTTTCAGTAGTTGGGGGGGGTGATGGTAGCTCATGATAAGCGAGGAGTCAGCAAAGCTGTTGGACCCCTCTTCTCCCTTCTAGATGGTGTGGGGTTTCTCCCAGCTGAACGTGTCTGAAGTTACGATGTGTCCACCTGACCTAGAGACTTGATGTAGAATTGCCCCCGTGTTCTGCAGAAGTAGTTGACTTAATGGCATGGACTTCTGTTAAATGTGGATGAGAGAAAGAAGGAGGGAAGGGAGAGGGAGAGGGAGGGTGGGTAATGTGGGATGTCTCTCTGTATGCTGTGAATATGTTTTATTACCATTGGTTAATAAAGAAGCTCCTTTGGCCTATGGCAAGGCAGAATATACCTAGGTAGGAAATACAAACGGATACAGGGAGAAACAAGACAGAGTCAGGGAGATGTCATCAGCTGCCAGGTAAGCAAGATGTAAGGTACCAAGCCACAAGCCTCATGGTAAAATATAGGATAATAGAAATGGGTTAATTTAAGTTGTAAGAGCTAGTTAATAATAAGCCTGAGTTAATAGGCCAAGAAGTTTATAATTAAAAATAAGCCTCAAAATGTTTATTAAGGAATTGACAGATGGGAGAGAAATATCTGATTATAAATGGCACCCAACGTGGAGCTAGAACACACAACTCTGAGATTCAGAGTCTCATTCTCTACCAACTAAATGTAGGTGTAGTTAAGGAAGCCCACAAGAGCCCAGAATAAAGGATAACAAATGTTTATTTGGGAAACACTCATAATAAGAAAGCCATTGAAGTCCTCTGCTCTGTGGGAACTGGGAGCTGTGAACAGAATCCAGACCACCAGCCTAGTAAGCATGCTTTCTTTCTATATTTATCAGTCCACAGATAGCACCTCAGACCACGTCCTAATGGGCAATGCCCAAAAGGCTAGTGGCTGAGTGAATTTCCCCAACAGAAGGGAGGAAGGGAAGAAGGGAGGGAGAGAGGGAGGGAGGAGGAAAGAAGGGAGGAAAAGAGTGAAAGTGGAGTCTAATAATTAAAAGGCCAACTATTATATAAAGAAAACACAGACTTGCAGGCTTGCAATTTTAAATGCTTTTAATTGATTAGAATGTACCTTTGTGTGATTAAGAATTCAAAAGTTGCCAGGCAGTGGTGGCGCATGCCTTTAATCATAGCACTAGGGAAGCAGAGGCAGACAGATCTCTGTGAGTCCGAGGCCAACCTGGTCTACATAGTTAGTTACAGGACAGCTAGAGCTACACAGAGAAACCCTATCTCAAAAAACTAAAACAAACAAAAAAAATCAAAATTATAAAAATAAAACAGCAAAAGTCCTTATCTTGATTGTATTTCCATCTGAAAATTTGCTTCTAAAAGCTGTCTTATGAGAAGCTGGGGGTTCTGGCAGTTTATCCCTTTCAGGATTGTTCCCTCTTATTTATTCTAGTAATAGAACAGGCCTTTCTATACCTCGCTTTTTTGCTTCTATAGAGATGTTTGTATAGACCTTCCAATCTCCTTTTACAGTTGGGTAGCATTCTGGTTTATATACGTACAGTGGTTTACTGGATCCATCTCTTTAAATGAATATCCTGGGGCCTGGGGCCAGTGAGATGGATCAGTAGATATAAATAATTGGTGCTAAGCCTCAGAGTCTGAGCTCAATTCCTGGGGCCCACATGGTGGAAGGAAAGAACCAACTCTGCAAGTAGTTTACGCAAACATACACACACACACACACAATAATATTTGAATGATCATCTTAGCTCTATTAAGTAATAGCTCTTGCTATTAACACACTACTAGAGATGACACTGCATTTGTTTCTTTGTACAGTGTGACTGCTCTGTCATCACAGGAGTCATCACTGTGCAGACAGTGTGTGCTTCTCTGGGGTGACGAGAATTGCCTATTTCCCTAGAAACAGTGCCATCCTTGTTCACGTAGGGCACTGTTTATTCTCTACCTTGTGCCATATATTTAGTATGTTCTCATTTTTATCTTTGGCACTATTAGAAGACAAAGAAGTGCAATCTCAATATACATGTTAAATGACATACTAGAAACATTTTAAGAAGAGCCTTTTGTTTATCTGCATAGATTTCAATAACTCTTCACAAATGAAACATACCGTGTGACCACCACACAACTCAAAAACCAGAACAGGACCACACCCCTAAAGCTCTTTGTATTACTTCCTTATAAGTGGTCCAGTCAATTTTGCCTTTCTCTTGGATGAGAAGCAACTATCTCTAAAAAATCATTGGCTTAGCAGAAGTTGAGCATCTTCGCATGTCTTCAGGAACCACTTGCATTTCTTTTTCTATGGACTGCGCCTCCCTCGTTTCTCTGGTTCAACCATAGATTAGGATGCAGTGGTCTAGCCTTTGATTTATGGAACTTATTTAAATGACAAAGAAATTCTGGTCTATGGTAAGAAGATAAGAATTGAGGGGGGGAATTCGTCAACTGTGGTAGATCCCTGAAAGTGGGCATTCGGTGTTTGAAATTCTAGGGATGCATGGGTGAGTTAATCAGCTTGGAGACAAGCGCAACCTTCTGTGTATCGGTCTATAGTCTTTACATCTGCTCCCACTCCCTTTTGTTCAGTCCATTTCTGCTCCCATCTATTTCCAAAAGCCTGGGGCAAGTAGGTCCTTTTTCTCAAGTGAAGGATTTATCATCAGGTGTCACAAATGTTGGGGGTCGAATGTGGTCAGCATACAACCCAGTCGAGGGAAAAACCTGGGAAATAGGACCATCTGAAAAGACGTGGGGAAACATCTGGAAAGTGGCCTCTAGCAAGAGAGAGCTTCCTGATAACAGACCCCCTGCATTGCCAGGCTGCTTGTCCAGCTCAGCCCCCCTCCTCCACCTAAGGCCACAGACACTGTGCAGAACCAGCCCCCTGAGGAGTGTTCATGCAGGAGGAGCACACAAAAATAAAAGCAAACAGGAGGGTTTTTGTTTTCTTTCATTTTCCCTACCCTTTTCTCTCCCTCTGACTGGAGGGTAACCTCACACCACATGCCTTCCAGCAAACACTCATCACCCGATAAATCATGTGACCCCTTCTGTTTACTTAGAGGTGCTTGCCCTGGCCCTGGCCTCTAATCCAGTCCCTGGTCTGCAACCAATTTCTGAGCGGTTTTCACTGGAAAGGAGAACTTGCGTGGACCAGATAAGGCAGCCTATTTATCTGCATAGAGGAGCTGCCAGGGCCAGGCACAGAAGATGCTAGGAGAGACAGTGAAACCTAACACAGAGGTTAGGAAGCCATGGTCCAGAGCAGCCAGCCCCGCGTAGCTCCCACACAGTATTCAGGAGCTGCAGCAGTTCTCCCAGAAGGGATTTCAGGTCTGTTTTTACTAAGCGCTTTGGCAAAAACTGAACTAATTTAACTACTTTAAGCCTTGTTTGTTTGTTTGTTTCTTTGTTTCTTTCTCCTTCCTTCCTTCTTTTTTTCTTCCTTTCTTTCTCTCTCTCCTTCCCACCCCCTCTCTCGTTCTTTTCTTCTTTCTCTCTCTCCCTTTCTTCCTTTCTTTTTTCCTTCCTTCCTTTCCTTCTCTCTTTCCCTCCCTCTCTCTTTCAATCTTTCTCTCTCTCTCTTTCTCTCTTTCATTCTTTCTCTCTCCCTTTCTTCCTTTCTTTCTTTCTTCTTTTCCTTCCTTCTTTCCTTCCTTCCTCTCTTCCTTTTTTTCTTGATGCTGCTTACAATGTGAAGAAGTCAGAGGTTACTGCTGAGGAGGTGGACCTCCTGGCTTTCTGACAACTATGATTCTAAAATCACCGTTTAATAAAGTCTTAGTAGGGAATGGTAAGCCAGGCTGTGACATGAATCAAAAAACCTGTATGGTGCCATTGTTCCACTGTTCTTAGTCAATGTATCCCTACCCAGTCAATGGCTAGTTTCTCAAGATAAATGGATACTTTATTCATTTTTTCTTTTGTGTGTGTGTGTTTAAGATTTATTATTTTTACTTTATGTACATAGGTTTTTGGTCTGAATATGTTTGTATACCACATGGGTACAGTGTCTCAGAGGCCAGAAGAGGGCATCAGATCCCCTTGGAACTGGAGTTACAGATGATTACTAGCCATGATATGGGTGCTGGGAATTGAACCCAAGTCCTCTGGAAGAGCAGTCAGTGCTCTGAACAGTTGAACCATCTCTATAGCTATGTTCCTTTTTTCTTTTAAAGTCACTTATCCACTTGGATAGCTCTCCTAGGGCAGATGTTTTGTAAAAGAGACATTGGACTGAAAGCACATCAGTGCTGACTTATGGCTATGCAGAGCTTGAAGAGAGTGGGTGGGTGGAGGAAGCGGAAGAGGGAACTGAGTACTTCCTAGGCAATTATTCAACAAAACCATTGCTTCTGATTTTCAGACTTCATTTGAAAACTTAGCCTGCCCACTGCCTCAGGACTCAGGTTTTTACCTCTAAGCAATGAGTCGGTAACCAAGAATCCAGTTACAAGTCAGAGTGCCCTTTCTGAAAAGCTCGAGGAAGGACTAATAGCATGTAGAGAGCCTGGATTGCAGGTCCAAACACTGCAGCTCAGGAACCTCCCTGCAGGCCCCTAGAGACAGCTCAGGATGGTGACAGGGAAGGTGGGTGGTACCCAAAGACATCAAACAGTAACCTTTTTCCAGTGGAGATCATGGCCCTATTGTGTCCACCTTGATAACAAATCAGTGAGACACTTTTGTATAAGGCACCATGACAGCACAAGCAGTGTTAGTGGTGAGCACTGTAACGGGTAGACCAGAGGGCCATCCACACTGCTCAGAGTTTCCCAGCCATAATAATACAGAGGGCTTTCAGCTGTAATAGGATAACAAATCCACATCGTTTTTAACAAGGGCGTCATTCTGCACAACACAATGTCAGCGAGCTTCTTGGTGAGCCTTTCCCCTCTTGGTCATGGAAACAGCATGGCTGTTTCCACAATTCCGGCATGATAGCTCACACGGTCATATTCAAAGACAGGAAGGAATGGAGTTTTGCTTCACGTGCCTTTTATTTTGTAAGGGGAGAAGTTACCATCCACACACACCACACCCTAGTTCAAGACTGTCCAATCCACCACTGTGTGTGACCATTCTGCTCTGTTGGCAGGAGGCATCCTTGGGTCTGCTACACTGTTACCTAAAGCTTAGACCATCCTTAGGTCCACTACACTGTTACATAAAGCTTAGACTTGTTATCTGTCTAAGCCTTGGAGAGGGCCGAGTTTCTCTATGTGTTTTTATTGTCTGCAGTCTGCATGAATAAAATCATGAGTTTATCAGCAGACAAAAGGCAAGTGTGATGGCTTCTAAACGGGCTCCAGGTTTCATGAGATCAGTACCAGGGGTCTAGTGATTTCTAAAGCATTTCTGATACCTTCAAAGTGGAGTTTTTATTTTTTTTTACCCTTAAAGCCCGAGCCATGGGACATCTTCAAAGAGTCCAGCGGACTCAGCAACTTCGCAGGGTCCAGTGACTTCCAGTCTGTCCCACTCGGGGTGCTTATCTCTTTAAAAGGGAGATTATTACCACAGAGCCTGGACTGGAAACAGATTCGCTGACAGGTTTAAAAGTCTTAGTAAAATAAACAGCAGAAAAGGCAAAAGTGTGCAAAATGGTAGGCTTCTCTCTCCTGATGAGGCTCTGCTGGGGCCAGCGGGAGCCTGGATCAAAACAAAACAGAGAGGTTGTCAGACTACACAGAGCTTGGGCTGCATGAGGAGAGGACTGGCCCTTTCCTTCCAGCCCCCTGTCTTCTCCTTCCTCAGAGACAACTGTCACACCGACAGGCTGCCCACCATACCTGTCCGTCTGGTTTATGATTCAGGCCTTCAAAGAAGCTCAGAGTTGTGGTGCTGCTTTCTGGTTTTCCTATGCAAGAAAGCGACCCGAATGACAACCACAACAGAAGACGCTGGGTTTCTTTTGAACTTCTTTGACTCTGGCAGAATCTGAACTAGAACCAGTACATGTAAATTTACAAACAACTTGAAGAGGAGTATCTCGTGTGTGTGGTGCGGTGTGTGTATGTGTGTGTGTGTGTGTGAGTGTGTGTGTGTGTTTCCAGTATTTTACCAGCAATGCACATTATTGCAAAGATAATTTTTCTGTCTTTCCCTGACAACATTTACATGTATTGAGAATGAAAAGTGCTTCCACAAATCACCGCCTTCTTGTATTTAATCCTGGCAGCAGTAGTATTTCCAGGCAGCTCGGAGGACAGGAGCGTGTGAGAATGCCTAGCTCAGACTCACGTGACCAAGAGGCACTCCTGAGGTGGGACGTTCATGTCTGCAGCACCACATAGAAGTATGAGTGAGCCAGTGCTAAGTAACGAATGACGTAATGCTTCTATTCGCTCGAGGATTTGGATCATTCGAGCAGAACCTGTTATTGTCCAAAGTTCAAGGATTCGTAGGAGACTCTGAGGGTGTTGTGGAGTGGAGAGGCTAGCAGAGAGAACTGGGAACTGCTTGACCCCACCTGACTCCTCTCACGCCACCCTCTGGTTCACTGGACCAGCAATAGCAGAGCCCTTCCAGAAGGGTACAAAGGCTATGTGGTCTACTGTTAGATGTCCAGGATAAGAATTGGTGGGAACTTGAACCCTGACTTTGTGCTCCTTGTGTGTGACCCTGGGTTCATCTGTTTGACATCACCGTGATAAGATACTAAGCTAGTTTATAAGAGATTTAGTTAGCTCACAGTTCTGGAGACCTTAGCTCTGGGGAAGGCGTATGGCAGGAAGGTACCCATGGTGATTTCAATAAAAAATGTCCCCTACGGACTCGGGCATTTGAATACCTGGTCCCCTGAGAGTAACATTGTTTGGGGGAGGTATAGGAAGTGCCAGACTTGCTGAAGGAAATGTGTCCCTGGAAGCAGGCTTTGAGAGTTCCCAGTCTTTCCCTACTTCCTTGAACCCTTGTATGTGTGTGGGGTGTGTGTGTGTGTGTGTGTGTGTGTGTGTGTGTGTCCCATCTGAATAATAATGGTCCCTTAAAGTAGTGACTCTGGTTTCTGAACCTTGATTTCTTCAGCTGTAAAGAGAGCTGCAAAAGATAGCTATTATCAGTCCAGTGCCCAGTCTTCATCTTCTCTTGTAAATATCATGACCAATATTGTCTTATCAATCATCACTAGTTCCTGGAGCCAGAACACTGCAGAACAAAGAGGTTTGGCTCAAGGTTATTTGAACCTATTTTTCTGGGCCATAGGCACAGAATCAACAAAAACTCATCGACTTGGCTATTGACCTCAACCCACTCCCTCGGTTCCTGGAAGTGTAGGTTGAGGTTAGGTCAGTCAAGGACAGGCTCCCAAGATGGGAGTAGGAAGCTTGGCCCCATCACTCTTGCTGCCTCAATAGTTCTGCCAAAGAACAGTGGCTGGGGGTGTCTTATTAAAGTCATGTGGTTTACCTTATACTACCAAACCTACCCACCCCCAACAAATCAAAAATACATGGGAAATAATGAAGGACAGGCTTAAAGATGCTATCAGGTTGCAGCCACCAATCTGGCATTAGAGAAGTAGCCATGCCCCCCTTCCGGATCCTTGGGCAAGCTATGGAGGGCATAGCTTTTCTGGTAGATCTAGAAAAGGCATCTACAAATTGTTCACTGTATAGAGACGAGTGGCAATTGGTACCAGGATTCTGGATGTCAGTCCTGCTAGTGGGTATATGGCTCCCTAAAGTGTACTGAGAGCAGCCGCTCATGTTAAGGTGTGCCAGGCTGTCCCCTGTGCTCTTTACATGTGGTATTGGCTTAAGTGTCTCAATTCTATAAGACAGATAATAATAGTGTTACCTCACTCTAGTGCTGAGGGCAATGAGACTCTACAAGGCCACGAACCTTATCTTACACGCTACAACGGTGACAACAGATCTCTATCTATGCAATATGATACCAGAATTCTCTTTCTCTGTCACTCTAAGAGGACCTTGGATGACCTCTTGGCTGGCCCAGTCAGTAAGGGGAGAAAAGACAAGCCTGCCTTGTCAACTTCCCCTCTACATAGTTTGTGGAATAATTTGGTGGTATGTCAATTCCTCCAATATGTCTTAAATATGGTCAGGGGAAGACCCATGCATTCCTAGAGGGATTTCCCACTGGCCCTCTGTTGGAATACAAACAAATGATTCGTGGTGGACAATTTCTTGGGGAAACCATGAGAAGCTCCAGGAAAAAAGGCAGAAGGCTGTATCCAGATTCAGGTACACTGGCCAGACTGGATTCTATAGCTAAGTTCTGAAGTCCAACCAGAATAAGCATGTCTTAGAAGTTAAATGTAAATGTTTGTCACAGGAGGCACAAAATCACCTCCAAGAACAATCCAGGGAACAAAATGCACCTGAGGTGAAAGGTCCTCTGCCTTTTTACTTGGAGTCTCTCTCATTGTTCACCATGCATCACGCTTTTGACTCTGTTCCAACAGGCCTCCTGGGTTAAGGCTAAATCTTAAAACACAATACACTAATAACGTTTTCAAAGATATTATTTTTAAACATGCATGTGTAATGTAAACATGCATGAGTGCCCATGTGTGAGCAGTCTACATGAGTGCAAGAGCCCAAGTTATCCAGAAGTGGGTGTAGTGTACCTTGGAACTGGGGTTATGCATGAGTGTAAGCCACCCAGTGTGAGTGCTGGGACCTGAATTCAGGTCTTTGTGAGAGCGGTGTATCCTCCTAACCACAGAGCCACATCTCTGCAGCTTCACCAACAACCATCTTAAGACTTCTTTTTAAAAAGGAAAAGTCCAAGGTTCAAAGGTTAAAAACAAAAAAAAAATAAATAAATAAAAAAAATCAGTCTCTTGAGAAGGCCATGTGCTTTGCACAGCACTTTCTGTGACCTTCACATCAAGTCAATGGTACTGAGAATCCCTGAGGAAATACAGCTCTAGATTTAACGGGAGTCGGGGGCAGAAAGATCCACCCTGGAGGTGGGTGACACCATGCTGGGGGCTGGGACTGAATGGTTGTTTGGAGAAAGCGAGCTAAGGCTTTCATCTCTGCATCCTGACTGGATGCTGTGCCGACAGCTGCTCCAAGCTCCAGCCTCCACAGCAAGCAGGACTCCGGGCACCACGCCTTCCCTTCTGTGGTGGACCCTGCCCTCTAAATCACGAGCCTAAAAAAATTCTTCCTTAAGCTGATTTTGTTATACCAATGAGAAAAGTAACAGTAGAAAGTAAAAAGACTCTTTAGCTGGTCTTGATACACTTCAGACAAATCACTCAGAATTAGCTATGGGGGGGTCATGTGACTCTTGCTGTGGGTCTGACATTTTCTCACACTGCACCCCTGCTGTCAGGGGTGGAAATGAGAGAGAGAGAGAGAGAGAGAGAGAGAGAGAGAGAGAGAGAGAGAGAGAGAGAAGCCACAAAAAGGTGGTGGTGGAAGAAGACGCTTTGATGTGGGTAGAACCAGAAGACTAGCAAGGGTTTGAGTTCTGCCTGCCATTGGTTGAAATGTATGACAACATTGCCTTGTCTGGGACTTAGTTCCTTCACCTGTCATGTGGGGAGGTGAGAGTTGGAGAGTAGATGTCACCTAGACCCCACCCATCCATTCTCGGACTATTGTTCCTTTAATATGTATGTCCCCAGCAGTCTGGATTTACTAACTGTAGAGTCTCCAGGCTTTGTGCTGCCGTGTTACTAGACTCTGGGGACTGTAGGGCCAGGGTGGAAAAGAAAAGAAAAACAGCCTTCAAAGTTGAGTCTCCAAGAAGTCGGTAATAAAAATATGAGTCAGTCTCCCTAGCACACTCTCCGTGAAAAGGAACAAATGTCTAAGCTAGAGCCTTTCATAGGAGCCGAGGTTGTTTGTTCATTGCCTGGGTGTCTTTTGACCCAGCGCTCATCACACAAACAATAGCAGAGGCGAAGGAAAGACACGCTATTGTTCTGTCCTATTTATATCCTGGTGTTGGAAACAACGTGAGAATGCTGTCAAGGAAACTCAGTAGCTCTCTGCTCCAGGGGATGGACACAGTTTGGGTGCCAAAGGCATCGAAACCAGATGCCGGAGGAGATGATGCCCTCCCTGGAAGAGCAAAAGGGAAGCATGTTGGAATTCTACAGGAAAGGGGAAGCGTAGGCGGAGTCACTCACTCTGTGATGCCCAGCAAGCCCTTGCAGGGAGACCATAAGGTCCTCTCCTTGCTGGCTGTCAGTCCAGACACGATGGCCTGGCACTTGCAGTGTCTAGGACTTAGTTGCAATCTCTGTCTTCGTCAGACTCTTCATGAATAAGACAGAAGAATTAATAGTGTTTAACTTACAGGGCCATGGTGAGAACTCACTTATGTAAATTACACAGAACTCTGCATGTGCCAAAGCCTCAGTGTAAGCGGATATCCTCATTATCTGTAGATCTGTCCTTCCCCCACTCTGTGTGCACACAACCCTCATTATCCGTAGATCTACAGAGAAGCTCCATGAATCCAGGACTATAAATGTCTGTCTTCCCTGCATGTCAAGGAGACTGTGGTACAACTCAAAGATGGCTCCTCCACTGGGCAAACCAGCCAGAGTACACGGCTTCCATTACTCCCCAACCTCGACTCTGGACAAGATTCATAACAGTTGAAATCTAAGTGCCTCCAGGCTGAGGTTGCTGGGGAATATGGTCTTGCTTTGGCGATCTGTGGGTTCCATATTGTTCTGGTCTGTGGGGCCCTTTTAAGTCACTTTCTCATATCATCAGTTATCAGCAATTTGGTCACCATGTACCCTTTTTGTTGACAATATCATAGTGATCCATGGATTGAAAAGAAAGTTGACTCCCACCATTTTTTCCCTCTAACGCTTCTGCTTCCACTCTTCAGTACCAAAGGTAGCCAGTGCTGTATGCAACAAGACCATGATCAAATGAGTCTTTAAACAATCTAGAGCTTTAATTGGGGAGGAAACCAACGTATTATAAAGGCAATGTTTTTTAAAGCAATTGATTCAGTAGTTGTTAGTAGACTCCCATTTTGTGTGACCATCATCCATCTGGCTCCATACCATGTCCATCACCTCCAAGAAGAGCCCAGACCCATTAAACAGTTTCTCTTCACTCCTCCTTCCCCATGCCCTGCTCTCTGTTTCTATGGGCTTAACTCTTCTGGATATTTTATGTGATAAAATATGGATATGTGTATGCCTTGTCTTTTGCTTAACAATGTTTCTGAGGTTTAGTCACGCAATAGCACATATCAATACTCCATTCCTTCCTATGGTTGAATAACATTCCACTGTGTGTCTACTACTATACGTGGTGTGGGTATTTGTCTGTTGGTGGGCATCTAGATTGCTTCTACTTTTGCACCATTGTGAAGGCTGCAATGATGACATTGGCTCATGCCCATAATTCCAAACTGAAACGGGAGCCTACAGGTGGGTACACTCCACCTTGACCAAAGGTCAGAGAATTCAAGACTATTCCTACTCCTCCATTTTTAAGACAGGAGGTGTGACACAGGGAGTGGCTGCCTACAGGATACCTGGTCTAAGGTGTTGTCGCTGTATGTCCTGCCTAAAACATCAGCATACTTAACTCCGGAAATAGTGGCTTGATGTCTCAAGTATTGAAGCAAGTTCTGTTTGTCCTTTGTGTCATGTTAAGTCTTTTGCCTTCTTTCCTCCGTTTTTGGATTGGAGTATATCAGCATATGGAAAATAAATGCAGGCCTATTCAGGACTCAGTATTCACCGGGTTTGCCCTCCTGGTACTATTCTATGTCTCTGTGTTTCTTTCACATCTCTGTTCCTCTACCTAATTTTTCTAATCCATATGCCCCTACCTTGGAACATGCAAACCCCGTTTAGGCTGGACCCTCACAGATGTCACCCCAACATGTGGCTATGACAGACTCGAGGATCAGAAGTTCAGTGTCATCTCTGACTACATACAGGGTTTGAGGCCAGCCTAAGCTATGTAAGACTGGAGAGGGGGGTGGTAATCACATTCCTCCTCAAGTTGTCCAGTGGTATGATGAGAATAACTGAGTCTCGGAGACAATGCTCTGTCTATTCTTTAGAAAGTGCCACTTCTCGCTTTTCTGAAGTGCTGCAGAAGGAGGCTACAGGGATGCCCTATAGTAAGTAGGCGAATAAGAAAATCCCAAGCCGTGCCTTTCAGAAGAAATGTGAACACAGCTGCTTTCATCTCCTATATTTGGTGGGGTCTCAGGCACTCTTCCCCCTGAGATGTGGGAGATCTCATGGGGAGTTTGGAGAAATCCCAGATCACACCAGGGTACTTTCATAGCAAAGGGGTAGGAGGCACCTTGCTTCATAGTGCTAAGCAACTTGGGTCTCAGACTGTCACAGAGCAGCAGGGGTTCCTAGCATAATTTCTTTGTTCCTCTGGTTCAAAAGTCGACTTTGTCCCTTGTTTATAGGATAATCAATCCGAGGACCTTGTGCCCTTAGGATAGAATATCTTTCTCAGCTTGTTAGATCACTGCCCTGCAAGTGGCAAGAGAAGAAATTCCTTCCCAGCTCTGGCCCTGCTGCCAAAGGCAGAGAAGTTTGGAGATGGTGGTGGTGGAGTGTGGGCGCCTGAAAGAGCTTTGGTTTCCTCTGGATACCCTGCAGAGGAGTCAGTAGGCTGCTGGCCACAGTGCCCAGTGCTGCAGAGCACAGCCAAACTCTGACCTGACACCCCACCCCTTTTGGACTTTGTGGAACTCGTGTCAATTTGGAACGTAGATGAAGGCCATCTTGGCTCCCAGCTGAGCTCCTCTGTGACCTGGAGACCCTATTCTCTCTTCCCCTGCTTTACTGGCCACAGGCATAGTTCTCAGAGCTCCCTCTCTTACCCCTGTGGCCTGGCCTTCCCAGACCTTTCCCTCTGTAGACAGCTCTCCCAAGACTCTCTCGGGCTCCAACCAAGTAACTCAGAGACTCACAATTACACGTATCTTGTCCTAGAACAGCAGCAGGGGCCAGCTGCAGCTCCACTTCTACAGGAACCAGCACTCCCTGGGGAGTCTGGGCATCTCGAAACCCAGGATTGGCTGTTGCCAATTCTTTTAATTGTCTTTGCATAAATAACACCGGTCGCAGGAAGTTAGGGGCCACATTTCAGGACTGTCTCTATACTTGTTTCTGGACCATCCTGCCAAAGAGGTTAAGTCTTTGTGCCTGGAACAGCGACTCAAAGCTCTAAGGGTTTAGTAGGGCGACAAACGTCTGTGTTTCTTTTGCTTTCGACTGAAATCCACTAGGGAGGAGTCACCCCAGGGGACGGTCGGGAAGGGCTGTGCCAGTCGGTTCCCATCCCAACCTAAAGCACCAAGCAAGAGCCGGGGTGCACCGGACTGCCCCCTCTTAGCCTCCCCTACTCCCACCCCACGCCGCCCCAGCTTGCAGGCATGCGAGATCAGGGGGGCTGAGCTGTGCTAGCTGGGGCTCAACTTCAGTCCTGCCTACCAGGGAGGCGATCCCTCCACCCTCCACCCCACGCTCTGGGAGTTGCCCAGTCGCCCGGGGTCAGTTCGTTGTCTGAGTGGCAGCTTCTAAGGAAGGAAGAAGCCTTGTCTGCAGATGGCTTATCAGCCGGCTTTCCTGTGGCTCAGCGCCGCCGTTTTCCGGGGACGGCTGCCACCCCCGGGATTCCCAGCCCGGGCTGCCGGGTGCATGAGAGCGAGAGCGGAATAAATAGGCCATTGTGAGGCTGCTGCAATCCAGGTTTCTTATCAAATGATCCACCGGAGAGAAGAGAAATTCCGCCCCCTCTGTCAGTCATCTCAGCTTCTTCCTGCCTCTTCCTGGTTACAGCCATGTCCAGTTTTTGCAGTTTTCCAGGGAATGTTTAGAAAGCAATTTGCTGGTAGGCGTCCTGTAGGAGGCAGGGACCTCAGGGGGCGTGCCTGCCCAATGAGTGACTTGCCGAGGGTTGTGAGGCTAGCTTCCTTGGCTTTGGGGCGTGATGTTTCTACCTCACTTCCCAACGCAGACACATCAGTGGACAGCAGCACTGTACCAAATCTGCAGATCAGTAATTTGGGGGCTTTTGTAGGCATTAAAAAAAAAAACAAAAAAAACAACAAAACAACAAAAAACCTTTGAACTAACTGGTTTATGCACAAAACTTGAAGGGAGAAAACACTAGTGGAAAGTGTTCATTCAATGGAGACTATTATAGATTGTGGCAATTTGGGGGGAAACCCAGTGGTATTGATCATGTCTGCATTTGTAGCTGAAGCAGCTGCATAACCCAGGAAGGACAGGGTGGGGGTTGGGTAGGGGGCATTGGGGGGGCAGGTGTTCCTAGTGCTGCACTTGTTTGCTAGATAGACACTGCTAGGCACTGTGGGTGCCCTCGGAAGGAAACCCACAACTGACTGAATGTTCTCCAGTCAACTTTAAAATGCTTAATGTTTGTTTTTAAAAGGGCCTTTTTGTTCTTTTTTTTTGTTTTTGTTTTTCGAGACAGGATTTCCCTGTAGCTTTGGAGACTGCCTGTCCTGGAACTAGCTCTTGTAGACCAGGCTGGCCTCAAACTCGCAGAGAT
>NC_022021.1:58260026-58264014 GCF_000317375.1 Microtus ochrogaster
TCCATCTGAATTTGTCTTTATTGTATATTTATAATTATTTTCTGACCAGGACTGCTTTGTAAAATGCTAAGTGCTTCTTAAAAACTTAAACTGCAGCATTACTAGGATATATACGTCACTTTCTGCTTGCCCCACCCAGTCCAGCATGGCGGAGCTGCTAGCCGCCTCGCAGAGCCATGTACATTGCCCCATCTTTAGGCCCACTGTTGGTCCATGTTGCCACCAAGCAAGCCATAGCACATTGCTCACAAACCCCATTCAAATGCTTGGTTTCCTGAAAGAGCCAGAGGTTGCATTGGCAGCATGGCCCAGAAAGCCACCATTTTAAAATGGCATGGCCTTTTTTCTGCTACCGCTAAATCAGGAAAACCTCTCTAAAAGGAGCTGCAGCATGCCACCAGCAAGCAAAGCCTATTCAGTAAAATAAATGTTGTTAAACTTTGTTTTTTAGTGTCTAGAATTCCTTTTCAAGTCCTCTCAGGTTTTAAGTGGATTTAGTTGGCCATGTTGGCATGCTAATTTGTTGTAAGAGGCTGCTTGTTTAATAATCATCCATGTTTGTCATGCTTATAGTTAGACAAATCAGGTTCTTTAGATACATAGAGATTATATTTTGCATAGATATATAATCTTCAGCTGCTTCAAAGAACTGTAGAATATGGCATTTAAATAACTTAGATTTCTATTAACATGAGACACAATTGCTCCTGGAAGCACCCATCTATTCCCAAGAAAATGTTGAGCACTGATAACACTCCACTTGGAGTTTGTTTTCTTCTTGGCAAAACTGGCCTTTGGGCAAGGAACTGCTCATGTATCGACCACTGACAAAATGCACAATATCTAGACAGGACAAGTAGGATACAAGAAAAAAGACTGTCAAATCTTGCCAAGACAGTGTAAGATGGTTTTGTAATTTTTCTGCCTCTGAAAATGGTATGTCAGGTACTCTAGGCCTTAGCCAAAGATAGTTGCTCCAATGTTGCAAATGAGACTTTGGGTTATTGCCTAGGTAGCCAATTGTATCTGCAATTTGTTGTACATTTTGGAAGTTGCTTGATTGCACTTCCTGCTTACTCAACTAATATTATTTCCCTTCTCAGGCCTTCGATGGGATTGAAGACTAGATAATTGTAGTTACTTTCCTTTCATGACTTGGCCAAGTTATTTATTATACAAGACTTAAACTCATTAGGATAGGATAATTATTGAAACATTTATCACATGTTTCTTGCTTGATATTGTTTATGTTGGTTGTAATTCTAATTTTTATAACTGATCTTCATTCTTATTATCTACAGTTTTGTATTGGGCTTAGAACTTCCTTATTTAAACAAAAGGGGAAGGTGCTGCAGGAATTCCTACAGCCAGTAGCCTTTAAGTTACCCACCCATTTGGGCGTGGCCTCTCATACTATATATGCTGATGTAAAGCACATGCCCGGCCTCTCCTGAACTTTCCTTTCTCTTTAAGTTGGTTGTTGAAATGGTTTAAGAATGGGCTACCAACTAATGTTGTCTCTAACAAGGAGTAAACCTTCAGGAACTGGCTCCCCACCAGAACTAGGAAGTGTATGCAGACTTGCTTCATCCTCCTGCTCACAGGGCTTCTATTAAGAAACTCAGACCCTGTATGCCCAAAGGTTTAGTGATTTCCAAGACGCTCATTCTTGCAGTTGTTGCTTCTCTTCCTTTTCCACTCTAAACTTCCCAGCTTCCAGATGTGCAGACCAAACAAGGACTTTGAAATGGACTAATCCTAGACAACCCATAGACCAGCGGTTCTCAACCTTCCCAATGCTGCTACCCTTTAATACAGTTCCTCCTGTTGTGGTGACCCCTAACTATAAAAATATTTTTGTAGCTACTTCATGACCACAATTTTGCTACTGTTATGAATCATAATGTAAATAAGTTTTGGAGATAGAGGTTTGCCAAAAGGGTCACGACCCACAGGAACTACTTCCTCAGACAACAGAGAGCATGAGGATTTAGAAAGGAAAAAAATCACACCCATTGGCTGTGTGTTTAATTCATCCAACCCTTTTTATAGCGTTGCATGTCTCAAAAATTCATAAATTGAGGCCTTATCCCTCAGTTTAAACACACAAGGGAGAGGCACCAGTGGCCTTCTCTCTTTACCACGTGAGCACACAACTAAGACAGTTATCAGCAAACAAGGCGCAGGACCTTCCCCACGACCTACACTAGCTTTTGGCTGATATTAGATTCCCAGCCTTAAGAACATAAGAAATAAATGTCTATTGTTTGTGCTGCTCAGTTTATAGTGTTTAGTTAAAGCAGCCCATGCTGAGTAGATGCCCAAAGAACCCTTGAAAAATGAAAATGTGACTGGGTGTTCCCAAGAGACAGAATGGTAAAAGTGAGGTAGTGTAAAATCAACAGGACAGGTGCTGGTTTTCTAGATGTAGTTTGCGTAAGAAACATTTGTCTTTGCTTAAAAGAAACAAGCAAATGGAGCCTCCCTTCAAGAGTCTTCTTTTGCTTACTTGTTCCTTTACTTATTAATTTATGATTTTCACTTATTCGGTTTTCATTTATTCAACAAAGAGTGTATAAGGCAGATGGATGTGACCTTTGAATACAGCAATAAAGGGGTAGTTTTCTGCCCTGGAGGCAGTTCAGAAAACTGGGCTATAAACAAACACAAAGAATGCAGGGAAACATAGAACCCTGCATTAAAGACACCAAGCTGGTATGTTTTAGGGCCACAAAATGCTCAACAGAGTCCGTTGGCTCTTCACTCATGTATTCCCGAGGAGCCCAATGTCATTCTTAATGAACTTTATTCTGTCATTAATAGATAAGGCAAGATAACTAGAATGTTTGAACACGTTTTCTCAGTTGAGACTTACAATATGATTTATTGAGTCTACTTGAAATGTCCATTGTGTAGAAACCGAGAGTAACATTTTCAAGGCCACGAGGAACCTAGAGGACAATGGGGGTGTGATCCAGCTAGCCTCCTTCAAAGTTGATCTTCTCAAAACCACGTAGCCTCCAACAACCTCTCTTTCACAGGTTGGTCTTTCTTTCAGCACACACTGGGGAAAGTGGAGGAGGTTTGCTCTCCCTCACTGGTTTGCATCAACAACTTAGAGATCCCAGGCACCCCAGATGACTTCTAGAGGATGATAATAAACCACTAGCATTGATGGGGGATGGGCAATGATGTATTGGGGTTGAATTTTTTTTTAACTCTTTGCTCTTTGGGGGCCTGCCACTCAGCTCCCAAATAAATACATGAAGGCTTATAATTATTTATGGATATCCAGCCTTAACTTGGTTGGTTTCTTGCCAGGTTTCTTAAATTATTCTGTCATCTTTTGCCTCTGGGATTTTATCTTTCTCTATTTCTGTATATCTTTCTTTACTTCTTACTCCATGACTTGCTATATAGCTAGGTGGCTGGCCTTTGGAGTCCTCCTCTTCCCAGATTTCTCCTCCTATTTATTCTCTCCACCTGCCTAGCTATTGGCCATTCAGCTCTTTATTAAACCAGTCAGGTGCTTTAGACAGGCAAAGTAACACAAATGCACAGAGTTAAACAAATGCAATGTAAAAGAATATAGCACATCTTTGCATCATTAAACAAATATTCTACATCTTAAAGTAATATTCCACAATGGGATAGCAGAGTAGTTGGTCATGGTTCCCAGTGGGGAGGCTCTAAGGGTATCAAATGCCTTTAGGTGAGTTGCCAATTTGACATAACAACAGGAAAGTGAGGGAACTTGTTCCTTCTGATCAAGAGAATGAAATCTCTAGCCTGGGTAGAGATCCACCATTCCAACCTACCCAAAACATAAATGAATTAATCCAGTTGAGCTGGTCAGCCACCGGGCCAAGAGAACACCCTTCAGGAAGGTGGGCTTAAGCCTTGCTAAAAGAGATGGGTGGAATAATTATCTATTTAGCAAGATACTGTACTTTCTTTTCCAGAATTCCTATCCCCTAGCCCAATTCCA
>NC_022021.1:58278903-58320509 GCF_000317375.1 Microtus ochrogaster
ACACACACACACACACACACACACACACACACATGCGTGCGTGCACACAAATACATACACAGATCCAAGAAAGCCAAACCACAAAGATGGAAGATGTTGTAGAATGAATCCCTGTCATGTTTGAAGGCGTGCTATCCTGCCTGACTTCCTTCAGCTTGTTCTGGTTCCCTGTGGGGACTGCACATATGGCAGAGTGCTTAGAGCTCTGCCTGGGTTCCAACAGCTCGTGAAATCAGAGATAAGCAGTCGGACCTAGGCACAGAGCTCTGTATCCTGTTGTGTGGGATAAGCATTCTCTCTCCACTTCCTCCCCAGGCAGCTTAGAGGATGGAAATGTTTTCCATGAAGACAGGAAATATCTTCACTACTGCTTTGTGAACTGGGTAGACTCATCCTAAAAGAGCAGGACCATTGGGTGAGGAGAGATGTGTGGGCTGGATTTCCAACGAGCAATTTAACAAGAGTGTTCTGTGGCCACACCCTGCAGTTTCACACAAGGGAAAAACAACTTGCTGAATTAAGTCTGCGTAGCCTTGTTTAAATGTGTACTCCGTGTCTCCGTGCTGCCTTCTTTAAGCTGTGCTATCATTTCCCTACTGCAGCTACGGAGGATGATGGGCCAAGAAGCAGAAAGCTCTTCCTTGGCTGGCGTTCAGCATGCGTCAATTTCAGTCATGACAGTTGAGTTATTAAACGGAAGCAAAACAGTTTGAATTTCAATCAGTGTGGGCTTGAAGCTGTGAGAAACTGGTAAGGAACCTGAACTTGAGACTGCTGGCTCTGCAGTGCATAAATCACTTCGTGCGTGTTTTGGTGACCAAACACATCGCATCTTGCAGTGTGCAGTGGCGGGTCACCTTGTATCTGTCAATGCTTTCATACACAGACAGCAAAGTGTGTCATTTTGTGCCTCCTTGTCTTCCAATGATAACTCATGGCCGTTCTACACCATGAAACATTGGTGGAAGGAACTGCCCATCAAAGTTGAAGTGAAGAAAAGAAATGAAAACACAGGGGGCAAAATTCCATTGAAATGTCAGTGGAGCTTACAAACACGGTGTGTTGACACGGGGCCATCTCAGCTTCCCCTAAGAACGCAAGGGAACTCGGTGAAGGTGAATGTGCAACTATAGGGGTGGGGATAATGGAAATGGGTGGCCCAACGGAGGGACGCCACATACTCCTCTTTCATCACCACACTAATGGAACCCTTAGTGATAATCCAGGACATTGAAAGTTAAAACACCAGAAGTGAATCAAAATTTAGACAAGGTTGTTGACCGACTAGCATGAAGAAGATGCCTTTTTTGTATTGCAAATTATTTGGCAAAATGGGAGAGCTATCTGTTTTTTCCCCTATGCATTATCAAGTTTTGACATTCTCATCAAAGCCCTGTTAGGTCAGGAAAGGCTGATTCTTCAATTTTAAAATTCATTTGTTTGTTTGTTTACCATGCTGGGAACCAACCCAAAACCTTGTATGTAAGGTGAGGCTCTGTCATGCCACTCCCCGCAACCCAACCAGTTATTACTGAGAGCAGAGTAGAGAGCCAAGAGCGTGTCTTTGATCAGGAAACCCAGTCCAGAACAGGGCCACCTCTGGCCCATGTACTCCAGCAGGTGATATTCCTGTGTCTGCGTTATCCAAAGGCCAAGGTACCAGGCAGTCAGGGACCAGCTGGAGCGCATTAGAGCCTATGGCAACCATTCAATGGGACTAGTCCTAAACCTACCATTTTACTCTGCCCTCGTTTTCCCAGAAATAAAGATATGGCCTGAAGCCTCCCTTCAATCCTGTCATCTGCCTCCAAACTGCCAAGGCTTCCTTACCCGTGTAGGATGTCTCTCATCTCCAGGACCTGTGGCCTCAAGATACTTTGCTTCCCAGAGCCAGTCCCTGTTACCTTCTGTGGCTACACGTGACAGACACAGTTACTCACAATAAGAGAACACAGACCACAATGCTCAAACTATTTTATTACCAAGGAGTGAAACACTCTGGTTCTTACTTTTATCTCTACTCCGCTAAGCATGCTAATGTTTCAACCCTAAATATGCGCATTTCCTTTTCTTCATGTCTGCAGAAACTTTTAATACTCCAACAGAAGTTTCTAACAGTGGTGAAGCAATGGTGATTTCCCCCAGTGACCATTGGGTTTGCTTTCTGAGGTGTCTGTGTAGTCCCTTTTGGGGTTTCGTCTAACAAAGTGAGGACTGCCAAAGACTCCTCACTGAAGATTGTCTCCTCTGATAGGACAGACACATGGAGGCTTTGGAAAATGGATGCCTGGGTTTCCATCTGACCCCAAGTCTTAGCTGTTGCTACTTGCTCCTGGTTCAGATAACTGGTCTACCTAAGGTTCTGCATTCTTATCTGAAGAAATAACAGTACTTACCAGGTAGAGTTCTTAGGCAATGGGTGAGAAGCCTCAGGGGATGTGACTAAATTCAGGAAGGAGCTCGTAAAAATGCTCCACAGAGGTGGAGACTTTGTCCTTTTACTCCCTTGCAATATCCTTGCTTTGAAAACAAAGACCACATAGAAATTACTTAGTCACCAGCGTACAAAAGAATGGCCATATGGAACATCCAACAAAGGCCAGAGTCCTTCTGAGATTCCTCTTTTCTCTATTTCGAGATTCCCTACATCTTTGGAAAGTTTCAAGAAATCATGGGGCTTGTTTTACTGAGATCACTTTTTTCTGTCTTGTTTGCACCTACCCATTAAAGTGGCAGGGTCTCTTGGCAAGTTTAACATTTTACATACAAATAATGACTTTTTACAAATTAATAGAAAAAATAGGATTTCAAAAGGAAGGGGGGGAGGAGGAAGAAAAAGAAACCCTACAGTTTCATTGCTATATATATCATCCTGGTGGGTTGGGGATTTTAAATTAAGACTTTGGAGGTCACCACCTGCTGGCTGCAGGTTTACCTTGGTGCTTGCATAAAAGCCAAACCTATTGCCAAGGAGAACACAACGCCTTCCATTGCTTCCCTGAAATTACATTATCTATGATGATAGAGAGGAATGTAACTGTGTAAGGCTGGACTTGAATTCCAAAGGGAATGAGCTGCAGACTAATCCCCATTCATCTTCCTCCAAATCACTCTCAACCCCTCACAGTGATCTATCTTCCCAGCAATGAAAAAGAGTGCAATCACAGGAAGGTCCCTGTGTGTTGGGCACTCACTCCTCTGGGTTGTCCTCTCTGTAGGTGACAGACATTTGCAGGCCCTTTTCCTCCTGGTAATCTATGTTCCTGGGTTCATTCATCCAATCTTCAGAAGAGAAAATGTTTGCTCCCCTTAGTTCCCAGGGTTTTCTCTCTAATCTCACCAAAGCCTTGCAGGAGATAGGATCTTTTGATTTCATGGACAGGGAAAAGATCTCTAAGTCCAGACGACTCTCTTTTAGCCCCTGCTAGCAGCAAAGACCCATCCAATGACAAGATGTACCTTCTGTCAAATCCTAGTCTTTGCCTTGTCTGGTTGAGGCTCAGCTCCTGGTTCTGAGACAATGAGTTTCTGTGCCTTTGAAATACTCAGTAAACAGACTCATAGTAGTCACTCACATGGTTAACAAGATAACCATATGACTCTCACCAGCCCCTTAGTCATTCCAAGCTTCTCTTGCGGTGGAATAAACCGTACTTACCTCTACTCCTTTTTTAAGTGTGTCAAAATTCAAACAAGAGAGCAGATAGCATGGATCAAACCCTTCCAAGTTAAAAACAGGGAGGGGGATTCAAACTTGATTCTTTTTCTAACTTCTTGTGTCAAAACACTTACTCACTTCTATTGATCCTGAATTCTTATAGCTACCTTAAATATTTGGAGTTGAAAACCTTCTATAAACCAATCGTTTCTTGCTTGTAAAAGTTAATATCTGCCTTAGTTGAGGCTCAGGGATGGAGAGGTCATTGTTTTACAGGTTGATATGGAAAACCTAGCCCATTTCCAAACATTCTTGGGAAAGGAAAAGGCAGGTCTCCTATCAGATGTTTTGGAAGGAAGGTGGCTGTGGCGCGAGCTGGAAGCTCTAGATGGGAACTTTCCAAAAGCACTTTTATTGATTCGTGTTGAATATTCATGAAGTTGAAACTTTCTGTCTCTAATTGCCCAGACTCCCAGGCTGGCACACTGCAGCCGATAGCTTTCCTGTGGGTTCAGTGGTGGTGTTTTTGTTGCACTTGGCATTGTGTGTGTACCGAAAACCCCTCCAGAGCCTGGGCATTTGAGGAGCGTTGCCTCCAGGGGCTGTTTACTCTGGACTCTGTCCAGGATGCCAGACACGATGTCTCCTGACAAAAGCAGAAAGACAGCTCACCCACACAGATCGTCCCCGCTCTGTAAGCACCACGCTGGTTGGGTTGGGTTTTGACCCGGGGGTGATCTGGAAGACCCCAGGAACACTTAAAGAGACATGGGCATCTTACTCCTTCTGCCCTCAGAGAAAGGCCCGTAATAGCTTCCAAAGAAGCCAGTAGGCAAGTTTTCTGAGGCAGCTGTCCCGAGGAGATTCCCACAAAGTTCACACGGTTATTTAGGCAGTGACTAGCTACAGCTACCTGCTCTTCTGAAGCCAGGATTTAATACAAGAGTGCTGCCACCCAGAGAGTTGAAGGGAAGGTACTGTCCAGCCCCACTATGGAGCTTCCTAAACACAAATGTGTGACGGGGGCGGGGGTGGGGGGTGGGTCTTCCTTCTTTAAGAGAAGGAGAGAATGTAGCTACGAGTCAAAACATCAATTAATTGAACAATTGGCTCTGTTTACAAGACCAACAGAGGCCTGCCTTATTTACAGAATAGTAGTTATTACCACAGTACCAACACCAACACCCGGTTCTGGGGCCCTCACTTTGACCCCTAGAACTCAGTTCAGGGTTCTTTCTCCTTCAGCTGTAATAATAGTCACTGCCATGTGAGTTCCGCCAACATCTTCAGCCAGAGAGGAAGTTTGTCTTGGCTTATCGTACCCTAAAATGGAGAAAATAGAGCTATTTTTCTTGTTCTTCCTCTGGATTAGGTTTCAGTTTTGAATTAGATGTTATAATTACCTGTGCTCATTTACATGTGGAAAATGCAGCCTCATGTGTTTAACCACAACAGATGATACTCAAAGGTGATCATAA
The DNA here is from genome assembly GCF_000317375.1 of Microtus ochrogaster. Lineage (NCBI taxonomy): Eukaryota > Metazoa > Chordata > Mammalia > Rodentia > Cricetidae > Microtus > Microtus ochrogaster. The sequence goes on from NC_022021.1 coordinate 58,284,040, forward strand.
ACCATTTCCAGGCTTGCGTCATCTATTTTCTTATGGGATTGCTTCTCTGTGCATAACATTCACTCAGGAATACACGGGACAGTTGTGAAAACTCACTGAAGGGTGCAGTTTGGAGAAGTTAGGAAAATACTATCCAATAGTAAAGGCAATGGTTGTATTCAGGAGGGGCACATGTGTGTGAACATTTTCTTATGGGGTCTTATAACATAGATTCAGGCCATTTTGCTTTCATCACATTTACACATCCTTGTCACTGTCCTTCAAAGGCAGCCAAGGGCTACTTAAAGCAATGAGTGACATTGTGTTCCAATGAAATGTTATTTACAAAATGGGCAGCTATTCATAGGCTTACGACTTGCCAACGTTTGAACTATAGTATACGCCATCTGATGCATGCATGCATTTAATGTCGCATTTAGTTGGAAGTGAAGCAAGCAAAAGATAGAAACCAGTCAGGCTATTCAGGACAGGTCATTGAAAGATTCTTGTCCTTGGCCAGAAGCCAAAAATGTCTGTGGTTCTGCCCTGGCCAAAGGCCAGGAGTGCCAAGAGGGAGGTCTGGCTTCTCATTATCACTCTTCCTCCAAGTGAACACACCCCTGCCTAGAGGTTATATGAGAGGGTGTGACCAAAACTCCAATCCCTTCTGGTCAACAACTTTGGAACAGGATGTTTGAATTGTCACGGTGAAAATGGATTCTATCTATTCCTCAATTTCAATCCATCTCCTAAATTTCAGTCCATTAGGGGCAAATGTCAGGTAGCCAGGTAGTGATTTGGAGGCCATTGAAAATGGATTGGCCTTAGATCCCACCTACTGTTTCCCCTGGTAACACTAAGAAAGTAAACATCAACTTTGCCCCCTGATTAGGCCTTCTGGTCAAAAGAATGGAATGCCTCTGGCCTGGGTGGAGGTATGGCACTCTGATCTGCTCCAGAGATGAAAACATTACACACTACTGTCTCCTCCCTTAATTCAGATGGATCTGTCAATCACCTGGCAAAGAAGGATGATTTACCTAAGCCATGCCTCCCAAGTGTTGGGTTTAAAGGTGTGTACCACCACAGACCTTTAACTCACAGAGATCCACCTGCCTCTGCCTCTCAAGTGTTGGGATTAAAGGTGTGTGCTCCCACACCCAACTACTCTCTTTTTTTTTTCTTTTAAGGATTTTAACCCTTTTTTTTTTCTCCCAAGGTTGCATATATTTTTAAAAATACTGTAAACCATTTAGAGGTTTTCTTTGTCTTTGAATCTATTTTTACTGTATATCTCTCTTTTTTTTTCTGACCACACATGAGTCTTTAATTTGCTAAGCAATATGGCTAGGATTGAAGCCGTGGCTTTGACACCTGGATCCAACCCATTTTCTAGCTTTCTGAGAGTCTAGCCTCATGGTGGAGGTACTGGCTGGAGCCATGTTTATTGCCACAATTCTATGGCATTTTAAGGTCCCTGCCACCACCAAAAATTATGCAGTCAGATTTTTATCAACACCATTTAAGTGTTTCATGGCAGGACCTCTTAAAAGAGCTGCAAGGTTTTGCAGCTACAGCTGAGTCAGGAAGCTTCTCTGAAATGAGAGCGTTTGCCTCTAGAAAGCAGTGCCCACCCTAGAAGAGCTGCTATCAATAAGCCATGCTATTCTTTTCTGTCTAGAATTACTTCTCAAGCTCTCTCAGGCTTTATATGAATGCAGCTGTCCACGTGGGAGCCATTCTGGCAGAGAAGAGGACACTTGTTGGTTCCTGGCCACCAGGCTAGCTTAGGCCCAAAGTAATCACACAGAAACTGTATTAACTAAAACATTGTTTGGCCCATTAGCTCTAACTTCTTATTGACTAACTCTTACATCTTAATTTAACCTCTTCCTATGAATCTGTATATCACCACATGGCTATGGCATACCGGCTAAAATTTCAGTGTGTTTGATTCTGGTCGCTCCATGGCATCTCTCTCTCCACCTTCCTTCTCCCAGAATTCAGTCCAGTGCTCCCTGACTACCTAAGTTCTGCCCTATCAACAGGCCAAGGCAGTTTCTTTATTCATTAACCAATAAAAGCAACACATAGACAGAAGGACCTCCCGCACCACTGCCTGCAGGGAGTAACCCTAAGGGTACTCAAAGGAATGAAATCTGGCAAATGGATGTGTTCCATTTTGCAGAATTTGGTAAATTAAATTATGTATACCACATCATAGACATGTACTCAGGTTTTCAATGGACAACTGCTTTGAGCTTGGAAAAGGCTGATTTAGTAATCATGCATTTATTAGAAGTTATGGCCATCATGGGCATTCCTGCACAAATAAAGATAGACAATGGTCCAGCATATGTATCTAAGAAAAGAAAACGTTTTTTGCTTATTATAATATAAAGCACATTACATGTATACCAAATAATCCTACAGGTCAGGCAGTTGTAGAAAGGTCAAAGCATACTATAAAGAATATGCTGAACAAGCAGAAAAAGATGGAAAATACCCCCAGAAATAGATTGCATAATGCTTTATTAACCTTGAATTTCTTAATGTTAATGAGAAAGGAACAACAGCAACAGAAAGGCAGTAGATGATGGAAAAAACTTCTGAATTGAATCAACCGGTATATTTCAAGGATGTATTGACTTCACAATGGAAACCAGGAAATGTGCTATGTTGGGGAAGGGGTTTCTCTCTTGTTTCCACAGGAGAAAAAAATTATGGATACCATAAAAATTAATAAAGAATTTCTTTGAAAAGGAGAAACCTCTTGAAAAAGAGAAATGACAGCTCATCCACAATGGTGACAATCATACAGGTGGTAAGAAAAGTCATATAGGGTTGGGACAGGGTTCTGCTCTTATCTTTATAGAAAAATACACATCATCAAAATTCAAGAGACCCTGGATGTTTGAATGCTGACAGAAGGAAAAATAACTATCCACTAAGGATGATCTAGAAAAAGGAATATGGATTATGAGGCCAGGTACTAGATACACATACATTTAAATATTTAATATATATAATTAATATGTAGAGCTGGTTTTGGAGTTGGACAATGGCTCTGTACTTCTCTAAATCCAGGTGTGTTTTTAAAAAAACATTCAGAGTTTCTGTCTCATATCAGGAACCACCTGGTATGGGACAAAAGAAAGATTCTAGGAAAAATTTCACTTTCTCCATGTCTATTTTGTCTATATCATATTCTCCTTTAATGTATGTTTATATGAATGATGTTTAAGTTTTCCACGATGAACAATAGATTTTCCTACAGATCCTTTTCCTGCAGTAATCTTTGAAGTTTCCAGGAGGAAGATGGGGCCCCACAGCAACAACTCCACCTGGTTGACATGACCTTGTGATGCCGAAAGCACTATCATAAAACTATTTTTTTTGGGGGGGGGGCTACCAGCTGTTGAAATGGTGCACCTTCTCATGACATTCTGGCCAGAACTCCACATAAGAACTTAGGGGGGTGGGACCCTATCAATGTCCCTGCCTTGAATAGCCTAACTGGTTTCTATCTTTTGCTTGCTTCACTTCCAACTAAATGCGACATCAAATGCATGCATACATCAGATGGAGCATACTATAATTTAAACGTTGGCAAGTCATAAGCCTATGAATAACTGCCCATTTTGTAAATAACATTTCATTGGAACACAATGTCACTCATTGCTTTAAGTAGCCCTTGGCTGCTTTTGAAGGACAGTGACAAGGATGTGTAAATGTGATGTAAGCAAAATGGCCTGAATCTATGTTGTAAGACCCCATAAGAAAATGTTCACACACATGTGCCCTTATCAACTGCTCAGAAATTGTTTGTAACTATACTAGACAGTAATTTTGAAACTTAACCATCACTTTACTTTTGCAGGATCCCATTAAGAAACCATTGCCCTCATGACAGTGGGAAGCAATTCTAGAGAACGATGACCCCTATCCAAAAAAAGTTTGTCTTTAGCATTGGGAACATCAATTAGGGGTTGTTCATTATTACTTGTACTAGATAGAGTGTTGAGGTGAAAACTATTTGTTCTAAAAAAAAGGGAGGAGGGATAGTAATAGTGGGTAATAGAGTGAATACTTGTGAGCTAGTATTTATGGATAATTTACATTAGTATAGTTTTTGTATGTTGATAAAATATTGTATATATGCATGTTTCTACCTCTGTTTAGGACATTTTATTTATTGATACAACTTTTAGGATATATTTCATATTGCATTATATATTACTCCTACCTCTGATCAAGATACTTATAGATTGTTTACATTTTGAGGTCATTGTCTTCATTTGTTGCACATTTGCTTAGAGATTATTTAATATTCTGACATGAAGTTTTAGTCTTTAAGTTATATACGTATTAAAATTATAGGTCAATAGTTGTTCATGTTTGTTGTACATACAGTCAGATCAGTTAAGTTCTTTAGATACATAGAGATTGTATTCTGTCTAGATAGGTAATCTTCAACCACTTCAAGGATCTATAGAACATGGCATTTAAATAACTTAGGGTTCTACTGACATGAGATATGGTTGTTCTTGACAGCACCAATCTACTCCCAAGAGAATGTTGATCACCAAAGACACTCCACTGGGAGTTTGTTTTCTTCTTGGCACAATTGGCCTTTGGGCAAAGAACTGCCCATACCTCAACCACTGACATGGTATCCATAAATGGATAAGCAGGACACAAGGAAAAAGACTGTCAAATCTTGCCAAGACAGGGTAAGATGGTTTGGAAAAATTTGCTGCCTTTGGAAATGGTTTGTCAGTTACGTGAGGCCTTAGCTAAAGTTGGTTGCTTCAATACTGCAAATGAGACTTTGGGTGATTGCTCAGGTAGCTAATTGTCTCAATACATATAATATATAATATATGTGTGATGCTCTAAAAAGTCAATTAAATATTCACTTTGGCTGGGTGCTTTCCAGAAGTTCCTCCCAGGTACACAGGGAGAAGGACTGTCTGTGGTTCTAAGAAAGGGGCTTTCTGAGTTTCACAGTGGACTAGAAAGAGATTAACCAAGCCTCCAGGAACACCAGCAGTTCTGCCAGGGCTGTCTCAGAAGGTGCACTTTTGCCATCTGAAGTCTCACAAATTATCCCCAGCATAGACCATGACCATCTTAGATGGTCAAAGGCTAAAGCTGCCACTTTACAACTTGAATGCAGGCACCATAAGAACCAAGATGTCTGGAGCTCATTTATAAGCAACGTTTACCTTTCCAATGGACTCTGATCTCCCAAAGATTCTTCTTTTCTGTCTGTGGGTGCACTGCCAAGGCACAGATCTCTAAACTGGGCCAGAGACATTGAAGTTACTGGTGGTAGCCTCTTATCTCTGGTTCTTCTAAGAATTGTAAGCTTCATTGATGCTTAGTTTTTTGTTTTTTGTTTTTTTTTTTTTTGCCAGAAGTAATCTAAAAGTTATTGTCCATTTTGGGGTTGAGGGAAGCTTTATAGTTTTAAAATTTATTCCTTTTAATGTGCATTGTTGTTTTGCATGACTTTGTGTCTGTGTTAGGGTATTGGATCCCCTGGAACTGGAGTTACAAACAGTGGTAAGATGCCATGTGGGTGCTGGGAATTGAACCCAGGTCCTCTGGAAGAGTAGCCCGTGATCTTAACCTTAACTTCTGAGCCATTTCTCCAGCTCCCTAATTTTCTAGATTTTAGTGCAGGTGGCTCCTTCAACTTTTCTGTCATGTAACTGATAAAATGATTGAAAAATGAATCCAGTACTAATTATTATCTAACACTGAATGTCCTGCATATGCACTGAGGGTTGGGCGAGGGGCATTAAGACATGACTGCCACTTCTTCTCTGAATCCTGTTGGACTGGAAAGGAGTCATTGATGCCATCTCTGCCTTGTGCCTTTTCTTCAGATCAGCCCCTCAGCCCAGCCATGGCCACAACAGTGGTCTTTGAAGGGCCAGTTCAGTCCTGTTGAACCAGGCAATGTCACTGTAAACAAAGCAAACTGTATTCTGGCAGCCAGAGCTCTGCTGAGGTTGTCTCCTGTGGTTCATGGGGGTTGTAGTGTTCAAGTCTCTCTAGACATGCTATTGCTCAGGGAGACAAGGATTTGAAAGACTGCAGTTCAGAGAATAGCCCTGCAAAGCATGACTTCTATTTTTCTAGAAAGTTCTAGGAGTCGCAATCCTTATGTCAAAATACAGATCCAAAATGACATGCAAGTGCATGCCGGCAATGGAGGAACTCAAGTGGCTAAAGCAAGAGATGAACAAGTTTAAGACCAAGCATAAACTTACGCCCCTCTCAAAATTAGAAAAGGATAATGCACATCCACACAAGTCCTTTCCTGCCCTGGTAGAAGTTGAGCAGTGTAAGCTGTAGTTGGGTTTATTGGACTGGAGGTTTCCATATTACTTCTCAAAGACGTACAAACAGCAAATGATAATGTTAACCCATTGATGGTGGGGAGAGTCATGCTAAATTCATAGCATGAGAAACAAGAAAGCAACGAAGAAATACTTTTTCATGGGGTGAATTGAAAAGCTTTTCCTTCGTAAGCGGATACCTCGACATAGACATAAGAGTGCAGGATCTATGTGGAGATAGGACCCATGCCTCTCTCTGACAGCTAGTACTGAACTAGAAGCTTGTAAGTTCACTGTGGGACTCTGCAGCTCTCTCTGGGTCCCCCGAGTCTTCACATGACTTCCATGCCTTCCCTTTGACTCTTCTGGTGTCTGACTAGACTGGTTTTTCTAATTAAAGAAAGAAAGTTCCTAAGGATTCATATTAGCACAAATTCCTTTAAAAATACATATTTTGGATTATAATAGAATTTCATTTTATATCTGGTAAACCAAAAAAGAGTTCATTGCTCTCCAAGAAAGTAAGATACAACAAACCATTTCTGCTGGAGATTATCTGAACTAGAGCTTCAGAAAGCACACTAGTTAGGGCTGAGTTTAATCTCCATAGCTGGCTTAGATCAAGATGGCAGGACAAATAATTTTTACAAAACATTTAGAAGCACTTAAGGGCCAAGAGAACAGAGGAGAAAAGTGGATAAAGTCACTTGCCACCAAGTCCGACGACCCGAGTTGAATCCCCAGGACCCACACGGTGTGGTAGAAAGAAAGTTCTCCTTTGGCCTCCACAAAACATGTAAATATAACAAAAATATTTGAGCTAACAGGTCTAGGGGAATATCTCAGTTGGTAAAGTGTCTGTTACTCGAGCACAAGAACCTGAGCTCCCATCTCCAGGACCCATGTGAAGGCCAGGCACAGAAGTGCATACCTGCAGCCCTTGCACTGGGTGGCAGTGGGGAAGAGATGAGCAGATCCCTGGAGCTCACTGGGAAGCTGGTCTAGCTAACTGGTGAGTGCTGGGTTCCATGAGAGACCCTGTCTCAAAAAAACGAGGCAAAGAGTGACAAAGGAAGACACCAAATATCAACCTTTAGCCTCAACAAACATGCATATACAATACATGGGGGGAAAGGGGGGAGCAGAAAGGAAGAGAGAGAGAGAGAGAGAGAGAGAGAGAGAGAGAGAGAGAGAGAGAGAGACTATCTTACAAGTTAAAGGCCAGCAGCCTGAAATTGAGGTGTTGGTAGAGTCAGATCCTTCTGGAAGCTATAAGGGAGAATACACCTCTGCCCTGGATTTTGGTAGCTGTTGTAAATCCTTGGAGCTCCTGGGCTTGTGGCTGAGTGACCCCAGTCTCTGCCTCTCCTCTCACACATCCTTCCCCTCCTTGTCTTTGTGTCTTGAATCCACCATCACTGTTGTTGTATAAGAACACCTGCTGTTGGACTGAAACTTCCCCTAAACCCATGCCTGCAAAGGTTTGTTAGCTAAATGAGGCCAGAGGAAGCTAGGACTTGAACACACCATTTTGAAGACTGCAATTCAACTTGCTACCAAAAGTATTAGTACGGTACGAGAGCTGATAGACAAAGCCTTTTCTCTATCCCCGAACTACAAGTAAAATCCACAAATCAATTCCTTTGTAGGACGGACATTATTCTCGTGGAACTTAGTGGCTCCTTAGCTTTCTGTCCCCCATGGGGGTGATTATTGACTATAAAATTAGCTGCACATACAGGTGGCCCTGCCTTGTCTTAGCTGGACCAACCCAGAGGTAAGGCAACCGTAACACATGTGTCAGAGCTTGAGCAGTAACCTACAACTGTACGGTTGAGTCCCTATGGGGACTTTCTGTGAGGAAGACACAATGCTCACTAGCAGAACAGCACAGGTCTCTATGGAAATGAACCCATGCCACCTATTGTCCATGTAGCCTTGGGAAAATCTGATGGCGTGATCTGGTTTCTCTCTCTGCAAAGGAGATGTAACAATGCCTTCGCTACCTTACCGGGGTGTTGTGTGAATTTGCTGACACCCGTCAAGCTCCCTGAAAGTGAAGAGGCTTACATAAGTGCCTGGTCTTATTCACACAGCAAATGTTTCCCCCTGAGAATAGAGTCATAAGCCGTACCATTGTGCAGCTAGTGGAACGTGTTCAAAAGTTTCCGTTCCCAACGAGCAGATCAAGTTGTGGGTGGCTGTATGGACTGTCTGTGCTTGTGCCAACTTGCATCCCAAACAGGCAGCACAACGGGCTATCTTGTAATGAAAAGCCCTACTGTAAGAGATGGCCAAGCCACGGCATCAGTCACCAGGAGGGTCCTGTGTGGCAGGCCACTCCACACACACCCTTTCTTACCGTAGAAAAGCGACAATGGCAGAAACTGCAGTCACATGGGAATCTAGCATGGTGGCCCTTGAGACACAACTCTCTTCCTCCGGCACACTGAATTCCCAAGATTGAGTGACTGAGGAAGAGTACGACGTTCCCCCTCCCTTCTTTCCTCCTTCCTTCACTCTACCCCTCCCACCCAGGGAAAGTCAGAGTTGTAAACTAGACAGTGTATTAGGCTTCAGGTTCAGGATGCATTCTCTCTGGGGCCAATTCACTTGGAGGTGTGGGAACTGTCTAGACAGAACATGCACTGGCCCACACAGCAGACAGGGAAAGATTGCCTTTCCACCGTTGCTGGCCCTGGAAATCCTCCAGGATGTGGGAGGGGGAAAAGCATTCTTTTAGGAAGGTCTCGGACTTCCCTTTGGGTATCACATCTGAAAAGACAGATATTTTCAATCAAATAATGAAAGATTAGCTACTGTATTCGTTACCTCTCTCATTTCATCAAAATACTTGAAGAAAACAACTTGAGTAGGGCAAGGGCTTATGGCCCACAGGGGACAGTCAATCATGGTGATAGTCCATCATGGCAGAAAGGGGCTGGTGGCAGGGGCACAAAGCCAGCTGCTCACATCGCTTCTGCAGTCAGGAAGCAGAGAGAGAAGAATGAATGCTGGCGGTTCACTCCCTTTCTCCCTTTCATTCAGCTCTGCCCTACATAAGGTATGAATGGGGTCTTCCCCACCTCAGTTAACACAGTCTAGAGACTCCTTCATAGACACGCCCAGAGGTTTGTCTCCAGGGCAACTGACAGTGAAGATTAACCACTATTGCTATTAAAGACGGCACCTTTATTTGTTTTGAAGCGAAGACTCACTCTGACACTCATTCTAGCTTTAAAGCCCTGATCCTCCTGCCTCAGCCTCCTATGCAGCTGAGATCACGGCTCTGCACCCTCAAAGCTGGCTTTGTAAATCACAGAGTCACTGAACTGCAAGTGACTTATCTGTTCAACTATTTGAAAATTTTTTAAAAATTGTATGGACAAATGGTCTCTCTCTCTCTCTCTCTCTCTCTCTCTCTCTCTCTCTCTCTCTCTTTCTCTCTCTCTCTCTTTTCCTTCCTTCCAGGAATAACAATAGGCTCAAATGTTAAAAACAGTTAAAGAGCTTAGGACAAGGAAACCTGGAAAGAGGATCTGCCTTGGTAGTTTCTGTTTGAAGTTGCGCAAATCTTCAATTTTCCTACAGGAGACTCCGGTGAGTACTTCCCAACACTCAGGGTACTTAGTTTCCCTCAGGCTTTACTCTCATATCCATGTTTAACTTTTCTCTCAGGAAATCATTCACTCGGTGAGCATATATTTGGTAAATGTTGTGTACCAGGCAGTGCGCTAAGTACTAGATGTACAGGAAGATGGATGACGTGATCACTGCCCTCGTGGGTCCCTGAACCAAAATGAAGGCATATTGACAAGTGTCATGACAGAACCATGATCCAAGCTGGAATAATTGATGGGCATTTCAGCATGCCATCTGACCTCAGGCTCAGCACTCAAGGTCCCCTTGCTTTTTCTTCCTGGAATGTTTTCTGTTCCCGTGGCCATAAGAGCCATTTTGGAAGACGGCACCATGGAGGTTCCTCCAAGCTCATCCGGGCTGCAGCCAACTCCAGGAAGATGCCATGCACAAGTAGCAGGCAGGGCAGAGAAGAGTTCTGGCTCCTCAGTGTGGCATCAGGGCAGAACACAGAGTCAGGGGACACTGTGGAAACATGTCTGCATGGCTGGACCCATCCACAGGTAATGAAGTAATTGCTGCAGTTTCTCCATCAGCGAGCCGTCTTAAGACCCACAGAGGAGGGCTGGCCTGTGGTGGTCTAGTTCAGAGGAGCTACTTGCCTATGAAGACTGAGCGTGACTGTGAACCAGAACGGTGTGATGGCTCGAACACTATTGGCACCGGCCTTCCTGTAAGCTTCAGCGAGGTAGACGCTACTGCCTCTGCTGCATTCCTGGAGCCTCAGGATGCAGCTACCTTTCCTCTTGACTCCAGAAGCCAGGGCGGCATACCTGGGAGGCGATGGACTGGGATACACAAGAGCCATTGGAGGACAGAACGATGTATGTGTGTCGCCTTTCTCTAGTTTCACAGCAGGCTCTGTTCATCACTAACCTCCCTGCGCATCATCCTCCACCCAGTTTTGCTCATGGCACCAGCATGCCCATTTTCTTCCTTAGCTTCTCTCCCTAGTGGTAGCCAATAACACCCCTGAGCCAGTTAGGGGTAGACTCAGTTGGCTTAGGATTTTGAAGAAAGACAGATGGGTGAATGGTTGGACAGACAGGCAGACTGACAGATAGATGGATTATGTTTGTTAGATAGATGATAAAATACTAAATGTCTGTACCCTTCTCCTCCCTTTTCATGTATTAAAGTCAAAAATCTAATGTGCTGATGTTTAGGAGGTGACTAGATGTATGTCAGGTCATGATGGGGTAAGCATTGTATTGGAAGATGTAGACTTGCTTGTCAGCTGTAGCAGAGAAGTAGAGGGGTATTGAGGGAGGAGAGGAGGATAGAAGGAGGAAGAGAGGGAGAGATTGAGAATCTACTTTGACGAGAACACTTGTGATGTGGCCAGACACAGATTTGCCTGTGGGCTCCTGATTAGGTGACCTAAACAGCCACCTTGGCAGAACATTGCCAGCTCCTGCTGAAGGAATGACAGTGGGCCAGCGAGCGTGAGCAGAGGTTCCTACGCTTCTCAGCTACAACAGGATGGCTGTTGAAGCATGACTCCGAGAGTCAGAAAGTGGCTGCCCAGATCCTGCACTCAGGACCCTACCTACAAGGCAGCAGAAGGGGGTGGAATGTGCTCCTGAGTGCAGAAGGCATCAGACCAGCAAGGATGTTTGATTCTAATTCAGAGGTAATTCCGATACTTGAGCCTTAGTTCCAAGGGCATTTCCCTCGCTAGGATGTGGAATTACTTGGGACTTACCACAGATTTCTTCCTTCTGATTTCTCCACTTTAAGATGAGATTCCTTATCTGATGTCTTCCTAATAATTTTGAAAGCATATAACATTTGGTTTCATTCTCTCACAGCTGGAGATTACTCCTTTGGGTTAAGGATGCCACGAATCTCATTCACACCTAATTAAGATATTATTTAGATGTAGTTGGTTATAGAACTAGTGCTCCAGTGAGTTAAGGCTTTAGAATCAGTGGGATAAATGGGTGTGTTTCCGTGCAGGAAGGATATGAATGACATAGGCGGATGCTAGAGGCAAAATGTTATGAGGTGAAAGTTTGAGTCTCCCAACCGTTCATACATGTGATGCTGTCTCTTTTGAAGGGTCCTACAGCATGTTATTTAGCTTAGAGGAAATTACGAGGGTGGGGCTTTCATGGTGTTATTAGCGCCCTTATAAAAAGAGAAAGCAGAGTTCTCTCTCTCTCTCTCTCTTTTTCTCCCTCCTTCCCTCCCTCTCTCTCCTGCAGCATGAGGACACAGTAAGAAGGTAGGCATCTGCAATCCAGAAGGAGGCCCTCAGCAGGAGCTGAACCTATCAGTGGCTGGGTCTTGGGTTTCCTCACCTCCAGAACGACGAGAAATAAGTGCCTGTTGTCCGTCATCAGTAGTCTTCTGGGACGGCAGCACAAGCGATATCAGTTAAATAGCCATCTTTATTGTCCTTAAAGGAGCAAGCGTAACCTCGTAGGGATGTGACCTTTCAACATTGCCACAGACATTGCTACCTGCAAAACTCGGGCTGGAGAAGAGGTACCCAGAGAATTCACAGAAGAATCTCTTCATGTTTTAAGTACATTCACAGCATTGTGTCAGGCTGCATTCACGTCCATCCTGAGGCACATGTGGCCCGTGGGCTGCAGGTTAGGTGCACCTGCAGAGAACCTGTGGATTTACAAAGACTCAGACAATGGGACTTCAAATGGCGTCACTTGTAACAATTAAAAAAAAAACTGAAAATAATCCATAGTTTTATGTTTGGAAAATCAATGTATTCATTCTATGAAAAACTGGGCCTCCCCTAGTACAAATGAGATCGATCAATATTAATTGATGTGAAAACATGTTCAGCGTACATCGTTAAATGAGGTAAGCAGTGTACAATAAACAGTGTACTGTGTACAGTGTACTAGGCACAATTCTATACAATTCCTGCATTAAACAGCACCCTTCACCAATAAGCACATGCTTTTCTATATGTGGAAGTATAAACGCATATAAATTTGTATATTTTACGCACACATACACAAGTCACACACATACACACAGCTATGAATGTATATACTTGAGGAAACTGTATACATTCTGGAATTATAAGTGGTCGATGGATAATAAGGTTACTCAGAAGGGAGCAGTATAGGATTAGGGGGCTAGGGAGAGTGTTTTCCTACCTGTACTGTTTTAATTATCAATGAGAATCTATTACTTGCGTAATTAAAAATATTACGGTGAGTTGTGATGAGGAGTGTGGTTGAAACAAAAGGAAAGGAAAATTATATCAGGATGTTTTGCTTGGCTTTTTTTTTCTTCAAGTCTGCTGTTTTACTGGGTTACACTAGGGATGGGGACCTAGAAGTGGAGCCAGTAAAGGCCCCATCTGTGTCTTGCTGGAGGATACGGGTGTCTGGGTGTGTTGAGAGCTTACGATAATGCTCATTCTTGCTGAGGCACTGACTTTTGCCCATAAAAGGAGGAATTACAACATCAGGCACAGATTGTTCCCATTTCCAAGCAGCCACAGAATGTCAACATAGACTGTCAATCACTTGTTCCCCATTCTCTCACAAGCACGCCCTGGAAGCCAGACCAGGCACAGAAAACAGATGCAGGTAGGCACTGTTTTGACAACACTGGATACGCCTGTGATTAGGAGTCAGGATAGCGTAAAAATGATTAATACGCTTCTGAAAGAACAGGGAGTGCACCTCCAGAAGAGGTAATTGGATGGGCGTCCCTGCCGTGTTCACCTTCTACCCAGATTCTGCTACAGGTTTCCTTCCCCCAACAACCCCTGGCTGAGTGTTCACTGCAACCTCTCTTTATCTGTTTGTGACAGGGTCTTTCTCTATAGCCCAGGCTAGCCTCAGCACTTTCCCTAATACTGGAATTACAGGTGTTTGGTACCACACCCAGCTCACTATGACGCTCTATTCCTTTTCTTATGCTGGAGTCCGAACGTAGGACCTTGTGTTGCTGGACAAGCACTCCTCCATGAAGCTGGATCTCTAACATCCTCTGACGTTCCTTTTTGGAAACCAAAGTTCAAATAGCCCAGGCTGGTCTTGAGCTCATTAGACACAAATGTCCTTGACATTATGATCATTGTTTGTTCTCTGGAGTGCTGGTACAAGCCACCAGGAGCGGGTTATGTATTTAGTGCTAGGGAGGGAACCCATGGCTTCCTGCAGGCTACTAACTGACAGACCTTTCTGATCATGGTTATGTAAGAGGTGTAGAAGGTTCTTGGAACCTGGGCAGAAAGGTCAAAGGATGCCAAAAGAAATGTGAAAATATACTTCCACAATCAAGTAAATAATCCTTAAGTTAGCAATAAAGCCATCTTCGTAAGATTTTTTAAACCAACAGGTGAGCGCTCTCTGTGTTTAGCTCACTCCGCAAAATATGGCCGCTAACCAGGTCCCTGCTCAGATCTCAGTTTCAGCCAGCATTTAACTCACCACACTTGAATTAAGGTGTCCTGGAGTCACTTTAATTACACCACTGTCTAATTAGCAAGCAGGTGTCTTTTTCCTAGAAATATATTCTCCCTTGTCAGCAGTCTCAGGAGTAGGCCGCACCGTCTTATCTTGTGACAAAGGAAGAAACTCCAGGCCGGCGAGTTAGAAGCCCGGGCTCATTGCCTGGGCCTCCCTGGATATCAGGGTCTGCTGTCCTGGTTCCAGGAATATGGATTCCTTGAATGAGTGTCAAGCTGCAGGCAAGTCCTGCACCAGCCCCCCTTCTACTTCAAATCCTCAACAGGTGTGTCTCTGCTTTGATCTCTGTGATAGCAGACTTTTTGAAGAAAGGTTTCAAAAATGAAAAGGAAAATTGTTCAACACTCTCTTTTTCAATAAAAGTTCACTGTGCTTCTAGTATGTAGCCTTTTGCAGTTCAGAGGACCCAGAAATAACAACATTTCCTCATGGAGCTTAACTGTGCCATCCCAGTGAACCCGGCAGTCACTAAGACTCCATACCAGATCCAGCATCCTGCCTCTTTGAGATACATGGGGCAGGTGTTCTGAGCATGCGCAGAGAAGCTTGCATCCACAGAGTGAATTATTCAGCTGTAACAGCAACAGGATGGACTGACCATCAGAGAACTTCCCAGGGATGTGCTTTATGGATTAATCTCGGAGTCAATTGTTGATTGGTGACCAGTTAAACCTAACACTGTATTCTACGTCTGAGTTTTGTTTGTTGTTTGTTTGTTTGTTTGTTTGTTGTTTTGCTCTAATGGAATAGTGGAGGATAGACTGGAGTGCAGCTCAGTGCCACCATGTGCCTCGCGTAGGTGAGGTCGTCAGTTTTATCTTCTTGTGACATCAAAGGAAAAGGGACAGAAAAGAAGAGCTGAGATTGAGCCACTAGTGAAGAAAAAAGATGTATTTCCTGGGGCTCTAAGATCCGGGAAATCCAATTCCAAGGTCAAGAAGTCAACATCTGGTGAAGGCCTTTCCCCTGTGTTACACAATGGTAGAAGGCAGAAAGGAAGAAAGCATACCCTAGAGGGAGGAGGGAGGAAAGAAAGGAGGGAGGAAGGGAGGGAAGAGAGTGCTCAGCCTCTCAGACTCAAGCTCTTCAACAGTGGCCACTAAACCATCCATGAAGGTGGAATCTTCACAAACTAGCTTTCTCTCATCCCCACACAGCAATGCTTTCAACATGTGTGTGTGTGTGTGTGTGTGTGTGTGTGTGTGTGTGTGTGTGCGTGCGTGCTACATTTCCAATATGTGACTGAATGCAGACAACTGGATACAAAGCAGACGTAGAGAACACCTGCAGTACCTCATCCCTGACACCAGTTTCACTTTCAACATGTGTGTGTGTGTGTGTGTGTGTGTGTGTGTGTGTGTGTGTGTGTGCGTGCGTGCTACATTTCCAATATGTGATTGGAGAAACACATTCACAGCACAGCAGTGAAACCATTTGTCTTTGATCTATAAGGTGGGGTAATAGTAGTCCCTAGCTCATGCAGGGCTGCCATTGGGATCAAAGCCTTAGACCACTGTCTGGAGCACTGCAGGCTGAATTACACGGTATTAGTCATTACGATGTGTTCTACCTTACATCAGAAGAACATCCTCAGAAGGTCCTACTAAATGGCCAAGAGCAGAATCCATCACTAAGTACCACTAGCTTGAACTTCCATCGACCTCCTCAGGCCTTGTTAGGCACGGAACAGGCAGACTAGAGCAAGGGAATCTGCCCCAGTACTCACTGTAGAGTCAATCAGTAAATATTAAGTCCATGAACCTGCCCTAATGGCAGTGAAGGCTCAGAGTGTTTGTGAAGACTGTACTTAGATCCATTGCTGCTTAGATGTAACCTCTTCCTAAGTTATTTCCAGTGATAAAATAGTTCAAACATGCGAGCAGTAACTTAACAGACACCAGTGCACCCACTATTGAAAGGACAAAATGCTGCCTCGGTATATTGCCCAATTTGTCCCAAATTGTGTAAGAGATGCAATAACTCAAAGGCAACACAAGCTATATCCACATTCCTTTTGCTTTTCTAATAGAACCCTAATTTTGATGCAGATGTTTGGTATCCCATGTATAGTCCTTTGCCTGCCTACAGCTCACTGTCTTGTGCTACATGTAATTATATTCTTTGCTGGACTTTGCACCTCCCCAGATTTGACTCTCATAGACAGGGCAGTAATTCAACATGCCCACGAACTCTCTCCTTGTGCACACGAGGAAGAGATGGCTGCTCTCCCTGTGCACATGAGAAAGAGATGGCTGGCACAGCTTCACTGATGCTGACTAGTGTTTCCCTACACAGTGGGTCCAGCATATGCTCCCATCCCACAGCGCATCAGCGCTTCTGCTTCCTCACAGATCTGCCAGCTTTGTTCCTGGCTACAGCCCTCTCATGACTTAGAACTGGAACGTTCTTCATATAGTTATTAAGCAATGGCCTTGCTCTTCTGTAAGGTATTGGTAGCAGTTTCAATTTGAGTTGCTGTCTTTTTCTTGTAAATTTAAAAGAGTTTTACTTTTATACAGTGTGTAAGAATCTTCTCCTAAAATGCATTTTCTTTTCTTTTATCTTTGTGGTATCTTTTTATTTCCCACATAATTTTTAGGAAACTCCTGCTTATCAGTCTTTTCTTTTATGTTTTATGATTTTTGTGCCCAATCCAGAAAAATGTTTTCTACCTATGTCATAACCATATTCTTCTATATTTTCTTTATAAAGTTGAATTTTTCCTTTCACATTGAGATCCTACTGTGTCTGGATTTATTTAATATATGGAGTAAGATGTGAGTCTGGTTTCATCTTTCCATTCTGTTCCCTTTAAATTTTCTTTTTCTGTGATTTGAATTTATCCTTTTTTATTCTTGTACATTAGATCATTAACAGTAGCCAAATTAGTAACCAGAAATGTAAGTTATTAGGTTCCAATCTTGCTTTTATGTGTTGTTTTATTTCTTTAAGGAATGTTTGTAATTTTAGACTGAACTTGCCTGTAATAGGACTTCATTTGTGGGCCTTTCACAGACTTGGTTGAGATGTTTTCACTTCTGCTGTGTGCATCATAGTCCCAAGAACAACCTTGAATAGAATTTCTCAGTTCTGGTTTCTAAGAGCCCGTGTGCATAAAAGTAGTCAACCTGAAACTTGTGGACTGAAAATGTGTAAACATAAAACAGGAAAATTTTGTCTCTTCAAAGAACTTTGAGAAACAGACAAGAGTCCTGGACTGGGCTTTTTCTCCTGGTTTACTGTCTCCAGCAAAGTCCAGTGCCTTAAGAGCACCAAGCTGGCTGAATGGTTCCTTTTCCTGCATCATGATAAAGCCCTTTACCCTGCCCCTTCTGCGTAGGCATTAACATTCAAGCTCCAAGAGTACCGTAAACCGAAACTCCTCATCCCACTCCTCAACTCCACAGCCAATGAACCACAAAAACTCTGAGAGCCTCTGGTCTGCTTTCTTTCGGTTCCCTTCATCTTCCAGACACCTAGGAGTTTCCCTGTATTTCCTGAGAGCTGTCCTTTACATTTCAAAGGACTGGTGTTGTTATAATTTATCCTAGAGTTCTTGGAATTTTTGGTGTTGGGATAGGAAGTCTAGATTCAGACAATATAAACAATTCTCCAGAACCGTGTCTTTATTTAGTTCATCTTTCTTTTGTGTGTATGTGTGTTGTAAAGTAAAATTCACACGTCCTGCATCTGGGGCCTTATAGTTCCTGAAACTATTTCAGTACACACTAATCTTCCTCATGTCATGATAGATGTCGGGGGAGGGGGCAGAGTCAGGCCTGAGCGGCTGCTTTAGTAGAAAAGTCAGGAATGAGGTAGAATACTGACAATATTCATTTCAGGATATATGTATTCTACCCGACTTCGCTGTAGTGGGAGCATCTAGGACACAAATGTTCACCTCCTTCCTGCCTCCCGCAGAAGACTGAGTTAGTATACTGAGGAAGCTTCTTGAGGGAACCAGTGAGAAGATCCAGACTAAGACCAATGTTGAAAAAGCTAACACCGTGACACGGGGCCTCCTGTTGAGCCTGGCAATCTTCAATGCTTGAATCTGGACCTTAGCTCTCAGTTCTACCTCCCAGCCCTGCTCCCACAATGTGGGCAGAGGTGAATCCATGCACTGTGAGCCATTTTACCTACTCAGCAGTCAGCTTGTATTTTTTTTTTAATTAAGACTAAATAGGAACATTTCATTTGTATCAACGTGGGCTCTGATAAGTTGGGAAGAACAGGATATTTCTGCTTGAGTGTCTTCCAGTTTCTAAACAGAAAGGTCTGTATGACTGGGTTTTACAGCAGTTTCTGGATAGGTGAAGCTGACCTAAAAGCCCCCATGACCTGTGCTGCTGAGCATGTGTCCTTCATATTCAGTGTGCATCATGGTAGAATTACAGCCTTTTGTTTACTGTGTCAGTTTTCATGTAACCACAAGCGATCTTTATTCTCATGTGCTTCCAAGAACGGATCTCTCCCTGCTCTTTGCATCTCTGAGCCTCTCAACCGTGCATGTTCTCCTGAGTCCCCAGGGCTCAGTCAGAGAATAAAGTCTCTGCCATTTCACTAGGTGCTTAACCAAAGACTGGTGGATTTAACAATGAATTATTAGCAAAGACAAATGGGGGGGGGTACTTTTTAACTGACCATATTGGAAATTTTCAGATAGTAGAAAGTGAGGCATTTCCATTCACTAGGTGCTTAACCAAAGACTGGTGGATTTAACAATGAATTATTAGCAAAGACAAATGGGAGGAGTACTTTTTAATTGACCATATTGGAAATTTTCAGATAGTAGAATGAGGTATTTCCACTCCATCTGGCATTACCATTCAAGGTCATGTTAGTCCTTGCTGTGCCCCTTGTCCCTCCTTCCTCCCCAGCAGGTTCGAAGACACCTGATCTCTCCCATCCCTCTTGGAAATCCCGTTCCTGTTCATGGCAGATGGCCTCGTCCTTGCTAGGAGAACAGCACAGCCTAGCTGAATGCAGGAGGCAGCGGTGAGCTTGACAGAACCCTGCCGTGTGAGCCACAGGGCAACTCATCCAGCACCTACCTCCATGGCCTCCCCTTACAGAGAGAAAATGGGCCCAAAGATTCCAAGTCTCAACTTTTACCTGTGAGTGAAGACAATCAGCCATTTCAGAACTCTGTCATCCCTGTCTTCGGCAAAAGAAAGACAAGCAGTCCATTAGTTGGGTTGGACTTGAGAAAACCAGTTCACGGACATGAGACCCGGAAAAGAGATAACTGCACTCATGTGAATGGGAGGGTTATTAGAGGAACAACTTCTAAAATGCACGCTGTCACTGCCGAACAGAAAGGCGACTAACTCAGATTATTACTTCAGAACGAGTGGCTGAGAGGCGGACTCTTTGGATGGGAAGACATTGCAATGTGGTCATTTGCACTTAATAACTGAATGCAGCAAAATCAAGGGACATAAAGAGAGGAGACAAATAGCTTTATGAGGGTCAGTTAAGGAAAGGCAAAATAAACAGCTTCTAAGAATAGCTTACTTAGTAATCAAAGTTATTCAAAGTTGTAACGTAATCAGATTCTGCAGTCCGAACTGATCATGCTGCTGTTTAGCTGCAAATGAAACCCTTAAGTGTTCGAGTACAGTTGCAGCCACCGAACTTTCTGATTGTTTCCAAAGGGTGTTTTTATAATTGACTCAGGAGAAGCTTAGTTGTTCCTAGTTGGCCCCTCTCCAAAATGCGAGTTCAAGGTCATCCTGAATGTAACTGTGTGGTGAGAAGAAGCAGAATTTCCAGGGAAGTTAATGGGGAAGTAGGCTGTGCAGGAGATAATGAGGAAATAGTCTAAGTATCAGCGGCCTTTATGGATTTCTACAAAAGCGTCCCAACATCCACCCACTACTAATCCACCCAGCTGCCATTAGGGTGGTGAGTTTCCATGGCTGGCTACTGTAGGCAAACAGAAAACACAGCCAGGCCCTAGTGATTTTGAGAAACAATCAAAGGAAAACCAGTTCCCTGCCTCTCCCAACATCACACACAAGCAGCCTTCGGGTACAGGAGCATCCGTGTCTGTGTGACGCACGCAGATCTTTCACTAGGATTCATATTTAAAGAGCATATGGCCCCAGGAAAAGGCAAGTAGCTTTCTTACCTGCCCTCCAACGATGTGGGTCTGGCCCCGGGGCCTTACATGAACAGATAGAAGTTTGCCAGGGTTAAATAATAAAAGGACAGGCGAGGCAGGGGAGTTTGCCTGGGTTTATGGTTTAATCCATTTACCTATAATGTTTCCTGAGCAATTAGGGAGAGAAGGTAGCCTCCTTTTCACTCAACCTGACGATTGATGAAAATGATTGCCCCATTTTAATCTAAATTAAATGGAGTTGAGGTCTTAGCATGACAGCAGAGCGACAGTTGCCCTTTCAGACCCTGGCTTTTAAGTGCTTTCCTGGCTTTCAGAGATACCCAGGGAGTGATTTAGGAAAGCGCAGCCTTGTTAGAACAACGTTAGGGCCTCGGGAGGAGGCAGAAGATGTTCATGGCTTTTGGGGAAAATAACATGTCAGATGAAGAATGGGAGGACAGAGGCATCTTTGACGATGCCGAGGAAGCATGAGTTCTACACAATGTGCTTTGATGGTCGCTTCACGGGATGGCTGATTGGGCACACACCAGGTGGACCTCAGCGTACAAAGGGCATCTTGGGGGTGGATAGTCTTGAGTTTTCACCCTCTAGTACCGTTCTGTGAATCCTTCAGAGCCTTATCGAGGTCCACCGTCTGAAAACGTTTCTACTTAAGCAACCGTAGACACGGTATAAACTGACCGACCACATGGCTGTTCCGTCGTATAGTCAAGGGGGAGGCTTTCACTGTAGATGGGAGGGAGGGAACAGCCAGAGGCATCTGGAAGAGTCCAGAGACTGAGAGACTGAGCATGGCCAGCAGATTGCACCTGTCCATGAGAGAAGCAGAGTGTGTGTGTGTGTGTGGGGGGGGGGTTATAGAGAGAGGGGAAGAGCTAAAGATGAAGACAGAGGAGAGCAGGCAGAAGAGAGAGTGAGCAAAGCCAAAACAGCAGGGTTATAAGGAGAACAAGAAGCAGGACGAAGGAAGCTCATGAACTGGAGAAGTTGGGGTGGAGACCAGAAAATTCACAGCCAGCATAGACTGTAAAATGTGTAACAGGTTCGCATGATACCAAGCAAGCCTGGAGGTCAGCATGGGCTTTGGTGTGCTACTAGATACAGCAGAAAGCCATTAGCCCCTTCTGTGGGTCGGAAGGAGATGATGGCTCTTGTCTAACTGCCAAAATTTGGAAATGAAGTTTCCTTTGGACCTGACAAGCATGACGCGGTATTGTCAGGAGCTTGGGGATGGGCCTTGTGCTCACAAAATCAAACCGGGAAGGAACTTACTTTATAAGTGAGGGAGGATGGTGGAGAAAAGTAAGACAGCTTCCAAGCTAGCTGCCTTCTCCGCTTTCCCTCAGATTCCCTGCCTCTCCACAGAGGAGTCAGTCAGGAAAAGGACAAGTTCTGACCTTCCGCTTAGTTCTTTACCCCCACAACCCTTGCTCCTCGAAACCCTCTAAGGCGTTTCCAAACCACTGGAGAAAGTCCACTGACTTGGAGCCCCACACTGGAAGAAACCAGGAAAACTCCTACTTGTAGGAAAACAAATGGCTCCTGGACCAGCCCTTGGGATGGCAAGGTTCCACCCCAGCCTGATGCGGTTCTCTTGGTGACCATTAACTGAGGACCATTAACTAAACAGAGACTTTGTTTATTGAAGAGCTAGTCTCTCCCTTTTGCCTTGTGCCCCGAGATGTAAAGGACCCAAAGCCCAAGCACAGTTTGAGGCACAGTGCTTGCACTGCGGCAAGATGCGCACTTTGCTTGCATTCCCATTAGGGAGGAGAACTTAGAAATACCTTAGCATTTGGTTGGAATAGTTTGTTTCTTGGTCAAACCATGGTTCTCCTTGTGTTTTTCTCCGATTTTACTGTGTTTTCAGCTTTAAAAAGAAGGGGAAAAAAAGTGAACAAGCCCTTGGGGGCTTAGAAGTATTGTTTATGTTCCTTTAAAACACAGATCTAGGAAAGATAGAATTTCTCTAATGAGAACCAGAGAGCAGGCTGAGTAAGAAGGCCTGCAGGAGCATGTAATGTGGGCTCCTCTTCATTCCTTCTGGGATCCCTCCCTCCCTGCCCGTCTCCCTCTAGAAAGTGTGGGATTGTTTATCTTGTGCAGTACAGCGGCCTTCAAGCAGCGGTGGAGTCATTGATTTGTTCTGTTAACGATGATTTTAAAATTTTACCTCTGCATCCAAAAGTCGTGACATTTTGGCTTTAAATGGGCAGAGCAGTTGAGAAAAGTCAGATGACTTTCCACAAGCAATTAAATTAGAAGTGTTTTTGCAGGCTGCATTTACGAATGCCACTTTATTTCCCATTTTGCCTCAACATTAGCTCTTGGGTTCTCTTGTGTGGACTCTCGCATGTTCCCTACTGTTCTGTGGTCTTCTTGGGAGAGCCCATCGGAGCTTCTTGCTGTCTGTCTGGTGTGCACACCCTGTTCTCCTGTGTCTTCTTTGCCTCCTTTGTCAACCACGGCTTGTCTCAGCTTGACCCCTTCTTTCCCGGCCATTTTCCCAGCTGGAAACCATCTTCGTTAACTCCTCCCACCTTTTACAGCTACTGGCTCTCGATGACATCACCTCTCTCTCCTTTGCGACCTATGGGTCACTCCTGTGAGATTTCCTGAAGACACACTCCAAGAATCCCCTTTGCAACAAGGTACTTCTCAGCAGCTTCCCCAAGGTGGTGTCAGCAGGGGGTCAGGGCTGCTTCTGCTCTGTCTACACCGCTAACTGGGCGTGGTGGGAATTCTAGTGAAGCAAAGGGAAAAGGGTAACCCAAGGTCAGAATGTCTTTGCTTGTCAAAGATGGAAAGCCGCTACTTAAATAATAAGTGAGCCTTTGCTTTTGCAGAGACAGTTCTCGACGTCATCCTCATCCACATATGCAGAGATGTTTCTCCTCTGTATTTCAGCGTGGCTGCAATGGTGAGTTCAGGAAGAGACCTTGAGACTGAAACTCTTTGTAGACCAGGAGGCCCAGGAAGCAGCCAGAGTACAAGACCAGTCCCTCCGTGGGAAACAAAAGGAGAAGCTAGGAAGTTCAGGCTGCTAACAGAAACAGGGGAGCCAGGGTGGTGAAAGCTTGAGGAGACAAAGGCAGGCTCTAAAACCTAAGTCTTCGGCCATTTGGCGATGTTACCCTGCACCTTCTGGCCACTGGGAACCCTCTCTCCACATCCTTCTCCCTAGACTAATTTGTGTTTACATTTTTTCACAATTAGCATTTCTAATTTAGGAACTGGAATGCGGAGGGCTTCTCTTCTGGCATGGCTTCCCTGAGGGGTTATTTGAGAGGGCTAAAAATAGCAGGATGGGGTCTCTCCTGACCACTACTATTTGATTTTCATCCTGGAGAGGCCAATTGGATCCCTAAATTCCCATATCCTCTGGGATGGTGTCCCAATTTTCCATAAGCCTTTTTTTGGGGGGGAGGGGGAGAGAAGAAAAGCAAACTAAAGACAGAATGGTTGTGTAAAATACAATGGTTTCTTCCCATTGGCTCAGAGCTGAGCTTGAGTTAAAATGTGAATCACCCATGTGTCCCCAAGGTCCTTTCTGGGACCTTCTCCTTGCCAAGTCCAAAGGAACCTCCTTTCCCCCAAATTCTGGCACTTAAACAAAGCCAGCATTCCTCAGTAACTTGGGAAGCCAGTTCCTCTCTACCAAAGGAGCCATTTTCCCAAGGCTACCTGTAATGTCCAGTAGCAAACCAAAGCATATGCTGGCCTCCAGGCTCCCTCAGTGTCTGTCCCAAGCACCTGTTACTCATTTCAGAGTCCACGCTGACAGCCTGGCTCCTCTCAGCTCTTCTTCAATCCTGACCCCACCCCCAAACTTCTTCAGCCCCGGAGCATCCCTCCTCAGCTACCCATTTCCCTTATAACCCTACTTTTTCTGCCTGCCCTTTCTCTTTTGCCCCTCTCTCTTGGTCCTCTCTTTGTCTTCCTCTCTTGTTCCACCCCCCATGGTCAAGTCCAGCCTGTTGGCCATGTTTAGTCCATTACATCTCTCTCTGCTCTTGACTCTTACAGATGCCTCTGGCTGTTCTCCCCCTCATATCTACAGCAAAAAACCTTCAGCTCATACCTTAGAGCATTGTTTTTATGCTGGGGAATAGTTATCCCCTAGTGGGCCTAGGACATCAGTAAGATTGTATTATCGACCAGGCACTGAGATAGTCCCAAGGAAAGCCAGAACTGCTAGTCAGGCTAGGCAACAGAATGGCTGGGGTCACCAGAGAACCAGGGCAGAACTAGGGTGATGGCAATGTCAGGTGGCAATGCCAATGACATAGCCAGAGGCAACAGCATGTGGCGGTGGACTCCAAATGGACCACTTTTTCTTAAAGATGGCAGTTGAAGACTCAAGAACTAGAGGTTGGTTGAATGACAACATTTTTGTTTCTTGGATTTTGTGACTTTCTTTTTTTTTTTTTTTTCCGAGACAGGGTTTCTCTGTGGTGTGACTTTCTTTTTGATATTTGCTGGAAGATATAGTTTGGGGCATATTCCTTCTTAGCTGTGGAGTGCATTTTGTGGTCTTTCTTCTCTTTCACGTAAAAGAATGTAGTTAAACCCTGCATAGGAGAAAGGTTCCAGGGAGTCATTGTTCTGAGATGCAGGGAGGTTAATCAGGCCTCTGAAAAGACCTTTCCCTATTAGGCACTAACAGCTAGCCCTTTATACATCAGTCACAATGTTTCCAGAGGAAGCCAGTGAGCTCTGGACACCCCAGAGCAGGGAGAATACAGAATCTGAGAATGTTAGCCCTGAACCGAACCTTGGGTCCTTGAGACGCTTGAGCATAACCTCTTCCCTGGCCACTGAAACTGATAAAGTGGAGATAAGTGACCCAGTGAAGGTCAGGGCCCGTCCGTGGCAGAGCAGGGACAAGAGCCTAGCTCTGTGAGCCTCTGTCCCTGTTCCTTCTACAGACACAGTTTGTATCAGGAAGACACATGGGGTTTGGGAACCCCCACTTCCTTCCCAACACAGGCTTCTTCCTTCCCACAGCCTCATAAAATGTGGGGTTTGGGGAGCTTTGTGTTTCCTCCTCCGTATTATAATGAGAAAACCAAAGGTTGAACGAACCTGTGACAGCCAGAAGAGAGAAGAGACAAATGGGAAGCCGAGTTGAAACATGCACAGCCTTAGCCTTTCCTCCCTGCGGCTTCCTTACAGAGTTTGTAAGGGGTTGTTATAGCTGCTCCATTAACGGCAGGTTTGTAAGGGGTTGTTATAGCTGCTCCATTAACGGCAGGTTTGTAAGGTTTCCTGATTCTCCGATGAAATAAATCTATCTGTGAACAAGGAGAAAGAAGAATTAGAGACAAGTGTAATGCTTATCTAGGTGGATGCTGGGTACTGTCCAGCACAAGACGTGACCCTTGGCATTGAGAACAGATTCATTTATTCTGGTTTCCATTTTCCTTGTCTTATACTGCAGACTCTCCTTTCAAATCCTACATTCTCTAGGCAAGTCCAGTTATATTTCTGTATGTATATGTACAGACAGACATGTGTGTGTTTATACTATGTTATGCGTATGTTTATATGTGTGTTTATACTATGTGCACTGAAGATATGGCGCCTGGGTTAGCTGTACCATATGTACACAGATGGCCCAGTGTATAAAAACACTTGCTGTGAAAGTTGTGAGCATAGAGTTCTGTCTCCAGAATCCACCATGGGGGGAGGGAGCCCACCGCTCAGCTGTCTTCCTAACTATACACTTTTGTTGCTGTAAAGAGCAGCCTTCTGCAGCCCAGGGGCTGAAGGGGATCCCCAGAGTCAGCAAACTAATCACTCAACTTGACTTTTCTATCTGAGGGAGTAAAACTTAATTCTCTAGGGCCAGCAAAAAAGAGAAACACACACGCGTGCACGCATGCGCACATACACACACCCCTCCGACATGTCAGGTGACTAGGGTGCTGTGAATAGCAAACCTTCAGCAGGTCAGAAAAACTAAAGAGGAGATGGAGAGCAGGAGAACTACTGGACAGACAAACAGACACAGGACTTTTCTAAGGGCCAGAAGCTTAGTTCTTCATTTTATTGTTCTTTCTGTTGCTTGTTCTACTCTATTCTTTTTGTGTTCTGTTCTTACACCCTGATGTTTCCCTTCTGTCTATTCTTAATTTTTTCCTTGCAGCTTATATACCTCAGCAAAATCTCTCAAGTCATATAAAAAATTATAACATGGTTACATTCTGTTTTCTAAGTGAATGATTACAATGAATACAAGTAAAATAAAAGCATGTTTTCCATATCCCTCACATAATTAAACATTTTACAAATTACGGCTGGAAAAGAAGTTTTCCTAGGAACCCACATACAGTCATACCCTTACAACTTGTTATAGATTAACAGAGTGTAAGCAAACCAAGTATTTTCTCAGCCAGTTCCTTTGCTAGCTGGCTGAATTTTGTGGCTACAAAGAAAGGATCAATCACTTTATTATTTATCTCAAAAGGTGATCTTATAAGAAATCTTAAAAGAATCACAAAGCTAAGCTTTTATATATGAAAATCTATCAGTCAGCTCTACTTTAAATCCTCAGGGTGCATACCTGCTCATCAATAGCTTTTTATATATAGATATTAAGAAGAAGGCAGAAATGGGTACAAGGAATTAACCATCACCTTTGATCATCAACCCATCCTAGCAAGAAACGTACATCAGTCAGCAATAGCCAGGCTGCCATTGTTCCTGCTCCCTGACCTCCATGAGTTTCTTATTCAACTATTAAAAGTGTGTTTTTATAAACTTTAGATTGTTCTCCAAGGCTTTCTATCTCAAAGTCACTAACAAAAACATCTGAACCTAACCCAAAGTCATTGTTTAAAGCTTTGTTTTGGCTATGGTGCACACCGAAACCTGTGACCACATCTCCCAACATTAAGATGAAAAGAACTTGAGCTGTCTTAGCTTCTGGGACTCGGTTGTTTTTCTTAATTATTAATCTAAGCCACAGTCTATATGGCTCCTCAAACTCCTAAGTCCTGTCTGTGTGACGCTTCCTTGCCCCTGTTTTCTAGCCTCTGCAGCCCCTACTTTATCAGGGGTGAGGGCAATACCATATCCTGCCTTAACTTACATTAATGTTCCCAATAAAACCAAGCTCTATCACAAACTCTCACTGTATTTATTAAAAGCCCTCAATCATTAAAATTCTATTTAAGCTTACACTATTATTGTATAAAACCATTGCTTCAGTTGAACAGTACAACTTAAGAGGAAATCACCTTCATAATCATTCATAGGTAAAATTGCCCAATAGAATGGGTTATTTCCATGAGATGATCACACTACATTAAAGGCGGTGAGGATCCCCAAACACCCATTCACACCAAGCCAGATACTAGAGAAAAATGGCTGAGGTGAACAGGTAAAGACACAGAGGTAGCACGAGACATTCTGGAGCCAAAACTCTCAGAACCTTGCCTGTCTGAGACTTATCCATCAGTGCTTTGCTTCCTGATTGACCAACCTCCAGAAGCTCAGTTGTCACCTGCTGCTCCCCTGACACAGCCACCAGAAATACACATGATCCAAGGCATGAATGTGTTATACTGCAACCCCCCTTGTGTGTCTTCTACACACATAATAATAATAAATACAAGTTAAGAAAAATGGAACTAGCTTAAAACAAATAAGTGGAGCAGAGAGAAAGAGAGGAAAAGAGAGAAGAGGGGAGGAAGGTGAATAAATTTGTTATTTATTATATATAAATAAGATTATTTATATAAATAAGGTTATATAATAAATATTTATTATATATAAATAGATAATAAGTTATCTATTTGCTGTGTGCTTCTTTGGATTCTTTGTTTTTCAGTGTTTCTCATCTTTTACATGGGGTAGCCATTTGGATTTTCTCTTTCGTGACTTGTGACTTGTCTTTAAAAGAAAAACAAACAAAGAAACCTTGCCTATATTTTTCCCTTAAATTTTCTGACTTCTTCTAATTTAAGAGTGCCTTCATATATTCTCCATATTAGCCCATTGTTGGCTAAGACATTACAATAAAGTTACCCTAGCAAAGCAAAATGTTTGTAAATTAAAAATACATACATGAAGAAAACAGCAAACACATAGAAGAAAAGACCATTTCAGCAAGCAAGAGAACCTGTGTTCAGAAAGTGGGCATGAAGGTAACTCATCTGCACCTCCAGTGGACACAAAGGCAGGCGGATCCCGGGATCTTGGTAGGAGCTGATCTACCAAAAGCAGTGAATTCCAAGTCCAGTGGGAAACCCTGTCTCAAAGGGTAAGTAAGAGCTGATGAACAAAGACATGAAATATAGAACATCAGCCTCTGGTCTCATCACAAGGTGCATGGTGAGGACACCTACATACGCTTGCGAACACACACACACACACACACACACACATACACACACACACACACACCATATAACTTAAAAAGGTTATCGAATACAGATGAGGACCAACATGGGGAAGGGAATGAGTTGACTCTTTTTTGTTTGTTTGTTTTTATTTTGTTTTCTTTTTCTAGGCAGGGCTTCTCTATGTAACATCCGTGGCTGTCCACAGAACTGGCTCTGTAGACCAGAGAGATTCACCTGCCTCTCCCAAGTGCTGGGATTAAAGGCACGTACCATCACTGTCTGGCAGGAGTGGGTTGGTTCTTAAGGACCTCATGGAACACATCTGAAAGTCTATCAAGAGCCACCCAGTTTGAGTGACTCTGATGATAAGTCAAGAAGTTAAAGCTCTGGGTGCAGGCAGTCCTCCCGTCCTGAGGGACAAGACAAATGTATAAAGGTAAAATAAAATCTGGGGAAGATCCCAAGTCCTTCCCTTTGAGTATAAGAACCTAATAAAAGTAAATATCTCACCCTGTGCTCATTGAGACCCCCATTTCTCTCCTTGCCATTTGCTTCCTTACTATTGGTAAGAATTTGTAGATTGTCTGATCGGGGAGACAGTGAGGCTGTCTTCTCATTTGCCCTCTATTTGGTGTGGAAGCTTCCTTTATTACATCAGGACACAGCTGCCTTGAATAAAGCTGACATTTCAAGAGCCATGGGACCAAGTTCTGCCTCCTGGGGAATGAGATGAACAATGTATTCTACTCTGAAAGTTAGGCTTGGAACATAAGCTTCCCCCACATCCCCGAGTGTGCAGGCATCTGGAAGACTGGGCAGAGTCCCAGCCACTGCCAAACATGTGGCTCCTTCTGCCACTTGGCAAGAATGTGGCACCCTATTAAATAAAAACTCAAACCCCAAAGAAAATGGCTCCAAATTAGATTTAAGTCATATGAAACTGATCATTTTTACAAGTCAAAAATGACCACGTATCAGCAATTTTACACGGACCATGTCCCTCTGTGTATTATTACCTTGCAGGAAATACTTAGACAATCATCTGTCTTCCTCCTGGGAATATGGGTCCTTGGTCTGGGAGCTTCGTGAGAGCATGAATCCCCTTTTGTCCAATGTTTTTTTTGTAGAAGCCAGCCATGATAAGCTAAAAAAGAAACAGACCACCCAAGGGAGGTTCTTTGCTTTCAACCATTGTCACTTGCCAGTGTAGAATTCAGCCATCGGTGAGTTTAATAGAGGCCTGAGTCTCAGTAGTTTACCCTGAAGCAATCCCTGGTTGCTGGAAGAACCATGTACTGGGATTGCCCGAGCGCCACCCAGGAGCGGACCATCCAAAGAAAATGCCTAGCGTTCCAACTGCTGTGGACTGGATCACCTTCTAGCACACTCACCAGGACATCCCTAGATAAGTATCAGCCAGTCAGGGGCCCTGAATCTTGGAGACTCCTCACCCCAACCTTTACTGCCATAGGAACCCAGCTCTAACTGAGCTCAGGCCTCTCTGTTTATTCTGATACATTGGACATGCAGAGAGACCGAGTTTGCAAACTTGCACAAAATAAAGGCTCTTTGCTTTTACATATGGGATTCGGTCTCCTTGTTGGTTTTGGGGGGACTTCATGGATTGGGCATAACATTTTTAAGGTTCCTCTAAAACATTCTGTAGGTAGTACTGTGAGTTTGTAAACAGTTCCCCCATCAAGGTTGCTCTCCAGCTGTTGGTTCTGAAGCAGGCACAGCAGCCAATAAAACATCTAACCTACCCACTGTGGGTGAGGAGGGAGCCAGGCTAGAGCAGCTGGGATCCACCCACTGGAGGAAGCTTAGAAAGTCACAAGATGCGGCCAAGAGTGACCTTGAATTTTGATCCTTCAGCTCCCACCTCCCACGTGTGGAGATTATAGGGGTTTGTCACCATGCCCAGTTTATGCGGCCTTGGGAACTAAACCCAGGGTTTCTTGTGTTCTAGGCAATGACTACGTACTAAGTTACATCCCCCAGTCCAGAATTGTGTTTTGTTTTGTTTTAATGAGTGAACATGAAAAACTGAAAGCCTCAAGCTTCATAATAAAGAAAACAAGAGAAGAGAAAAGAAAACCACCACCAACAAAAACCTGCTGCGTTCTGCTCCTCACTGTAGGAAATCTCATCAGTACCCTTGTACAATCCTAGTTCATAGGCCTGGGTGAGCCCGTGCCAGCGGCTCATTCGCAGGAGCGGGATTTCTCCATCTAACATCTGTAAGGCCTAGCACAAGCATTTGAAAATATCAAAAATGCCAGAGATGTAGTTATATCCAGCTTACATGGGGCAAAATCAAAACTCACAGCCTGAGGTGGGGGGCAGGTAAACAACGCAACCGCGTGGATCCCAGTGGATTACCTGCAGCCCCGAAGCGGGATAAACCAAGCACAACCACTGTGTCCTCAGCAAACCAATGCCGGGGACTTGGTCCAAAGGTTCCAAACTGGCAATTCCAGTCTGGGCACTCTTTCCCAGTGGACCTTAAGCAGGCCAGTTCCTCCAGTTGCAGAGACTAATAAAGGCCTCTCCTCAAGGGCAAACAGAAATCAACTTTGTACAGCCTTAGGAGGTGAAAGCTCCAGTTACAGTCTGCAGGGCGGGAGGTCCTGCAAAACAGCCCAGCCACCCCCGGTTTAGCAAGAAGAGCAAAGGTCAGCAGATCACAACCCCAGGGCAGTGATCTAATTAACCCACCACCCCACCATTCAGCAGGCCTCATCCTTAATTGAGACAACAATTTTTTTCTGTACATAAAATCAAAAAACTCCATCCAGGCTGGCTCTGCAAGTCTGTTGCTGCTGAAAACAACGGAAGCATCCAGTTCTCTGAGTGTGCGTCGCTGTGTGGACGCTCACCTGTGGGTTGTAATAGACGCCAACGCTGCTCAATTTTTGGCCTGGATTGAAATGCACTAGGGGCAGAGGGCCCCGTTGCGTTTGGCCACAATAATAAACATCGATAAGACACCTCACTTTGCAACTTCGTGTCTAGTTTTCCTTTCCAGAGATGGGGGTCTCCGCCACCTTCTGTAAGAGTCCAGGGCTTTCTGGAAAAGGTCACAGTGTTTTTCCTGTTCCACAGACTCACCTTGTTAATCTGTCTGTGTCAGGAGCCGTTTGATGGACTCCCTGAGGTTTGTGCCTTTTGCTTGCTCTCTTTTGTTGAATGTTAGCTGTTAGATTCCAGAATCCCCACACTCTGTGATGGTCCCTTGCTGTAAAGACTTTTTGTGGGCTTGCTTTCAGTGTGCGAAAACCCCCTTTCACCTGTGTGTGTAGAAAGCCTTGCCAAAGCCATTCTCTGGAGAGATGGAATTTAAATCATGTGTAATCTGTTCCAAGGGGGGGCATATGACATGCCTTGCCGGTGGAATGATTTATTTTCTGCCCAGGGATGAAACTGAACCCAGAGACAATCTGGCTTTATTTGAATCATTCACCAAGGGAGACATTGTTTATTATTCTTGCTCTAGTCCTACACCAACGAGCAAAGTGTCTTGATGTTCATAAGGCTCTAGACCTTCTGTGAGCTTCCAGAGGGAAGGGGCCAAGTAAAAAGAGAGCTTTTAAAAAAGAAAGAAAGGGAAGGAGGAAGGGAGGGAGGAAGGGAGGGAGGAAGAAAGAGGGAGAGAGAAATGAAGGAAGGAAGGAAGGAAGGAAGGAAGGAAGGAAGGAAAGGAAGGAGGGAAGGAAGGAAGGAAGGAAAGAAAGAAAGAAAGAAAGAAAGAAAGAGAGAAAGAAAGAAAAAAAAATTTCAAAAGTAGAGAGTATTTTGTAAAAATTAGCTGTCCCCAGAGTAAGGTTTGCAATTCTTTCAAATGAAGGTGGCCAACCTGCTAGTATCTAAGTTATTAAGACTCAGGGGAAACTGGATGCCACGGTAGGCCCTTAAAATCCCAGTACTCAAGGGATTGAGGCAGGAAGATCCTAAATCTGAGGCTAGCCTGGGCTACTCTACCTTTTAAAAAAAGTAATTGTAGGCATTGTGGCACATGCCTTAGTCCCAGCACCCTGGAGGCAGAGGCAGGCAGATCTCTGTGAGTTTGAGGCCAGCCTGGTCTACAAAGCAAGTTCTAAGACAGCCAGGGCGACACAGAGAAACCCTATCTTTAAAAACAAAACAAAAGGACCAGGGGAAGATGCTGATTTCCAATAAACTGAACTTTGTAACAAAGCAGCAAAGTCAATTAATTTCAAATTTTATTCATTAAAATGTAATCACATCATCCTCCCCCTTTCCTGTTCTCCTTCCCACTCTTCCCGTGCACACCTCCCTCTCAAATTCACGGCTCTATTGCTTTAACTGTTACACACATACACGCATGCACTCACTCACTGCATTCGACAAACGTAGAAATTGCTTTGTGTCGATCATAGGTCTCTGGCATAAAATGGGAACGTTACATGGAACAAACAGAAATAACAACACTGAAAATTTGAGTAGTGAAATTAAAGAATTCAGGCTAAAGGCATGGCCTATTGTGTAATAGACACCGAAGGGTTGAGAAATTTCTATGCCCCTTCAAAATTCCACTGGCCCAGGCCACATTTTCTGAAGGAACTGACTCCCACGTTTCTCTGAAGTTCTTCCTTCTCAGGTTGGCCAGGTAAATCAACCCAATATTTTTAACACAAGTGGAGATGCCAGGTCACCCCATCCACACAGAGGTGCATAGAAATCAAGCGGGGGGTGGGGGGTGGGGAACGACTAGGAAGCAGTGTGTGTGTGTGTGTGTGTGTGTGTGTGTGAGTGTGACTAGTTTCTCCAAGAATTCCCACCTGAACACAATCTACAACACAATTGACTTCTGCAGTCCTTTTTTTTGATATTTTTAAGACAGGTGTGTGTGTGTGTGTGTATTTGTGTGTGTGTGTGTATTTGTGTGTGTGTGTATAGCCTTGGTTGTCCTAGAACTAGCTCTATAGAGCAGGTTGGCCTTCACCCCACAGAGATGCCCCTGCCTCTGCCTCCCAAGTGTAGAGATTAAAGGTGCGCATCACCATCACCTGGCTTTGTCGTCCTTTCTTATTGGAGACTTTTTCTACTCCGGGCTCAGTTGAGGTCAAAGTGAAAATCAAATCATCGTACTGAGATTGTGTACTTGAAGAGGTCTCCTCCTGTTTCTAAAGGTCTCACCTGTGCTCAGTGTTGTCCTAATTCTCCATATGAAGAGACAAGTGGGCAAGTCAATTGTATTACAAATTGGAAAACCAAGACTTGGAGAGGTTGTGTGACTTCTTCAAGACGTGTAAAAGACACGGAAGGTGTCCAGATCTCTTAGGAGCGTATCTAGGTTCTAGTAGTGTACTGTGATCTCCAATGTTGTTCTGCCGGGATGCATCCCACCTTCAGATGCATCTAAGTTACCTCCCGAGGACATCTTCACAGGTAGCAGGACAGTTGGACATTGAGATCTTGAGGATTTCCGGCCCAGAAACTTGACTCATTGTCTGCTTTTATCCCCCATCAAAATGTCATGAAGTCGCCCCTATCATTTCCTATACCCTGCTCATCAGGTGGCTTGTTGTGCTCGGATGCTAGTCCCTGCAGGTGGCACACATAAAGGGAAATGTGCTCCCAAGTCCCCTGTGGAGGACAGAACTAAAGAAGACATACTGATGGCTTGCTTACTGCAGGTGCTATGTTGCTGTTGGTTTAACTCTGTCTTGGTATTTCTGAAGCCATAGTCTTGGTCATGAGCCTACCCCCCACATTCCTGAAGTCCATTTATTTCACCCCCCAGTGACGCTGTGTCTTTAGTAAACTTCTCATTTTATAAAGAATGGCATAAATACCATCCATTATAAGCTTCCTGGGAGTGACAATGTGGCTAGATAGTGTGGCATTGTCCCTATGCATGGTAGGAGTCCAGCCTGATGTTCTGGGTTCCACCCATGAGTCTTGACTGAAGCAGACGGTGCTGGGTGCATGGGAAGGAGACACAGAAAGAGGCCCCTTACGAACCCTTCAGGGAACAACTCGTACATAAGTCTGAAAGCCTGGGATACAAAATCACTCGCTGTCAGTCAGTGTTGTGCCTGGCCCCACGCCAGATTCTAGATCCGTGAAGATTGACAGAACATTCTCCGCCCTCAAGGATTCCATAGTGAGAAAGCCCCATGTAGACTAGCCAGATCTTAAAAGAGGATTTTTTTTTTTTTTAACTAAAGTAGAATGCTCAGCCAAGTCCTTTGTGACCTCGAAAAACCCGAGGCAAATATTTAGGTGTTTAGGACACTATAGTGATACTTTCTAGTCTTCTTTCCTCAATCCTAGAAAGAAGTCCCGGGAGCGAGTGGGATCTTCTTAGCATTATACGGTATAGCTAGATGAACTTAGGAACTAGTTAGGACAGCAACAAAGTTACAGAGAGTTTATGAATCTGGTCTGTGCAGATACTTCTAGATGATCAAGGAAAATGAGGAGGAAGCAATTTAAAATATGAAACAGGTAAATAAATGCCTGGAGAGAGGACCTCTGGCTGCCCTGGACGGTCCCCAGGCCCCGGCTAGCAGTTCTTGCCACATAGCGTACACTTGGCAGTTGTAACTGGATGAGAGAAAGCCAGTGGGATTTGAATAATGAACTGCCAAGGGATAAGGCATGAGAAGAAAGGAGCCAGCCATGCCGTGTCTTGGTTTCCCTACTCTCCTGGGACTTTACTCTCACAGGAACAACCAAGACTTTCCCAATCGCTTGACAAATGTCACATACCAACCAGAGACCTTATGGGACACAGTTTGAGCTTGCCAAACCTTCAGAACCACTAAAAGATAGTTTTCTATTGACTCCTCTTTTAAGGAAAGTACCGCCAATATTTTTCTTTTCTCTTTCCTTCCACCTTTAAAAACAATTAAGTTTTAATTTCTAAGTCAAATTGCTTTCTCTTGTTGTATATACAATTACAGAAGCACCCCAGGGTCATTTTAGCTCAAAGACTAGATCTAAAGAAATATTTTCATGAAAGAGAGCATCAACAGGGGTCTCCTGCTACTAAGAGGTGCTTGTAGGGGGGCTGAGCTTGCTTACCAGATGCAGGCCCAAGGGAACTCAGTTTAGGCACAATTGCTGGAGTGACCATTGGCACACCTGCGATCATTTCTGCTCATCAGTTTCCAGTTTCCTACAGCTTAGAAATACATCGTATAATTAGTTGAATTGAGAAAAACAGCTACAACCGGGCCGTGGTGACGCACGCCTTTAATTCCAGCACTGGGGAGACAGAGGTAGGCGGATCTCTGTGATTTCGAGGCCAGCCTGGGCTACAGAGCAAATTTGAGGACAACCAGGATGGTTACACAGAGAAACTTTGACTCAAAAAAGAAAAAGAAAGAAAGAAAGAAAGAAAGAAGAAAAGAAAGAAAGAAAGAAGAAAAGAAAGAAAGAAAGAAAGAAAGAAGAAAAGAAAGAAAGAAGGGACTGAGGGAGGGAGAGAGGGAGGGAGGGAAAAAAAGAAAAATAGCTGCAAGACAACAAAATTTCCCATAGTTTTAGAATTGAGTGCAGGAGCTAGAGGGATAACTCAGTGATTAAGAGTGTTCATTGTGGG
>NC_022021.1:58320949-58334258 GCF_000317375.1 Microtus ochrogaster
AGAGAGAGAGAGAGAGAGAGAGAGAGAGAGAGAGAATAAATAGATTGGTGTAATAAAAAGTCTCATGTTCTTTTTGTTGGTCTGGACCTGAGTCCTGTATTTTCTTCACAGAGACTTAGGACAAAGCCTACATTAGCCATGCTGAGGGCTCTGTTGCTCATCGTAGCTGCCTCGATGCAGACATTAACACTGAAAGTCAACTCATGTAAAATGAGACAGGAAGACCAACAAAGCCCCCTCCCAGCTCTGAGCATTCTCAGGCTCCCCTGACAGGACAGTGGTAACCTCAGTTGGAACCAGAGCAAACCTGGCTTCAGCCTGCGACACCGTGCCCTCCCAGCACATCTGCCATCACTTCCACTGCCTACCACACGTGCCAAAGTCCTGCTGGTCCCCGAGTACATCCTTTGTTACCCATATTGCATATTGATGTCGTATACTTGGGTCTATTGAGTTTAACTCCTGATGATATGGTTATACTTACACTGTATTATAAGCAAGAGAAATCGATATTTACTGATTTGGTATTGTGCATGTTCATGGGGGGTCAAAGGTCAACCTCAGGTACTATTTTCAGGTGGCATCATTAGCCTGGAATTCAGCAAACCCTAGGGTTCCCCTATCTCTGCTTCTCCAATGCCAGAATTACATAGGTGTGCCACCAATGTTGGCATCTCTCTCTCTCCCCTGCTAGTACTGGGACCAAACTCAATGCATGCTAGACCAGCTCCATCTTGAGCCATATACCCAACCGTTTTATTTTATTTTATTTTGAGTCGACATCTGACTAAGAGCCCAGCTTGATCTTGAGTTTGTTCTGTAGGAAGGTCTTGACTTTGAAATGCTTTTGCTTGAGATTCCCAAGTCTCAACAAGCCCGTTCCACCAGACCCAGCTTCATCTTTTTATTTCTCAGTTCCCACTAGGACTCCGGCCTGATAGTCACAAATGCATTAATTGGAGTTTAAATTCTCATAATCTGCTGCTTCTTTTCTGATCTGGGCATAGGGCGATAGGGGCCGTGTATCTGGTGCCCTTGAATTAGGCACCAGATACATGCTCCCTCCCAATGAACCTAAAATATAGCAGAATGAAGAAAGGTGGAAAACTGAAGAGATACACTGACTTACTTTTATTTTTTAAGCCGGCGCTAAATTATGTGTATACCAGTGGTTCTCAACCTATGGGTCTTTAAAGAAATTATATAAAAATGAGCAGTTTTGAAAATACCCATGTGATTATTTGAAATGTAGTTCAAAAGCTGCATTCCATGACACAGTGGTTTTATGTAATCACACATATATATAATTATATATAAATTTGACAATTTAATATATACATATGTGTATATATGATCGACAATTTAATAATGTGTATAGTGTGTTTTGATTCAGCTCTTTTCCTTTCTAAATTCCTCCTCATCCTTTGCCATCATGATATTTCTTCCCAGTTTCATGTGCCCCCCTTCTCCCTCTTTTCCCATGGATTTCACTAGAGTTGCCATGGTATAGGTATAGCATGGCTATAGGACCATCAGTATATGTACGAGCTGCACAAGATAAGCCAAACAAAATCCCAGTGTGGGGGACAGCAGAGATCGTGGTGGTGGCAGTGGCGACAGTGGTGGTAAGGCAGTCTCACCCCTAGCCGAGGAGCTACTGGCATGGTGAATTTTTTTAAGTGCCACAAATTAAACACGCTATATATACAGTTAATAAAGGATTCAAAGAGGATTGCTCACCAGACCTTGTTCCCTTGAAAGCTTTTCTATGAAATTTACCTTTTAATTGAATTAGCATTAATCAGCTTTTTAATTCAGTGCTCACTTCCAGGCAGTCTGAGTAGAAGCTATCCTTGGTGAAATAGGTGCACACTGCGTCCTTTCCACCCTAGAGCTATGAAACTACACAGTCGTTCCTCGGAAAAGTCACTGCAATGAGCAATGTGACTCAGACATGGAGGCCTGGTAGGAACTGCATTGCTTGGGGAGGAATTTCTCTGCTAGACTGGCACTTTCTCTATACAGCTCTATCAAGAGTAAGCAGAGGCAGTAGCCTTTAAGTGTAGGCAGTTCGTCCCCTCATGGTAAGATCCTTGCAGTCAGAGCCTTGTTTTAAGCCTCACAATGATTCCTGCCATGGTCAGCAAGGCCGGGAGGAGAGCAGGCACGGTGGAGGCCAGACTGGTTTATGTCGGCTGCCCATCCTTTGGACTCCTACCAGAGGCTCTTTGTAGTCCGGGACTGGAAGCTAAAATGAAGGCAGAGTTCAGGTAGGGAAAATGAGGCCGTGGTGCAAGGAATGCGCCAAAAGCAGTGCAACAAAGAGGAGGAGCCCAGAGGGAAAATGATCTGGACCCTTCCGGTCAGGCAGATGCCAGTCTGCAGTTTGTGTTTTCCTCAGGCGATGGGAATATGTGTTTGGGGAGCAAATAGTCTTCCCAGGGCATGAGAGAAAAGTTACTGAGAAGATTCTTAAGAACGAGCTCGTTATTCTTCTCAATAAACCAGTCCATAAGCTATTAATGTTCACCAGCGGCTACAGGACCTTCATGGCCTTTGCCTACGAGTACCGCAGCAGCGCTCCAGGTTGGGGGTGGCGAGCAAGGTGTGGGGGCGCTTTTAGTGTTTTCATGCTCCGCTCTGCTAGTCTGGTCCAGCTCTTTGGCAAAGGGAAGGACACCAACTGGGACCTTGCAGTCCCTCGACTCAGCACAAAGCTTCTTTAGATTAGTGCCCACACTAATTTTTATGACATGTCATTCCAGTAAGGGCACTACTGCCTTTCACAGATGGGCTTCCCCCAGATAGCGACTGTTGCTTGGCCCGAGTTGGGATCTGGCTGGATTAAGGAAATCTAAGCTGACAGCTGGTCTTTTTGCTTGAGAGCATAAAGCTCCTGTTGTTGGAGGAAGCTTTGGGGGCTGGTCAGGACCCCACGGCCAAGTAGGAGGGCTGGCTCTTCGCAGTAGCCAACATTTCCCGGGCTAAGATGACTTTTTTAAAACACAAAGATCGTCCAAGTACAGTTTCACTGTACATGGCCAAGTGAACTCGGGCCCTGCCAAAGAGGCCAGGGCAGACGGGAAACTGCCCAATGGAGTGTGGTGTGGGAACACAGGAACAACTAACGGGAGCCCACCCTGAGGAGGTGGAAATCCCAGATGGTCTCCAACAAGGAGCTTGGCTTCCCTGGAGCAGCCAGTCACATCTGAGTCTCCTTGGGAAGATCGCTCCACGTTATCAGCACAAATTGAGGACAAGGATTTGGAAGGCTTATTTTCTAGGGAAACGACCTGGGTATATTTGGAAATGAAACGTCTAATAAAAATGTGTGTGCGCGCATGCGTGCACGAGTGCGTGCGTGTGTGTGACTGTACGTGCCTGTGTTTCTGTGCATATGTCTAAGGCACACTCTCACTGTCTGGTCAATATGCCAAAAGCATAATGTGAGCGAACTGATCCAATTTCTCAGTACGCTTGGCAAACGGCACCCCTCCTTCTCTGTGTTTATCAAACGGCACCCCTCCTTCTCTGTGTTTATCAAACAGCACCCCTCCTTCTCTGTGTTTATGGAGAGGGTACCGAGGCTTAGGGAGATCAGCTCCTCCGCCAGCTACTCTGGAAGCCTGGCCAGCACGAATATCAGTGTTTTCCAAATTCTAGGCCATAATCCACTAATTACTGTAAACCCACTTACTGTAAAGCCACTGATAGGCTTTTGCTGCAGTAGAGAAACCAGAGGCGCATACGTTCTACACACAGCACGGGTAGGAACTGCCTCGCTGTGCTTCCAACCCGGTGCTGCCAATGCTGTGCGTCCTGGTTTGCAGTGTGAAACTCAGCAGCCTGGCAGAGAACAAGATTGATTCTTATCTGGGTGTAAACTTTGTGGAAAGGAAATTGTGTAGTGTGTGTGTTCTCTGGTGTCTGGCTCTTTTCAGTAAGGATTATTCCTCAAAGAACCGACGTGGCTGTTTCAGTTCGTCCAACCTTATGCCGTACTGTGTATGTACGCAGTACACGTACCATGTGTCATATGACTTCATTCTATTTAAATAAGTCTCCCGTGGATGACATTGGCACTGTTTCTGTTCTTTAAAACTACCGTGCATTCCATAAGCATTCTAGTCTTTCCTTCTGGCAAACAGTCATACATATTCATTCATACTTATGGCAAACATGTATGGCAAACAGGCACAGAATTGCTGGGTTATTGGGTCGGTGGGAGTTCATCATTAGTAGAAATTATCAGTGCTTTCAAAGTAGTTGAATACTTCAAATAGACCAGTAGTTTAAATTTTCGTCTTTCTGGGAATGACAGTCCAAAGTTTGAAATCTGCTGACCTGTATGAAAACTGAAGGAAGGTGTGATCTGCCACAGGGAAAGACAGAGCTGCCTCTGTACTAACGTACACACCTTCTCATCCTCCGTTCTTTCCATGGCCATCTACAACCCTGAGCAAGATGCCTGAGAAGGATGGGGGTAGAGCTAGGGCTGGGAAGAAGAGCAGTTTCTAACAAGCCTCAACCGGGAGTGTGCCTGGTGGGCTGTCTCCTCCCTCATGGACGGTCCTGCTCTCAATGTCGAAGGGACCCTCTTAATATACCGCCTTTCTTTGTTCCCATTGACTCTTGAGTCCCCAGTCTCTGTCACCTGACATCCATCTGGTCACTAAAGCACTGAAAACCTAAAGCTATCTCCATCCAGAGAGATGTCCAGGAGTAGCACAATCAACTCACGTCCCCTCAGAAATGGCTGACTTTGTCTTGAAGGAAAAGGGAACAGGATGCAAGAGAGGCCAGCAGAGCCTGCAGCCAATCCAGAAAGGACTGTTCTCAGGGGAGAAAAAGAGACAAGCAGAGAAAATATACATAGTTCACAGTGCCAGTAAGGCTCGGGGGTCCAGGAGAGCGCTCTGCAGATGGCCACGAGGCCTCTTGGGCTATGTACAGTCTCTTGTTGGCACAGAACAGTCCCACAATGAGCCCTGAAGACGGGGCTTTTGCTTCTTTCTTGACACACAGACACCAGGAACAGAACTGTGTAGCATGCTGTGAGCAGCCACACACGCAAAGGACTTCAGTCAGATCAGCCTGTCAATATCTCTTGACCCATAGGGAGGCCACAGAGAAGGACACAGCGGGCAAGTGGGCTTGGAGTGTATGGCCTGGAAAAGATGATCTACTTCGTAATCCACTCTGGCTTCAGCCATCCAGAGAGCCCAGCCAGTCCACTCTACCCATCCCTCCTTTAGCATACACAAAGGCTATGAACCGAGGGTCCAGATCTTCCATTTATCCTAGGAACTGCACCCTAAATTCCTCCTCTACCACAATTCTGAACTTAAAATGCTATGTAATTGCTTGGCAAGGGCCCTCTTTATTTACGGCAAAACCTAGACATTATTCATGACGTGTTAAAGCAAATGTGGCATAAAGCATTTTCAAATGGCTATCCAAATTGGGAGATGTTGGAAACATAAACTATATAGAAGGCTTCAGATTTGGTTTAACAATGTTGAAATGTAAAATATTTCACCAATAATTTTATATTGTTCCATGTTGAAGTGATAAAGAAAATATATCGTTAAAGTTCAGTTCTATCATTTTGGTTTCATTTTTAGATATTGTTATCACACAATTTCAAGTGGTATATGCATGTCTAATAACACAGAGCTAATGCTATCTAAAATCACACACACACACACACACACACACACACACACCCAAGCCATGTTCAAGTCAAATTCATGAGTCACTGGTGGGAAATAATTTTCTTGGGACTAGTTTCCTCTGCAGTGAGCTAAACTAAAGGTGTTCATGTCCTTTCTTGACATTGTTAAAAACAGATATGTTCATATATGTAAAGCAACATCGGAACTATGCCTGTTATGAAATAAAAGTTTCCTTAAGGTTAGATATTACCATTGTAGCATTTCTGGTCCTCTGTAAGGGGAAAGATTCTGCGGAATATTTCCAGACCTGATCTCCAGGGAAGCTGGGCATAGTGGGAATTCAATCATTTATACCTCTGAGATGCTTACCAGATTAATGGCAAGTCAGGAGTGCCTGTTTTGTGATACAGGAATCCTACTGAGCCCAGATTCATGCTGTCCTTTTATGATGGGCTAGACACCTATGTCTTTTGACAAAACTAGATCATGACTTCTTCTCCCCAACACACAGAATGCTGGAAAGAATTTGCGCTATGGAGCCAATTAGGCCACACACTATTCTTAGTTAAAATGGTTAGTACATTTTCCAAAATTTATCACAACATTGGAGTCTTTTTTTCAAAAGTCATGCTTAATATAGAAGGATATAGAAACATTAAGATGAAAATTGAAATCCATTTTGAACCTAAGAATATTTAATCTAAATCTTACATATATAATAGTCTGTTGTGGGTTTTTGTCCCTGAAACTGCTGTTTAGACCCTAGCTTTAGGTTACAATGGTGCCTGTTGTTCTCAACTCATTGAAAAACAAGTTCTGATGTTTTCCTTTTAAAGTATTCTGTTTCCAAGTGCTTGACTTGGGGTGGAGGCAGGGGAAAGAGAGAGAGAAAGAGAGAGAGAGAGAGAGAGAGAGAGAGAGAGAGAGAGAGAGAGAGAGAGAGAGTCAATCCTATCCTACTGCTATGAATTGGAGGCAACCAATTTTCCCTGCTAATGACATGTTATTTACTGTCCAGATGTAGAAAGGAGTACAGATAGTATTGAAGAACAAACAAATTCCATGGATTGGAGTCACAGAATTAAGAAAAAAAAGGCTATAAACTCATGCTTTCAGCTAGTAATAGTAAGGTTTTTGTTGAAGGCTAAGAACTGAGTTAAATCACCCAAGTGGGGAAAGAGAAATGCACTTCCATTATTCGCTTTGAACATCAGAGATTTGATTTCTATGTTCTGTTGTTCTGGTTGGAAAACCTCTGTATTATAAGGGGGACGCTTGTGTGAGGGAGGGAGTCTCCTTCTGAGAGGTTTATAAAGCCTGTGTGTAGCCCCTCACCTGACTCTGGATTTAGCAAATCGCTCTGTGATCTTGGTAAAGCATCTCTGGGGCCTTATTAGCCATGGGCTAATTAACACGACCAGGGAATGTGGCACCTTCCCAGGGTTCCTGAGGCCTTTAACCCACAGCAAGACCCACGCTCTATTTCTTTATGTCTCCAAGACCATTAAGTGCTTCTTAGAGGCTCAATTATTTGAGATCTGGGCTAAAAGGCAAAACCAGACAAGGAATATTAACGGGGATACTGTCCCTAAACCTTCAAAAATTCCGATATGTACATTGTATACCAACTCTGAAAGTGTCAATCATATAGAATTTGATAGAGACAGGTAAATGACCCTCTAAGGAGAGGGAGCAAAGATCTGTGGGGCAGCTGAATTGGAGGTAAAGGGACAAGAGAGTGACACCTTGAGGTGTTACCTC
The DNA here is from genome assembly GCF_000317375.1 of Microtus ochrogaster. Taxonomy (NCBI): domain Eukaryota; kingdom Metazoa; phylum Chordata; class Mammalia; order Rodentia; family Cricetidae; genus Microtus; species Microtus ochrogaster. The sequence continues at coordinate 58,328,386 of NC_022021.1, forward strand.
TGTTTGTTCGCACAGCTCTGCAATTGCACTTGCCACTCTTTGGTGTCACATAAATGTAACTCGGTCATCACAGAATCAGAGGTCTCGTCCCTACAGCAACAATAACCAAAGAGAAGAGTGTCATAATGAGTTAGTTCATACCTGTGCGTCCTGGTCACGCCATGCTGACGTTTCAAGTGACATATAATATTAAACCACAAATGGAAGCCCCACAGTCACGGTCCTTGTCAGAACCTGGCCTGAAAACCAGAATATTGTGACCAACACGGCACTAACGAAATCATTTGTAGTGACTCCATTAATAAAATAGGGGCTGGCACTGTTGCTGGATTTTGCAGTAAATGGAAGGTACCACCCACAGTCACTGGTGTAAGTGACTTTACAATGTTGCCCCAGGCCTCAGTTCTGTGCTTGTTTTTCCCTGTCCATCAAACCTATCAAAGTTTGGATGACACAGAGCTAGAAGGAATAATATGATAACCAAAAGGATATTTTATTTGGGTCTTGTCTCATTCGGAGTTGGGGGACAGTGGAATGATTTTATAAAATTAAAACTAGCCAGGTATAGCAGAGCACGCCTTTAATCCCAGCACTCCAGAGGCAGAGGCAGTCATATCTCTGTGAGTTTGAGGAAAGTCTCGTCTACATCGTGCGCTCCAAGTCAGTTGAGGCTACATATTGAGATCCTGTCTAAAAACAAACAAAGGAAGCAGAAAAGTCCCACCAATATTTTAAAAATATAAAGAAACACCAAGACATTTGGAAAGGCTGCCTAGCAAATGCCACTGAGGGTTGTCTAGTCTGCAGAGTTGATAGGAAAAAGGCAAATGGATGCTTTTGTTTTGATTGAGGATGACTTTTTTTCCATTACATATATTTATTTACATATGTGCGCGCACATGCGTGTGCGCAGGGGACAATTTTGTGGCTTTAGTCCTCTCTTTCCATCTCATCAGTTCTGGGATTTAAACTAAGGTCACCAGCCTTGGGGACAGGTACCCTGAACCAGCGCCATCTTGTAGGCCTACTCCCTATAGCACTGTATAACTGTAATGATAAAAGGCTGGGACTCTATAGTGCCATGGCGAAGTGCTCGCTTACTTTGAATTTACTAAACAGCATCTGGGATGGCACTTTCCTTCAGGGATAAAGACAAAACACAATGAAAAGAAAGCAACCAGAATGACACACAAGGGAGCAAGGAATAGAAAGAGCAGAGACGAGAGGATCCATTGGCACGGAGAGCCGTCTGCACAGAACCTTCCATGGGTAACACGCTGCAGAGATAACAGGAGCCGCAGTTGGCGGCAACGCGCACTTAGTAGCAGCCAACGCAGAGCAGTGGTGGGCCAGCATTATGGGTGGCCCTGTCTGCCCAGTCTGGACTACAAGCGTCAGAGTGACTGTGGCCTCTCTTAACATCCCTTAGCTCTTCCAGCTGGGTGGTTTTAAGGCTTCTGAAGCCCCTGTTGTATAAAACATCTCGTGTTAACTTTTATTTGTTCATATGCTTAATCCTTTAGGAACTTTGGCTCGAACTCAAAGCGCTGCATCAGCTGGGCCAGGGCTCCACCATGAAACTGCGCACCGAGCCCTTCCTATACTGTTCAAGGTAAGTTTCTTTTGACTAGATGTGTTTTGAAATGATCCAGCAATGGAAAACTAACTTTGTTTGCAAGTGAAGCAAAAGCAGGAGGGATTTTTGGAATCCTTGAAATGAGACAAAAATTTAGCTGCAAGTCGTTCCTAAATGGAATGGGGTTTCTTGCCTTGTAAGGAAGTTGTCATTTAACTGTGTACGACTCTTATTTATAGGTTGTTATTTATGAGTGCATACAGTTATTATAGATCTTCTACGTACCCATGGTTAGGTATTGTATTTCCGTCACTCTCTTCCATCCTGGGTACGGTACCCACCTCCGCGCAGATGAAATTGGCCTCTGTGTGTCTCGGTGTCTGCGGCACAAGCGTGAGTGCTAAGCATTCGCTGGATCGTTTAAAATGCGCCAATTCAGCAAACTAAAAAACAAAACAAACAAACACAAAAAAAAAACCAGAACTGTGTGGTTCCTTTCTTTGCTGAGGGCTGGGGGAGGGGGGTGGGCATTAAAGGACAGGTGGGGTGGGGAGTCATGGGAGGAGCTGCAGCTGTCCTCAGATTTCTGTGGCTCCCATTTGCCAAGAAAAGATATGTCCTAATTTGGCTTTTAATTGCAGGTGTGATTGTCCCCAGAGCTGTGCCAGGGACATTACCATGTTAATAGCAGGAAGTGTACTGGGATCAGAGAAGCAAGCTCCTCGTTCCTCCAGCAGCTGAGTCCCCAGTCTCTCTCAAAGACAGGATTCTAAATATCCTGAAAGGGAAGAACTAGCTGCTGGTCTCGGGAAGGGAGTCCTTTTGCAGGTCTTGGGGTGGGGGTGGCGGTGGGGAGTAAGGCAACAGATTAAGCAGTGGATCAAAATATAAGAGAAAGGCTTTGCTCACCAAGTTAAAGAGCAGAAAAGAACCAAAGTAAAATAAAAATAGCTCCAACCCAGAGATCAAGAGGACTATTTTGTGTAAGGGAAGAATAGAAGTGGTCCGCTTACACTCTGCCAAACCACCAGCTTGAAGTACAGCATTGTTGCCAACGGCGGAGGGGCTGAAAGGGTCCATTATTAAGAAGTTAGTGCTTGACAGCGGCCGACTCCACCACAGCAAAATCACTCCCTTCCAAGAGACAGCATCCTAGGAGTCTTGGGTTAATTACTCAAATCTTCAAATTATCCTTTGGGGAGCAAAACGGAGCATGCAGAGTCCAAAGCAGATCTGGGGCAGAGATTCTGAGAAGGAGGGTTCCTTCTCGTTTTCAAAAATGACCATGTCGATTGCAGAAACCACAAGAGGGGAAAGGGATAAAGAAAACACACCCATGTATCAGGCAGGCACTAAATGGCTGGCTGCTGTACAGCCCCGCGGGAAAACAAGGTCTGCCCATGTCAGTACTCGGAGCAGGGTTGGCTAAACTTCTAAAACAAGTTGTTTCGAATCGAATTGCCCGAGGAGAATGGGGGTGCAGAAATGAAGGCACCCGGGTTTTGTTGCAGAAGAATAGTTTCTCTAGACACTGGTTTCTGAAAGAGCTAATGTGCCCAACAAGTCCCTTTCCATCTACTGAAATCAAAATACTACTTGAACGTTGTTTTCTCTATGCAAATACTTATTTCCTAACTTGACTTCCTATTGTAAGAAATACACTCATTTTGTTGCTGTTTCCATGTGTGTGTCTATGTGTGTGAATGTCTCTGTGTGTGCAAATATGTATTCATGTGTATCCATACATGTGTGTAAGAAAGTACATGGAAGCCAGAGGTCAACTCAGGTGTCATCCCCCCCCCCGTGTGCGTGTGTGTGTGTGTGTGTGTGTGCCCATTTTCTATCTCTGTCTCTGTCTCTCCTCTTTTGAGACAGGGCTTTCCTCAGGACGTAGGTCTTGTCAATTAGTCTAGACAGGCCGGCTAGGAGCCCCAGGAACCCTCCTGCCTCTGCCACCCCAGCACGTCAATTATAGGCCCTCCAACATCTTTACATGGATTCAGGGAAGGAAATTCAGGTTCCTGTTCTTGCATGGAAAGTGTTTTACTGAGAGGGCTGCCTCTCTGGCCCCATACATTCAACATTGCCAAAATCCTCATCTTTTCCCACTTTTTTTTCTTATAAGCCCTGGCTGTAAGAAGTTCCCAGAACTTTCTGCAAGAAATATTTCTCAAGCAAAGATCCTAGGCATATTCCTGCAATGTGAGAGAGCTCTATAAATTACAAAAGGAACTTAAAAAAATTTTGGTTATGATGATGATGACTTGAAATTTTATTTTTACCCATCAGAAAGATGACAGTTCCTTTTGCAGTAGAGGTTTATCATTGTGCAGCCGTCTTCAAAGAGGAAGGCTTCAGTTTCTCAAATAAGGGTACGTCAATTTACTTTCAGGGACAGGAAAAAAGAAACTTTCGTTCAAGGACTGTTAGGATTTACAAAGTTTTTGAAAATTAGCTACAAGGAGAGTAATATGTTTCCCAACTGACAGATGCTCAACTTTACCAATCTGCTAATTCAGAAGCAAATCAATTAGGTCTACTGATAAGGTCTTCGAAAGAATTCTAAGAGCAGTAAGTGCCTGATAAGTCTTAGATTTGATAGACTGTAAATTAAATTGAAGTGTAGATACCTGAATATCAATGTTAATATATTCAGGTTTGTGTGTTTTAGCACTGGGGATTCAACCTAAGGTTCATACATGCTACACGAGTGTACTATCACCTACTTTTCATTTGGAGACAAGGTTTCATTAGCAACTCTTCCTGTGGTCCAGCCTGTCCTTGAACTTCCAACACTATCTCAACCTCCCTATCAGATAAGATTATAAACCTGTGCCATTGGGCTGAGGTGTTTAGTTTTATTGCTTAGCTCTCATTATCTCCCATTGAAGACACTTGATTCTCTTCATTTCTACTGTATAAGAGTAACCTGAGGGATGCTGTAGACATGGATACAGGGTTGGCGAGGGTCTCAGAGCAAAGTTAATTTCTGAGAAATGTCATCATGTATGCTCACATGGTTAAAGAGCTGGAACCACCCCACCCCCAAAGTTTCTAACATTTCCCAGCTGAAAACTCCATACCCACTAACCCCACCACCCAATCTCCTCCAGTTCCTGGCAACCACTTTTCTGTGCCTTGTCTCTGAATATAACTGTCTGTCCATCATTCTCGGATGATGCTCTGAGTCTTCCAATCAGGTAAAGGAGGAGAACCATATGCCCTCTACTTTGATCTTCTATGAGTTACCTAAATCATGGCTTCTGGGTATAGAGTTTAATCAAATCCCAAATGTCTCCTACCACTACTCCTTAAAATCCTTTGTTGTGCCAACCAGGAGGAACAATTTACTTACAAGGCTGCAATGCCTCAAGATGACTCAAAGGAGAAGTGCACTGCATGCTGCACAGACAACAACCAAAAACTGCAGCTGTGAAATTTCGGCTTCTCTGTGCTCTGCGTACCAACGATTCACCTTCGCTGATTGTCTCAGCAGACCTCATGGGAATGGGACAACGAGAGCGACAAAAAAAATTGCTGGGTTGAGAGATTGGTCCTTATGGTGCCATCCGGGCCCAAGCTGCTGCTGCTGGCCACATCTGGAACCGTGGCTCTGCTGCAGCTGGGGTCAGTGCTGATGTTCACTGTCCCTATTACCACAGGAGCCTATGCAAACCATGCAATGAAGTACAAGGGTCTTGATGGGCTCATCCTGGCCCCCACTGGGAGCTGACCCTGCCCCCCCCGGGGGGAAGGGGGAGTGAGGAGGGAGAGCATCGGAAGGCTGGCACCACCCCCACCCAAAGGAATGGTCCAGTGGCCCAGACAGACAGACAGACACAGGCACAGATCCAGGGCTTTGAGTTGGCCCACCCCAGCGTCTGCTCCCTCTATGTTCTGCTAGAGCAGGTGAAGCTGCAGGATCTCCATGACTTGGGGCAACAGCAGGATATCCAGTAGGAGTTTCGGTGAGAGTCCAGCAGTGATGGTGTGCCACAGGCCAGAGGCCTCGAAGCTGAGCAACAGCACACTACACCATGCACATTCGCAAGTGAAGCTGCATCCACAAAGGGGTCCCAGTGCCACCAGGACAGATGAAGAGGTGACAGACTGAAGAGGTTTTTTGGTTTTGGTTTTTGTTTATTTGTTTGTTTTTAGTTGATATCTTTGTATTTTTGTTTGTTTTGTGTTTTGTTTATTTTATTCTTTGTTTATGTTTTATTTTTAATAATTTTGGGGGTTTTTAGGGGGCCGTAGGGATGAGGGGCAGTTATGGAGATTGGGGGATTGGAGTACA
>NC_022021.1:58334449-58341350 GCF_000317375.1 Microtus ochrogaster
CCAGACCAGGGTATCCTAAAATACGTGTCCAATTTCCCTCCATCACTGAAAGATCTCACTATGGTTGTTTCTACATGCACCCAGACCAGATGTGTGCACCCAAGGATGAGAGGCTGCAATGACTTCCTGCCCATCCATAGAAGGGTATTCTTCTTAGACTCAGATCCTGGTGCTTTGTTCATCCAACCAATTGCCCTGCCCTGTAAGGGATGATACTTCTTGCTTTGCTATGTTGTTAACTCTGCTGTAACAGTAGTGAAGGTCTTTGTCATACTTCCGCATTCTGACCTAAGGTAGAAGTCACAAAGGAAGTAGAGCTTTACTAAAATAGATGTCTCTGCCCTGGGACACACCACTGTATGACCCAGGTGTTACAAACATGCTTCTTTGGAAAGGTCATCTGCTTCCAATAGAAATATATTATCTGTGTACCCATGCTAAGTGTTATCTGCTACAGTGTTCTTTTGTCTGGCTGTATCTGGTTGCAGCCCAGGACCAAGCTACACATTTCTATCTGGATATTGTTTGTCTCCTGATGGTTTACATGAGGAGCCTTAGTTCCCAGCCTTACAGTGTGAGATGGAAGGGGACAGGAAGGGACGAGGTTTAACGGGAGGCTATGAGCTTATGGGGACATCCTTTGGAAGGATTAATGCCCATCAGACATCAGGAAAGGGGCTATCAGGATGCGAGGCCACCCCACATTAGGATTCTCCCACTCCTACTGCTCACAACTCTTACATGCACCCCTACTGTGTGATCTCGCCCACCACGAGATCATGATCCCACCGCCACAGATGGCGTCTCCTGAACTTGAGCTTTCTGTCCTCCAAAACTGTGAGCCCAAATAAACTTACTTGGTTTATAAAGAATGGGCTACAGATTCAAATAGACAATTTTCAAAAGAAATACAAACGGCCAGTAGAGGATAGTGAAAGTTTTTTTGACATCCTTAGCTAGTAGGGAAATGTAAATTCAAAATGCTTTGAGAATCCACCTCCTCCTAGTCAGAATGACTATCCTCAGGAAAACAAACGATAACAAATGCTAGCTAGGTGTGATGAAAGAGAGACACTTATCCATTTCTGGTGGGAATGTTGACTGGTATAGCCACTGTGAAAATCGGCATGGAAGTTTCTTAATAAACAAAAAATAGAGCTATCGTATGACCCAGTTATATCAGTTACTTCTTTATTGCTGTGACGAAACACCATGACCAAGACAGTTTAGAGAAGAAAGAACTTACTGGGGCTGAGGGTTCCAGAGGCTTAGAGTCCATGTCAGTGGAGCAGGAGGCTGGAGCAGCAGCTGAGAGCGCACATCTCAAATCACCCACAGAATCCAGAAAGTGTGCACTTAAAATGGAGCTAGTCTTTTAAAACCTCAAAGCCTACCCCGTTGGAGTAAATCCTCTAGCAAGTCTAACTCCTGACCTTCTCCAGATAGACACCAACTGAGGACCAAGTATTCAAATGCCCCAGGTTTGTGGGGCTAGCTCCTTCAAATCACCACACCAGATAATGCCACTCCTGGCATACGTCTAAAGGACTCCAAGTCCCACCATAACGACTTGTAGATGTCCATCAATAGGTTAAGCAGATAAAGATAATATCTCATAGACACAATAGGATTTTATTGAGGCATAAAGAGGAATAAAATTATAAAATCTGTGTGAAGGTGGGTAGGATTGGAAAGTATTATGTCAAATGAAATAAGAAAGAAGAAAAAATACCGTATTTTTTCTCATGTGTAAACAGGATTTAAAGGTTCATTTGTTGTCTGTGAATGCGTGCTCACCTGTGTGTGTTTGTGTGTCTGTACTTGTGTGAATATGCATTTGCATGTGCATGTGTGTATGTGTGCCTGCATATGTGTGTGTGTGTGTGTGTGTGTGTGTGTATGTTTTGTGTGCACATGTGTGTGAAGAAATCAGAAAGGAACCATGGGAGGGTAAGAAAAACCATATTATCAGAGGGATTGGGGTGGAAAGAGGATCACAGAATGCATGTGATATGGACACAGGAGTGTTGTTGGGGGAAGGAAAGTGACCAAGAAGAAGGGGACAAGGGTTTTGGAAGAGAGCATTGGAGGAGGGAACAAATATGAACAAATAAGTCTGAAAACATGCAACTAAGCTGTTGTTCTCTATGCTAACTTAAAGCAACAGCAATACCACTACAATTTGAATAGAATGTCCTCCCAAAATTCATATGTCAAAAAGCAGACCTCATCATGAATTGGGGTGGGGGTGGGGGCATGGGAAGGGTTAGAGGCAGAAGAGGAGGGAAATGGTATGACTATGTTTTCAACTTAAAATTGCAAATAAAAGATAAAAAACAGTGGTGGCGCACGCCTTTAATCCCAGCACTTGGGAGGCAGAGGCAGGCGGATCCGGATCTCTGTGAGTTCGAGACCAGCCTGGTCTACAGAGCTAGTTCCAGGATAGGCTCCAAAGCCACAGAGAAACCTTGTCTCGAAAAACCAAAAAAAAAAAGATAAAAAACAGGTTTCAGTTTCCCCATTTCTAGGATTAGAAAGTGGAACATTTGCGTCGTGAGTTCTATTACCTCATGCACAGGATAGTACCCTCCTCTTGGTCCCTTCCACCATGTGATGTCACAGCCGTGGGTAACATCGATGGAACACACAACAAGCCTCCACCAGACACTGACTCTGCTGGTGCCTTGGCTTTGACTATGTAGTTTGAAGAACTGTGAGCGATAAACTTGTGCCATTAGACAATCATAGCAGCCCAAATAGACTGAGGGAAATATTATTTCTGTTCAAATAAACAAAACATTTTAACATTGAGCAGTAACACTATGATACCCTCATGATTTTTGCCTTCCATTCAAAAATAAAATATAATATAATAAAGCTTGGGGAAATTTCTCAATAATAGATTTTTAAGAAACCTATTCTTCATACTGGGTCACCTTGTTCAGCCTTAATACATGGAGAAAGGTCCTTAGTCTTATTGTAACTTGATATGCTATGTTTTGTTGAGGGGGCAGGAAGGCCTGCCCTTTCTGAATAGAAATCAGGGAGGAGTGGATGGGGGTGGGCAGAGGGCAGGTTGGTGGGGGGACTGGGAGGAAAGGAAGGAGCCAGATGTAAAATAAACAAATTTATTAAAAAAAAAAGAAAGGAAAAAAGAAACTCCACAGAGACGCCAGGGAAGAGCCCTGTATTCTTAATATTTCAAGGATCTTGTCACAGTCTGTCATAGGCTCCCTTTTCTTGCACCACTCCTTGGTTCTACTATGGCATGATTACTCTCTCAGCAGTCAAACAGCAATTCTTCCAAGACTGTGTCCTGACTTTGTATTCTATAAGGCACATGTGCACACCTTCTCACATGAGCTAGGGGCAGTCTTTCAGTGCCAGGACGCTGCAGCTGGCCCTGGCTCTGGTCCACAGGATACAGCTGATGGAATGCGACCACGTCAGCAGGATCTTGCTGCTGCCGCCTTGTGATGGAGTGAGTGTGAGGGACCGAGGCAAGCTTGAAGCTGAAACCTGACTATGGTCTGCCACGGTTCTCCTTGTGGAACAGGAGATTCTGAGAACATCTCTAAATAAGAAGTCTTCCAAGGCCACAGATCTTTGGGAAACGCTCGCCCACTCTTTGACGATCTGCAACGGACATTCACACAACTGTTTAGTGGAACTGTGTGATATTTTTTCTTTCAGCCAAACAATTCGCAGTGTGATCTAGGTGCACCTTTTTCTTGTTTCGAAAGTACTGGAATTTATTTACGTTAACCTGAGAGACGCTAAGCAGGAAAAGATGGAGAGTGAGAGAGTGAGCACACGCGTGTTCACACAAGACCGCGTCACGCCTGAGAGTGCCCTTCAGTCCAGCATGGGAGTAGACTCAGAGCAGAGATGAGGTCTGCCCAGCTGTGGTTTAGGTGCTGGGTGCTGAGTGATCCCCAGAGGCTCTTATGTTAAAGGGTTACCCGCTGGGTGGTGCCCCTGGAAGAGGGACCTTTGGAAAGGAGAGCTGGCTCAAGGTTTTGTGTCATCAGCTATAAACCTTCAACAGAGATCATGGAGCCACAATTCTCTCTTTTTTTCTTGCTTTCTGACCACAGTGTAGGCAAGTTAGCTGCACCCCATTTTCCCACCATGATGTGGTCACAGACCCAAGGTCACATAGCCAACTGTTCATGGACTGGAACCATTAAAACTCTGATAACAAACAAGCTTTTCTTGTTGTTTGTTTGTTTCTAAGCTAATTAGGTAATATGCTATATTAGTAGAAATCAAAACCAAATATGTATATATTGCTAAAACAGGCTGCAGCCCCTGAAGTTTGTCCCATCTCTTTTCTTCACAGTTAACCCAGGTCACATAAACTTGGAGCCCTCTTTTGCTGAGATGTAGGGTTTGAGAAGGCCAAAGTAAATCTCACATGTCAACGAAAAATCCTCCGAGTCGGCCGCTGCCCTGGGCCTGAAGCAGGAGGTCTATTCAGTCTCATCTGGAACAAGATCTGCAGCCTGACAGGGGCTTCCCATGGGGCCTGGGAAACCATTCTGTGAACTGTTTGTTGTTTTATAGTTCAGGGGGTACGTTTATGAGACCTTCCACAAGCCACTCACAGAGCTATCTGCAGCAGTAAATGGGTATTTTAAAGTCAAAGAACCCCTCCTTGTGATAGAAAAGGGAAATGAAGCCGCTACATGCCGGGTACCTGAGGTGACCAGCTCCAAAGTCGGCCTAAGCTGCCTATTGATGTTTTAATATTTTCCCATGTCACTCTCCCACAGCTGACCTGGACTCTTTTGTTGACCTAACCTGAGCCTTGCATACTTTCTGCTAAGATAGGAAATGGTTAGGGGTTCATGAAGGAGAGCAAACACGTCTCTGAGACTGATTACTGTACGGCTGTGTTCTGTTGGGAATTTTGGATCTAAAACACAATGAGGCAAGTGTGTTTGTGTGTACGTAACTTGTAAGTCTACCACAGAGTCTGTGTACAAAATGGATAGAAGGGAGACTGTAGTAGAAAGGCGGCCAGCTCCCAAGATTCAAGCGACCAGCCCGAGTCCAACACAAACAGTTCTGGACACATCTTAAAATGAATTAAACATCTAACGACAGCGTATTAAGTTGCTTAGAAACAAGCAATTTGGATCAGAACGGGAAGGGGAAGCTCAGAAAAGCTGTCCTTAAGCAGTCTAGAAAGTGCAAGACACCTTTTTGATTTCCAAAAGGTAAAAACTTCATGGAAGTAGGAAGGAGAAAACAGCCCAAACATTGTTATCAAAGTTTATAGAACTTAATAGTTATAATTTAACTCTTTTCAGTCCCATGAATGCAGAAAGACATTGTTTAGTTCCATCAGCCCAACAGTTCAGATTCACCTCTTCAGTAATGGAGATTGTGTATCTGGGCTTGGAGAGGGCCTCCCGGGGGAAGCGGCTGAGAGATAAGCAGTGGAATGTGAGGGTCCCTAGGAGACCACTCACTGTGCTGATAGCCCCCCACTGGCTTCACTAATAAGACCTCTCCTTAGTATGTAGGAAAGCCAGAATGCTGGTGGACAGTAAACTACCAGCCTTTAAAAGTGGGTGAAGTAGATAAACAAATACTCTAATTTTATTAGCAATTATCTTTTGCCTGACAAAGTTATCTCCTCTTATAATCTGATTGGTGTCTTTAAATTCTACAATTAGAAACCTATTACCCAGGCAAAAGCATCAGTATCTATGAAAAAGGACACAGCCGGTAGGTGGTGGCGCCCACCTTTAATCCTGGCACTTGAGAGACTGGGGCAGGTGGATCTCTGAGTTCAAGGCCAGCCTGGTCTACAGAGCTAGTTCCAGGACAGCCAGAATAACACAGAGAAACTCTGTCTTGTAAAAACAAAGAAAAAAAGAGAGAAAGAAAGGAGGGAGGGAGGGAGAGAGGGAGGGAGGGAGGGAGGGAGGGAGGGAAGAAAAAAAAAGTACACAAAAGTACAAAGGCTTGGGAGATGAGTCAGGTTGAACTGCTTGCCACCCAGGCATGAGGAGCAAAGATCAAATCCCCAGGATCAATGTAAATACAGGATTGGGGAGACAGCCTGCCTGAGATCCCAGAGCATAGAAGGTGGAAATGGGATCTTCTGAGCACACTGGCCAAGTAGACTATCAGTACCCTCTGGATTCAACTGAGGAATCAGGCCTCAACATGTAAGTCAGAGAGCGATCAAAGACTTTGACACCTACTGTAAAGCTACATGCAAGCCTGCGTGCATGCCCCATGCACACGCACAAGAAAAAGACAGGAGAAAGGCAAATACACAGAATAACGGTTACTAAACCTTTTTATTTTGTCAACTGAGAAATGGGTTAATATATGACAATAAGTGATTTCACTTACCAAGACTTGGGAGTCTAAGTCTCCAGGTTCTTTATAAATTCAGACTTTTCCTGGAAAGAGCAGAATGATCCTGAGAACCCAGGATGCTGAGGAACTACGAGAAGCAGGAAAAGAGCATCCGACAGTCACGCTGGCTCAGTATAGGATAAAGACTCTTTGTCTGGTCCAAGAAAGCTAGCTCCAAAGCATCTCTGGGATTGTTTTCTTCTTTTTTTTTTCATGTTTTCCTCTTTAGAGCCACCATAGTTTCAATTTTTCACAAACAGCAGCGTTTAGATGCCCCAGGAACCACTCTGCCTCCAAGGTTTTCTGTTCATCGTGGATACTACCACTCCATCAACAAACACAGGATGATGACACTGGCCAGTGTGGTTCTTCCTCCCGAGACAAACTGGGGAGAACAGGTTGATGGAGGAAGGTCATTGGTTCATTAAATAAAGAAGCTGATTGCCCTGATAGGTTAAAACATAGGTGGGAGGAGTAAACAGAACAGAATGCTGGGAGGAAGAGGAAGTGAGCTCAGACTCGA
>NC_022021.1:58341450-58344554 GCF_000317375.1 Microtus ochrogaster
GCACCCAGCTGTGCTACACAGATTATAAGAAATGGGCTAGTCCAGGTGCGAGAGTTAGCCTAGAAGAGGCTAGATAGAAATGGGCCAAGCAGTGATTAAAAGAATACAGTGTCCATGTAATTATTTCGGGTAAAGCTAGCCAGAGGCGGTCGGGGTGCTGGAGACGCAGCCCCGCCACTCCTATTACTACAACAGGTGAGCACACATGACTGTGTTTGTCGACCACTATCCAGCCTTCCCTAGCACCATCCTGTATGTCTCTTTAAGTGTTCTATTTTGCTTCAGAAGCACATTCTAAGTTAAGGAAACTGCTTATAACTTAAAGAAAAATACAGAGAGTTTCTCAGGATCCTTTTGGGCTTTGCCATGTCCTATCAAATTATCTAAGAAACAAACAAGCATGTTTCTGAGGGATTAATAGTAATATTGAGTTCTCTACGGAGGTGCACGTGAGTCATTCCCTATGCAATGGGTATGAGGAGATTCTACAAAGACTAGACGATTGTCCTTGCATCTTGGCTGGATACAGATCACTCTGGAAGAATGTTGGTGTCTCCCATTATTCCCAAGCATGCCATGCTAGATTTGCTGGCACCGGACATACCCAAGATTCCTCTTGCTGGATTTCTTGCTTTAGAGTTCAGGTGATGAGCACAGTTGCGGGGAGACTTCTAAACTATGTCGCAGTGCTGCAGCATCAAAAATCACGCGCTTGGAAAAAATGAATTGGGGGCCTTCCTAAGTAAGTAAGAAACTCAGGTTCTGGTAACTCAGTAACAAGTGCTACCCATTAAGCCGGGAACTGACCGGTTTGTTGCAGCTTAAATGGACACCAACAGCCACAAAACCCAGAGTCATTCAACTCATGACCTAGACTTTGATTAATGTTCAGTAAAAGGCTGTGTTTCCTGAAGGTCACTGGATGGTGAATGCTATTAGAAGCAAGGCACCATGGCTAAGTTAATCTAACCAACAAATAGGGGGCTGCCTCCATGATAATTGAGATGTTATTGTGAGCTATTGCCGTATCCTAAACAGTCATGAATTATCTGATTAAATTAGCTCTCTGGAGAGAACTTACTGTGTTTTCAACAACTGTATGATTTTCTAGAACTCTTTAGACTTCATAGGTAGAATTAGGTCATGTGCTTAACGTTATATATCTTATTCTTTTCACAGGGAAAAGATGCCTGTAAGTCCTTTAGGCTTGAATAATTTGGGCATAAGCTAATGGAAAAACAAAGAGGAGGAGAAGGGGATAAGGAAGAGGAGGAGAAGGGGCAGAGGAGTAGGAGGAAAGGGATAAAAAGAACCAGGAGGAATGACGGGGGTGAAGAAAGAGGACTTACTGCAGGAGAACAGGGACAGTGCTGACGGTTGCGGAACTGCCTGTGTTTAGAGAACTGGCCTTCTGTTGAGCAGAGTGGCCTGTTCTGCGTGGAGCCTTCCATTGCTTTCCGTACACAAAATTATAAACTTTGACCCATATTTGGCAGAAAATACCAAAGTTGGCTCAGATATATCATAGACCTAAAGTTGAGATCACCTATAGGCACCATACCCCTATCAAAGAACACAGAAAATTCTTCATGACTTTGTGTTAAAGTAATAATTTCTTAGATACAACACCAAACACACCAGTCATAAAAGACAAAATTTAATAATTTTAACATTATTAAAACTAAACTGTTCCTTTAATTACACCATTAGAATAACAAGTTACGGAGCAAGAGAAAGTATTTGAAATCATACTATGTGTCATATCTCTGATGAAGGACATGAATCAGAAGTACAGCAACAATTCTTGAACTCAAAAGGAAAACACAAATTAGCTTCAAGCTCGCACAAAGATGTGAAAACATAACCCAGACTATATTTAGAGAGAAGGCTGCCTTGATGGTCAACTTGAAGAAGGAACACGCCCACTCTCAGCCCTTAGGATCACCGTCTAGCCTAGCTTCAGCAGGAGCACTAACACAAGGAGCTTGGACTCTGGGAGGGTCTCTACCCAGCACATTGCTTCACAAGAGATTCTTGGCTTCTCAGAGATAATCGGCAGAAAAGACACTCAAGTGACTGGAGAAGTGAGAATTATAGTTGTGCTTACTAGAATAACCAAAAATTATCAACACAAAGTGGATGAGGATGGACAAGTGGCACTTCTGTACACTGATGGTGGAAATGTAAGTTGATATAATCACTTCAGGAACAAAAGTGGCAGTTTCTGGAGAAATTGAACTTATATTAAGAACTCCTAATGTATACAGGCTATTAATAGCAGGATTCAACAGCTAAATGGTGCTGTGGAATAATGCTTTTGCACACTGTGAAGATGTATTGCTTTCATTGTTAATAAAGAGCTGACTGGCCAATAGCTAGGCAGAGAGAGGTTAGGCAGGAGAGCTAGACTAAGAGAATTCTGGGAAGAAGAAAGAGGGTGGAGTCATCAGTCATGCACAAAGGAAACAGGAGATGAACATACCATCCTAAAAAAAAGGTACTGCCACGTGGTAGAGTATAGATAAGAAATATTGGTTAATTTAAGCTGAAAGAGCTAGTTAGCAACAAGCCTAAATTATCAACCAAGCATTTATAATTAAAAATAAGTCTCTGTGTTGTTATTTGGGAGCTGGCTGGTGGGACAGAAAAGTTCCACCTATGAAAAGGTAGGATCAACCCTCATTTCCGTCAGTATATAAAAGATTAAACAAGAGAGCTGGAGAGATGGCTCAGCAGTTAAGAGCACACACTGCTATCCAGGGGTGGGTGGTTGCAGGGGCACTAGGTTCAATTCTTAACACTTACATGTTGGTTCACAAACAGCTGTAATTCCAGTTTCAAAGAGTATTGACGCCCTCTTCTGGCTTATGTACAGACATTCATGTAAGCAATAAACCCAAGCATGTAAAATAGAACTAAAGAAGTCTTTTAAAAACAGATTAAATGAAATTCACTCATCCATTGAAATACTATTTAGTACTGAGAAGAAAGGAATCCCAGGCCTGCCTAATACTATATGGAGGAATCTTGAGGATCCTATGCTAAATGAAATAAGCCTCTCTCTCTCTCTCTCTCTCTCTCTCTCTCTCTCTCTCTCTCTCTCT
>NC_022021.1:58344654-58349089 GCF_000317375.1 Microtus ochrogaster
GCCAGCCTCTCTCTGCCATGTGAGGACATGCACACAAGCAATCTGCAACCCATAAGAGGGCTGTAGCTAGAACTCCCAGCCTCAGGCACTGTGAGAGATCTGCCCAGCCAATGGTCATTTGAGATGACAGACATCGGGTACCATATTCATTCACTGATTTCCCACAGGCCATGCTATGGGAACCATTACTAAAAGGAAACATGGCATTATCAAGAACTGTCACCAATCACTGACGGATGCATGCCTAATCAAACCAGTGGGTCTTGCACTACTGACGTAGATGTATTTTCGTATATGAAGTGCTATGACTGAAGCTAGCTTTCTCTATACCTCGGGCCTCTTCTCAAAGGTGACACGTGAGTAAAATGCCATCCTCATTAGCTATGTTTCAGGAGGATTCTTAAACTGTTAAAGAAAAATGTGTGCGTCCTTAACTGGCCGGTTCGGTAGCTGTCTTGATGAGGGTTGTGCTGTGATGAAGCACCATGACCAAAGCAACTTGGGGAGGAAGGGGTTTATTTGACTTCTGCTTCCAGATTATTGTTCATCACTGAAGGAAGTCAGGACAGAAACTCAAGAGGACAGGGACTTGGAGGCAGGAACTGATGAAGAAGCTATGGAGGGAGCTGCTTACTGGCTTCTTCATGGATTTCTCAGCTTTCTTTCTTACAGAACCGAGGACCACCAGCCCAGAGATGGCACCACCCACAATAACTGAACCCTTGCACGTCAAATACTAATTAAGATGTGTCACACTGTATTGACTCCCCATGGGAAGCCTTACCCTTTCTGAAGAGCGGATGTAGAAGTAAGGGGGAGGGTGGGGCGGGAGGAGGGGAGAGCGTGGGAACGGGGATAGCTATGTAAAATGAGAAAAGATTGCATTTAAAAAATTCTTACAAAAAAAGTAAAAGAAAATTCTCTACAGGCTTGTGTTCAGACCTATCTTATGAAGGCATTTTCTCAACCGAGGCTCCCTGTTCTCCAATGACTTTAGCTTGTGTCCAGTTGACATAAAACTAGCCAGCATGGTGGCCAAAGAGATGGGAAATGTCATGCTAACAACAAGTCAGGATCTGACCTTCAAACTATTAAAATAGTTCAGGAAAAAGAGAACTCATATGTATTTTACATCTTCCGAGGAGTGGTGGCTGCAACAACCGTTCTCACTCTTCTGCTCTCTGGAAAGGGCGCTATCATGTCTGGGGTCCTATTCGGTCCACACTACGCACAGCTCTGTCCTTTAGCTTCAGATGTTTCTTAACTCTGGCTTCTGCTCTTGCTTTCCAGTGTTTAATCCAATAGGAACATTGGTGAAGCTAGGACTAAACAGAGTTTGTGTCTAAGTTAAAGCCACTGCCTGATTTTTTCCAAAGAAATGTCTCCCCCAACACTGTATTTCTGTTTTCCCTTTCTGCTGACGACAAAGGCGCTTGCCAGGAAGTGTCTGTCTTTTTGCATGCCTTATGGCAGTACAGCTAGAAATAGAAACTAGAATTACTTTAAATCTTGCACCATGCGGTGTTTGCACTTCAACTACATATGGTGCCAGGGGGCAGAGCAGAGTGAGGGGGAAGTTGTTAAAATAACATGAATGTGAGATCAGCCTCCAGTGCCACATCCTTTGAATATCTTCTGATCTCCAACATGGGTTATTTGAAGCAAATCACCTTGTTATAACACTTCCTGCCCTCACAACCAGGCCACATAGAAGAGATTGATTTTCAAATCAAGACCTGGATTCAGGGCCACATGCAAAGCTTAGACTTGTTCAGTACTAGTCAGGAAGTTGCTGTTGTCGCTTCCTTGAACTCACGATTGATATGACATATGACATATGCTGATGGAACCCACGTAGTCAGTGCCGTGACACATCACAGGGTTGATGTGTGTTGGAGAGTTTATCCCTATTCAAACATGTATGAAAACATTCACTTCTGATTATGAGGTATGGATGCGATATGAATGGAGGCTTTCAAAGAAAAATAATCTCAAAGTAACTGTTCTTTGGAAGTAGTAGAATGAGAAAGTTCCATCTATAATTTAGCTAAGATTTGGGTACCTATTATAAAAGGGGTCCAGCATTAGAGAATTAACAGTCAATCAATGGAACATGATTATGGCCTTGAATAGCTGTTATCTGAGCTATGGAACAAAGAAAAGAGAAAGGGAGTTTTGGGTAAAGGGAATTATCTTCTTTTTTTAATAATCTTTTTTATTTTACATACCAATCACAGCTGCCTCTCCCTCCTCCCGTTTCTCCCCCACCCTCCCTTCCCCACCTTCCATCCAGTCCTTAGAGAGGGTGAGTCCTCCCATGGGGAGTCAACAAAGTCTGTCATATCACTTGAGGTAGGACTAAGGCCCTACCCCCTGTATCAAGGCTGAGCAAAATATCCCTCGGTAAGGAAAGTGCTCCAAAAATCAAATTCATGCACTAGGGATAAATTCTCATCCCACTGCCAGTGACCTCACAAACTCCCCAAGTCACAGAACTGTCACCCACATTCAGAGGGTTTAGTTCTGTCCTATGCAGGTTCCCCAGCTGTCAGTTCAGGATCAGCGAGCTCCCACTAGCTCGGGTCAGCTGTTCCCGTTGGCATCACGATCATGGTCTTGACCCCTTTGCTCATATAATCCCTCCTCCCTCTCTTCAACTGGACTTTGGGAGCTTGGCCCAGTGCTTAGCTGTGGATCTCTGCATCTGCTTCCATCAGTTACTGGATGAAGGTTCTGTGATAACAATTAAAGCAATCATCAATCTGGTAACAGGGCAAGGCCAGTTCAAGCACCCTCTCCACTATTGCTTAGCTAGGGTCATCCTTGTGGATTCCTGGGAACTAAAGGGAAATATTTTCCATGGCACAGAATTGAGAAAAGTTCCAGAACATTCCAGGTGGAGAGAAGTAAAAGAAGAATTTGTTCTACTTCCTCTCAAGGTGGAAACTAAACCTTTATCACATAAATGTGGAGGTTTTAGGGCCCTTTCTTATCCAAACTAAAACGGGAAGGAAGAATCAGACAGGACAACTGCTACTCTGGTATAAAAAACTGTAGATGATGATAGAGCCAATTATGAGTTCAAAATAGAAATGATGCACCCAGAAATCCCAAGCAGAAGGATTATTTGTTACAGGCCAGCCTAGGCTACAAAGTGAGTTCTAGGCCAGCCTGGGCTACAAAGTAAGTTCTAGGCCAGCCTGGGCTGCATAGTGAGACACTGTCTAAAATATGATGATAATAATAACAATGAGCAGGAAAGTAGAGATTTTTTTTTTAACAGCTTATATGTAGATTCCTACATGACAAGCAGGCAAGTCTCTGTTAGGTGGTTGGCAATAAGGAATCCGTTGTTCTTTTTATATTATTGAAATGTATAAAATATATTCTGATCATGGTTTCTCCTCCTTCATTTCCTCCCAGATCCTCCCCGACATCTCCACCCATCCAACTCCAAGCCTTATTTCTCTCTCTCTTTAGAAACCAAACAAGCAAATTAAAAAAAAAAAATAACCAAGACAAAACAAACCCCAGAATTTAAAAATCAAGCTAATTAGTCAAGCAAAAAAAAAACATTGAAAAATGACAAGAAACACCTGCCCCCCCCCACAAACCAGAAACCATAATATACAAGCAAAAGACTAGTAAGATTTTTTAATGTGCAAACAAAGCAATATGAAAGAAAAGATCTACAAAAATACCACTGAGTTTGAGTTTGTTTTGTGCTGGCCAAGGGGCCTATTCTTAAGTGTAGTTTATATCCCCAAGGGACTCCATGGGAGAAAACTTCTGTTTTTCACTGTAAAGTGGTTGTCAATCAGAGACAGCATCTTGATCAGAGATGAGGGATTGAGCTCATTTTCCTCCCTCACTGGAACTCTGCCGGGCTTGAATTTGGACAGGCTTTGTGCAGGTCGCCTGTCTCTGTGACATCATGTGGGTCACGTGCACCCACCTACAAGACACTGTGCTCTTGGTGTCCCCATCTCCACTGGCTCTACAATCTTTCTGCTTTGTCTTCCACAAATAGCTAGTCCTGAAGGGAGGGGTTTGATGGAGACAGCCCTTACAGGACTGAGGGTTCCAAGGCCCTCACTCTCTGCATGCCATCCAGCTGTTGGTCTCCATTTTAGTTCCTACCTACTGCAAGAGGAAACTTCTCTGGTGATGGATGAGTGAGACACTGATCCAGGGGTATAACAGAATGTCATTAGGAGACATTCTGCTGCTGTATTCAAACAATATTTTGCTATTTGGGTTCCCTCTAAGCCTGTGACTTATCTAGTCTCATGCTCAATGAGTTGTGTGGGTGTTGTCTTCAGCAATAGGGCCTTGCTGTCTGTTTTTGGAGAGCAAACCACAGCTTTGGCAACAACCTGGGTTGTTTGGGGGTTCCCATGAGACCCCTTTGGCCAACAATTCAGCTAGATGTAAC
>NC_022021.1:58349214-58357205 GCF_000317375.1 Microtus ochrogaster
TGTGTGTGTGTGTGTGTGTGTGTGTGTGTGTGTGTGTGTGTGTGTGTGTGTGCTGGGCTTTTAATAGACATTTAGCAGAAACTGTGGTGAGACACAGGGAGCGTGAGGTGCTGGGCAGTACATTTGGCCCAGTTGTGGGGCATCCAGGTGCCTCCTCTCTCAGTTTTGGTCCTATTTTGCGAATTGCTTCCAGGAGAAACAGAGATAATGAGAAACCAGAAACCTCCCACCTGGCATCCTGGCTTCCAGCCAGGGCACAACCAAAGACATTTTGGTTGAAGTATTTCTGGCATCCCTGGACTTTGTCAAGGACAAAACTTCCAACAAGCCTTGGGACAGTTCCAGCTTTTGGCCTTGTAAAAACTGTTTTCTTCCTGGGTTCCTTGCCCCGAAACTGCCCAACCAGTTTCTAGCACCTGCTTTTATCAGTATTTGTTGAGGGGCATCCGGTGCATGTCAGGGTGGTCAGCATCCTGCAGACCCATGAGATGCCAGAGGAATCTTCTCCCTGACGTACAGCAGCCAGAAATGTTTCTAGACATGACCAGCCTTGACCTGGAGTACAGAAAAATCTCCCCCTTCCTGAGAACCACAGGTGTAGAGCAAGGATCCTGGAGGGGGAAACAGATGAATCGCACACTCTGAGCATCCGTTCCTGAGTTCATCACCTGTGATTATAGCAGCAACGCAACTACAGCTGGGAAATGCCCCGGAGGCAGCCAGATACTAAGAATAAAAATGACACTGGCCACCATTAACTAAAGTTCCATAAATCTGTATGTGAAGCTGGTGGAACGGTGGGATTTCCGTGACGTCCTCTGGATGTAGGGATAACATGGGTCCTCTGTCCACAGCCAAGCTCTCAGCTTCAGATAACAAAACACCCGAGTCCCAGGCTGTTTCTGCAGAAGGACCTTTGGACTATTCTGCTGGAGGAAGATTTTCAAATCCCAGTTGTACCCTTAGCTTTGCTCTGAAACTAATGCAAACAATATGTTCACATTGGTCCTCCATCTCGTTTGTCACAGTCACTGAGTGCGAGTCTTGAGGTATCATGTATTTTGGTGTTACCTGGGAAGATTATTAAAAAAGGCAGACACAAACTGTTGGGACCAATTGAGTCCTGGCCTTCAGCTGCTCTTCCCTGTCTAGAGCCTTCTAATGGAAGTTACTAAAAGCTGTGCTTTGCCTGGAGGATCAGAGGATGGGATTTTCACCTGTTGGCCATTGACTGCAGGGTATTTAAGCCTCCACCGTGCTATTAAAGAAGGGCTTTTTGTACCAGCGATTGGGGATCCGTGTGTTGGTCTGTCTCTGCGTGTGTTTCCTCAACCTCCAGCCCTTTGCGAACTGGATTCTAGCGCATAGAGTGCAGACAAGTGGGGGAGGTGCGGGGGGGGGGGTGCCCGGCAACAAACAAAGTCTGAGCTGGGGGTCCACAACAAATACGCCCTCGTGTACCTTCATGCACCTGACCCTTTTCTGCATACAGTTCATTGGGCTGTATCTCAGAAGCGGTGCCCGAGGATCTTATGGACCCAATAAATTAGGCTAACATGCTTTAGAAAGCAGCACAATCTGTCTGAAAACAATTCCCTGCAAGGCTTGGCCTTGGGGAGTGAGCCACTAGAGAAGGCCCAATGATATACTGCCTATTTCATGTCTGTTACTGTATCTAAGTCTGAACTATATCTAAGCCTGGTTGGCTGGCCTCCCTTCTGCCCCCACCTATGATTCCCCCAGTACTCCAACCCCCACACTCCTGCTCTCTCCCTCCTCTCCTCAACCCAATCATCTTGAAAGACAAAAATTTACAGCTTGGAACCCAGAGTCACCGTTCAGTCAGCCATCACGATTTAGTCTCCCGCTAAGGTTGAGGGTGACCGGCTGGGGGTGCCTTCAAAGGTCCCCACCTCCAACACCACCAGCTTCCTAGTGGAAAATTCCTGCGCACAGAAGGATCAGCTTCCAGACAAGAAATCACCCAGATATGCTTCCCTGGGCACAAAGGCCTTGGTGTTCAGCCAACCCCTGTGATTAGAAGTGGGGGTTTTCATGCCAGTGTCTGCTAAGTTCACATCTCAGGCAGCTCTTTACTGTAACGGTGATTATTTTTTTCTCCAAGGCCGGGCCTCCACCCTCCCGTCTTTGGAGGAATGTGTTAATAATTGGCCCTGGGGAAATGAAAGTCTCTTTGATACAATTAGAATAAACACATGGAACAGTGCTCAAAGGTCTCCTGTCTCCAACAGGAGCCCGGTTTCGGACTGAAACAAGAGCGAAGCCAAGGGTCTCATTTCTGAATTACTCTTCACGGGTGTCCTTCCCTTCGCCTCAGTGGCTCCTTCCTTGTGCAGCTGGATGTTGCCCACAGGAACCATAGAAATCTACAGCCCACAAGGGCCGTGGCCAGTGGTTGTGGTTTACCAGGCCTGAAAGGCCTCTGCAGTCTGGATGGGATTGCAATGTGTGGGATGAGGATCGGAGTTAAAACAGGCTTCATGAAACAGAGTGGACAGAAACCACTTAGTCCAGCTCTTCATTTCATGGATGAGAATGCAGTGCAGGAAGTTTCTATAACTTCATGATCATATATGCCTTCCAGCTGTGGTATAATCTCCCCTTAGGTCTGATGCTATGATAGTTTCCTTATCCTAAAGACAGGTGAAATAGAAGAAGTTCCCTGGTAAGATTTCCTTAGTCTCCTTTTCTGTACCCATTCCTGCTTTGGAAAGTACCACCAAACATGAGTAGCATCCCTGGGGCTCTGGGTCCCTTTGGAAATACAAGCAGTGGCTTGGTCTGCTTGCTCTGGCATGGGGGTTGTTCTCACGCCAGCAGAGAAAGCCTCCATCCTGTACCCCAAGACCATGCCCTGAAGGCATCCAGCAGTCAATGGATGGGTGTGCTTTTTCTCTCTTCCCCTTACCAGTCAGTTTATCTGCATCTCCTAAAGGCGAACTGGAAAAGACTGGAGCACAGGTGACAGTTGTGTTTCTTGCTCCCTTTGCACTTGGGGATCTTTCAAGTTCCATTTTGACATCTATTTGTTGGTAAATTCTGATGAATTCTAAAGACTTCTTTTGGACAATCCACAGACTGGCAGCAAAGCTCAGTGTCTAGGATATGTTCTTTTCCTCGTTGAACCTTGCCATGAGATTACAGCTCATTCCCCTCTGCCTTTCTAGACAGCAATAAAGTGAACAGACTTTAATAATAGGTATTATAGTAGGATTTTTTTAGGTAAATTGTGAAAAATAATATCCATAAATGTGATTTTTAAAAACCTGGTTATGGATTTCTACACAATGGCTAGAGACTCCCCTTTACAATGGATATTTCATTAAGAGTAGACTATAACTTATTCCTACTTTAATTTTATTTATGTGAGATAAATTTATGTGCTTTTGGTGCATTATCATGATGAATTTTCTGTATATGCTCATTAGGTTTTTCCTTTTCCTTTTCTTTTCTTTGGAGACATCTGACTATCCACTTTCAGGCTGATGAGCCAAAGGCATCCTCTCATTTTTTTCAAAACTTAAAACTTGACAGTAATGTTCTTTCCCTCCAAATCGTGTGGCTTTGATGTTCATTATCTTAAGATTCCATAATACATTTTCTCCCTATCATCAAAGCCCTAAAACTTGTTTTGGCTCAGACATCTCCAGAGACTGAGTTCATTCCTTCAGTTCGACTGTCAGGTTCTTCCTTCAGAACAATTTGTCTGGATACCCCAAGGCCCCATTCCTCAGATACATGTTTCCATTCTCCCCTCTCTCCTCCTCTCCTCCTCTCCTCCTCATTCCCCTGCCTCCACCCTATGCAGGCAGTTGCTTCTAGAACACTCAGTTCAAGGATTATTTGTGAAAATTCTCATGGAATATCCAATCACCTATTTCTCTGAATTAGGAATTTCGAAGTCAGCATTTAATCTGTGTTTCTCAACTGACACCCTTGCTGAACTTAAAATGCTGCCAATGAGGAGGGGAGAATGGTTTCATTTTTAATCCTGGGTAAAATAGGCATCTTTGTTCATAATACCTGGCCAGCCACAAGACTTAAAAACTTCCTCCCAAAACTTCTAACCAAAGACAGATCCTTGTCCGGTTCAACAAAACGTTAATATGCTTAGGTTCCGCCCTACACTCACGCCCTCACTGAACAGGCTTTGGGAAAGAGAAGTCATAACGTGAAGGGTGGACACCCCTCACATGCCTCTACAAAGGCGCCATGGAGTACAGATTTGGTCATCCAAATCACCAAAAGAATGATATGGCTTCTGTTACCCCAAGCTACAAGGTTTCCATTCAGGCAGCAGAAAATTTGTCATGTGTGCCACTCCATAATTGTCTGTCCCCTCCCAGTTATTAAGCAAAGGGACTCCTGGTTTCAAAATCGAGTTTGTCAAATACTGAACTACAAATGGACATGAGATTGGTTAGCGTTCTTCCCACTGACATGAACTCTCGGACCTCCCTCCATGCAGTGCTAGCAAGCCATTTACTAAAAAGGGACAAAGCGCTCTAAGATGGTAGCAAGGTTTGGCAGTCCTGGCACTGTTGCTGCCATTCTGTCTTGTCACTTGTCCAAGCCCTGCCCTTGTCTAGCTTTCCTTTGACCTTGATACAAGCCAGGAACGTAAACACGGTGACTCTTATAATGGCTCCTTTGTGTTCATATCTTTGCTTTCTTCCCAAAGATCCTTAAAGGCACAACACACAAAGCCAGGAGCCCAGGTGCTCCGCTCTCAACCTGCTTGCTGACTGCTGGACCGTGGTAACAGGATAACTGGATTCTTAACGCTCAGATTTACTGATACCAGAATTCGCTTCCCACCTACGGCTCTGCAAGTGTGAAGTGATTAGTCTGACGCCAGAGAGGGAGCGAACTGGTCAGAATTCAGGCTGTTTCCCAATAGGCTTGGTCTATGGAGTTATCTCCAGACATGCTCTCTGTTGGGGCTAGATAAACCATTGTTGATACTCGCTATTAATTGATAACCAGCCGGGACTTTCCACTTGAGAGAAATAGAAACACAGTAAGCAATTCCTCCGAGCTGTTCTTTCTTTTGACTCAAGTCAATCCTGGGGTTATCTTTTTGAGAGAGTTGAAACACCTTCAAGGATTCAGTATTCGTTTGTGGAATGTGCAGACATTTATAAAGTATCTCTGTACTAAAGGACCGTGGGAGGAGGAACTCATGAATAAAGCTGGGCCCGGAGCTGGGATGTAAAGAATGACTCAGACCCACACAGTGAACTGGGAAACAAGACGGGCACCGTTGCCAGGGACTGCTTCTCTACACAGTATGTTTCCGACTCAGAAGGGGTTAATATATGTGGATACTTAGGATGAAGGGGAAAAAGGAGAGATCTGTAAAGCTGATATCCTCAAATAAAATCCTCTACTTCCGTAGAAAGCTCACTGCTGTCAGGATTTGGCTGGAAACACCCAGGCCGAGGATTTTCCTGACTGAAAAAAATCTCCTCTCACCTGTGTGAATGCTTGTCTGATCCAGACAAAGAATGACACCCGTGTCTCTTTCCTGGAGGGCCTCTATTTAGAACGCATCATCTAATCTGAAATTTATAAATTCTAAAGAGAGCCCTTACTGAAATATGGACGAGTCTTCGTTAGTGAGGGAATGGCGCCTGGTGACGAGTATCTTTATCAGGGAATATATACCTGGAGATGGAGAAAATACGGGAGGAGACAGAGATGTGTTTCAAGTATGAGGTCAGAAAAGTCAAGCAATCCTGTGGAAACCAGTCATGAGCCTCTCATTGTAGAGTGCTTTGAGCAATACTTGGCGATTCTCAAATACAAATTCTCAAGTTTCTGGAAGGCTTCCTCCTTCCCTTCTGCCCCACTGTCTTTCCTCTCATTCTCCCCACCCCCATAACTGGTAACTGAGAAGAAGGAAGTAGCTATGACTGCAGCTTGCAGGATGTTGAGATGAAATGATGACATAGCTTCTGGTGGGGCATGGTAGGCATAGTGGTCCCTGCCTACTACTCTGTCTACCAGCGGTGTGTAACTAGTGAGCTAGGTTTCTGTCTGTCTCTGTCTCTCTGTCCCTCTGTCTCTGTCTGTCTGTCTCTCACACACACACTCATGGGTGTCTATAGCTTCTTCTGTTCAAGCTTGGCCTCTGCTGGTAGAGTCCCAGTGACCCCAGGAGCCTTGCAGGCACTTCCTCCTCAGAAAACAGGGCACAAGACCCCAGTGTTCCCTGTGACTATCCAGACTCGTGAGCAAACTGACTTAATAGAAAGGAGTTGTTTTCTTCTTGGACGTTCCCTCCACCTATTCAAAGACATCGAAGGCACAGATATCATTATATGTGACTCTTCTGTGCCCCTTCAGCATGCTAGATGCAAACATATGTGTGCGAACACATATACACACTCATACACATTCATACACAAACACTCATACACTCATACACACACATACACACACACTCATACACACACACACACTCATACACTCATACACACACATACACACGTTCATACACACTCATACACAAACACTCATACATACTCATACACACATACACACACACTCATACACACTCATACACACACATACACACACACTCATACACACTCATGCACAAACACTCATACACACACACTCATACACACGCATACACACACTCATACACAAACACTCATACACACTCATACACAAACACTCATACACACTCATACACAAACACTCATACACATACACACACACTCATACACAAACACTCATACACACACACACTCATACACACTCATACACAAACACGCATACACACTCATACACATACACACACTCATACACAAACACTCATACACACACATACACACACTCATACACACATACTCATATACAAACACTTATACACACTCATACACATACACACACACTCATACACAAACACTTATACACACTCATACACACACATACACATTCATACACACTCACACACACTCATATACACACACTCATACACTTATACACACAATACACACACATACACACACTCATACACACACATACACACACGCTTATATACACTCATAAATAAACACTCATACGCACTCATACACACATACACACACACTCATACACACATATACACATACACTCATACACACTCATACACAAATACTTATACACACACATACACACACTCATACACACACTCATACATAATCATACACAAACACTCATACACACTCATACACATACACACACACTCATACACAAACACTTATACACACTCATACACACACATACACATTCATACACACTCATACACACACACTCACACACACACATACACACACTCATACACACACACATCCCCACACACAGGAGTTCTGGGGATTGTCTGGCTCCTCTACCTGTGAGGGGAATCAGTAGGGTGTAAGGTCTTAGCACTTCATTTCTAGGAGAAATCTACTTTTTTCCTGAAAATTTACTCTCAAGACAACAGCCTTATAGATAGATCTGATTTTGAACATAAGAAGCAATGCTATCTGGGCTTTCACAAATAGAAATCTCTACTGTTTTTCCTAGCTGTGCCATCTGGCTGTGCCTGGGCCCCCGCCTACATAATCACACGCACACCCATGAGCATACTGTAGCGGAAGGGGACGCTAATAAAGTCAGAGAGTGAGAGAATGGCACACTCGCATAGCCAGGAGTTTTAAATAATGCCTGAAAAGAACTAACGAATCTTCCTAAATTCACCAAAGCAACACTATTGAGATTTCTGAAGCCATGTGAAAACATGTCCATGATTGGTTAGGACACCCAGTGGTCTGCTTCTTTAACATGAGGCCGACACAAGAAAGAAGTCAAGCCACTGGAAAACAGGCAGTCCTCTGCAGCAACACTTACCTTGCCCAAGTTCTCACGTGCCCCTCAACATTAGGAGTACTGCAGCTGCCAAGACTTAGTCTTAGGGAGACCAACAACAAAATGTATTC
>NC_022021.1:58358195-58374070 GCF_000317375.1 Microtus ochrogaster
TTTGCTCTGAAGTCCATGCCTAGGTTCGTAGCATATACATGGAAAGCAGGTTTTCAATAGCTTGCAGGCTTCGTTTTAGTCAGTTAAAAAAAATGAACAGAGCAGTTTCTAGAATAAAATGTGTGTTAGCCTAGCATCAGGTGATACACACAGTCTTTTCATGAAGATGCGCTCCATGACATGAACTAAACTGTAGGGCATACTAGAAATTACTCTCACATCGTGGGTTGGTGACAGGAAGGTTCATTTGTTTGAAACAGAATGAACTAGCAATTCACACAGTTGAAAGGGAATTCTTTCCCTTTTTCTCTTTTACCTTAAAATGTATTATATTTTTATACGTATTACGAACTTTCAGGGAACTAATCCTTTAGCTTATTCACAGGCCTCTGAACACTTAGAGGAGGAAATTGTGCTGCTCCCAGTGCTTTCTATTCTCATGACCCTGGACCCATTCTCCTGACTCTGCGCAGCAGGGGCCAAGTCATGGAACTCATGCCTGAGATGGCAGTAGAAGATAAATGAGACATTACACTCAAAGTCCATAAGTCAGTATCTGGCACAGACTAGAAGCTTAATCAGTGGCAGACATGTCAACACTGGATCTATATTGATATTATTTTTTTACAGTTGTTTTACAGATGTAAATGCTAAATTTTAACCCACTCAAGGATCTTGTGTGAAGTTGCACAGCTATACAGGTGTAAGTTCAAGGTTCAACTCCAGATCCATCCACCTGACACCCGTTCCTTTTCTCTTCCGGCAAAGGAGATCTGAACAGCATACTCTTGCTGTGGGATAACCCCTCTGTATGCTGGGACTATATTTTATTACCATGGGTTAATAAAGAAGAGGCTTTGGCCTATAGCAAGGCAGGCTAGAACTATATGGGAAATCCAAGCAGAGATACAGGGAGAAGAAGGGCGGTGTCAGGGAGATGCCAGGTAGCCCCTGGGACAACATGATATACTAGAGAACACGGAAAACCATGAAGCCACGTGACAAAATGTAGATTAATAGAAATGGGTTCATTTAAGTTGTAAGAGCTAGTTAGTAATAAGCCTGAGGAATAGGTCAAATAGTTTGTAATGAATATTTAGCCTCTGAATGATTATTTTAAAAATGACTGCAGGACAGGACAGGGCAGAAAAGCCTCTGTTTACACACTCTTACCAACAGAGCAGAGAAGCAATCAGTAAGAAGAAGTCTTGATTACTCCAGGGAAAGTTGTTGCTTCCAGGCTGAGATGGTGACTGAGCCATCTTAACCTTTCTTTGTGTCTCCCAGAGCCTCCTTTTCCTTCCTCTGTTCAGAAGCTGGGGAAGAAATGGCAAGGGAATGAAAAGGCTAGATAAACACATTCTGCGAGGATCCTAGGAAAGGGGATTTTGTTTGCATCAAGTGTTGATAAAAAGATCATAGACAGCCCTTTTGATGTTCCTCTCCCCACGGTTAGGACTAGATTAAAGTGCATGAGTCATGGAAATGACCCAGGCAGGAAGAATGAGTCACCTTGCCTTTTTGGACCTTCTGGCCACAGTTTCTCCCAGGATCAACATCACCATGGGTAGGCGGGTCCCGCGCCACCTGCTGTAGCCCATCCCCTGCTGGGAAACACTCAGAACAAGGGGGAGTCTGGGAGAGTGAGAATCCTTGAACCCTCAAAGGGCTGT
The DNA here is from genome assembly GCF_000317375.1 of Microtus ochrogaster. Taxonomy (NCBI): domain Eukaryota; kingdom Metazoa; phylum Chordata; class Mammalia; order Rodentia; family Cricetidae; genus Microtus; species Microtus ochrogaster. Next base: position 58,359,869 of record NC_022021.1, read on the forward strand.
CCTGTAATCTTTCCAAAAGCATTTTCTGCTATCAGCTTGGAAGCTTCTCGTCCATTTCATCACTTTCAACTCCCGAGTCTACCCTCACTGCAGGCTAATCCATCCTGAAGGGTGGACACACACTTCACAGATGCCCGCTATGATCCTTGCCTCCTGCTTCAAGCAGGCTAGTGGGCTTGGGTTTGGGCATGCTCCCAAGAGCTGTATCTCTGTGCCTTTGCTGTCTTTATTGATCTCTTGGAATCTACCCACCATGCTTCTTTCTAGGACTGAAATGCCCCCAGTTAAGACCCATACCCTGGGGCTCAATCCTGGGAGCCAGAGAGGTAAAGAATTGTCACATCTCTCGGTCCACTTTGTCCTGAACCTATAGACTTTCCCTTGGTCGAGGGTCATTGGATGCCCTGAAAAGCCCAGGCTTGACATCAGCTTACTCCCGATGAATCTACTTCTGTATGTCCTTTCCTGTTCTCCCTTCCTCTTTTCCCTTTGTGGTTTTGGCATCTTTGAAAACCAGGCCAATCTGGAGTGCAATGAACTGCAAGGCAAACTGGGGACTCTCTGTCTAAGCTCTGGGGCAGCCACTACTCAGTTCGGACCATTTGAAGACAAAGGGGAAACACAGAAACAGAAAATATCTTAGACTTCTGAGTTTTTTAGAGAAACCAAAAATAGTAGACCTCCTTCTTTGGTAGTGAAATGATTTGGTAGTCAAAACTTTGAACTAATAAGAATTTTCAAAGCAGTCAGTGTAGACCAAAAGGAAAGCTGTATGGGGTAGCTTGTAGTTTGCCTGCTGCTAACATGGCCTTTTGTGTAACTTTTATGGCAGAGTCTGGCTCATCCAGTTTGTATCCTCCTCTCTTTGAGCAGACAGCTGAATTCTGGTTCTCATGCTAATTTGCAGTAAGACCAAAAGATCATTGATAGAAGCCAGAGACCCCATAGCTCTGCCAGCCACATAGACTCCGTAGCCAGGCACCTCCTCCATTTCCCAAGTTTTTCCTCTCTGCCAGCCCAGGAAATCTGAAGTTGGAAGGATTTGCAGAAGAACCCCCGACACACACCACACAGAGCCTCGAAATGCATTCTGACGAGAGATGGAAATCCTCTGAGATTTGGGGAACATTTGTCTACAACTATCAGCTGAACTGGATTCGTGTAGTGTTGGGACTTTTTCTTCCTCGTATGAGAGTAATATTTGTTAGTCCATTTGATCTTTCAGTATCGAAACTTCAGAAATAAGGAAAATGATGTTTTCCTCAAACCAATGAGATTAAAAAAGAAATAATACTGATGTCTTCATATCCAAGCTGTTTCCAATAAGCAATTCTACTACTAGAGAAAAAAGTGTTGCCTACTATAAAGCTCGCTTGCTGCTTTATCCAGGGCAAGAGAGATGTCTGGGCATCAGTCACTCACTCGTCTCCATAGGAGTCTTTTCTATTAGTGGTTGATCCCAAATCCTATAGCTTCTCAGTGGCCTAAATGCCTGGATGTTGGGTAGAAGTTACAGTGTTTCCTCACACTGTCCTAACACTTCAATTTGCTTACTATTCTACACCTATAGCTTTTAGAGTCTTTAAACTTCTGTCTATAACATTCATTCTCCAAATGGAAACACACTGCATTAAAACATTTAAAGCATTCCATTTAAAATAATTTCCTCTGTTGGCAACTTGAATAATTTCTATATGAGTAAGATGCGCATGAACAGTAAATCAGGAGGACCCTGCAGAAAGCAGCTTTTTGTACTCTTTGGAGACTTGAGCTACACAATTGGGCCAAAGAGTGTCAGGGAGCATTCTGAAGTATCCCTCCCTGTCTCTAAAAAGGATGCCTTCCTTTGTATGACCACACTGCTCTCTGCTTGTCAAGACAGCCACCTGCTGATTGTGATGACTCTCTGCTTCTAGGAGAGCTCCTCTCCCTGGATAGTTGAATGTCCTTAGAAGGGACCTTCCTTCTCATCTATTCGGTGTTAACTCGGAAGTAAGCAGACCGTCCTCATCCTGGAAAGAATGTCTCACAACGAGAAGAATGGTGAACACTTCTTGGTTGCTATCTTCATTTTGTTTCTCTTCCCAGTAGATACTCAGCACGGCGCTATAAGGAAGTACAAGGTAAGTGTGGGTTTTACACCATCATTTTATTGCTGAAACAGCTAAGGTCATGGAAAAGTTAAACATTTACATAAAGTTGTTGACTGACTTCACCTTAACTGCTGCCCCATACTGACAAGGCCAGGTCAGGTGGAACATGGCAGCTACTCTGGGCTTTACATGCACACAGCTAGGTTAGCCTCTTCAAACAGTCCCTGAAAGAAGCCCTTAGGATATCTGGAGACCGAACTATGAAAAAGGTTTGTTTTTAAGGCATTGGGTGTCAATCCTTAGCATAGATAGAAGGTCGCCATTTATGTGGGTGGAGCATCCTTGGATGGAGATAGATAAGAACAGAACAAGGAAAGGAAGGGGTTCGGAGTTTGCCACACATTACCACTAGCGGTGAGATAGGCATGATTGTAGCAGAGGAGGGGGAAGTAGAAGAATCCCAGTGGGAGAGAGATGTTCCGTCCAGCGACAGGGTGACCCACATCCCACTGAAAACCACTGGAGATCTAATCTACACAGACCTCAGGGGGACCGGGCAAGGCAATGTGTTCCCCTTTTCACCCACGCTCAGCCCTTCATCAGAACTGAACTGCATCATGGGAGCTAAGGAACAGAGCCGCCCCGACTCTCCGTGTGCGCACTCATCAAAGAGTTGCATCATCCATGCAGGTTCTTCTGCAGAGGATAGTAAGAAAAGGAGAAGACTCAAGGTTTAGAAGAGATGCCAACTGCACGGCAGGTCCAAGTGGTCCAGGTTAATTCTAACAGTCACGTGGAGTTGCTTTAGGGCTATTCATTTTCAACATTACAAACTATTCCAGGTCTTTTGCATTTCCACACTAATTTAGACTCAACTCAGTTTCTAAACACACACACACACACACACACACACACACACACATGATATACTCGCAACCAGCTGGATTTTGACTGAGATTGTGTTTATAGGTAAGTCTGAAGTTGGGAAAGCTTTTTGATGCTTTAAGGGCAGAGAGCCGTAGGCAATAGGCGAATGGATGGTGTGGGTGTGTTTGATAAAAACTTATTCACAAAGGCAGGCAGTGGGCTGGTTTGTCTCAGTCACAGCATTTTGGCTTCTGTTACAGGTCATCTTGCACCTACCCGCTTCACACAGTGACCCTTCCATTACACAAACAGGATTCCTGTATTGATTTAACTCTTCCTCTTTTTTTTTTTGACTCACTAATAGTTTGATAATTTTAGTGTGCAAGCATTCTGCTTGCTATTAAGTTTATATAGCTTTTATGTTATTATAAATGGACTCAAAGAGATGAGTGAAGTTTCAGTGAAAATCTATTTTAAGAAGTATGGGAATTTATAATTTATTCCTTATTACCAAGAACACAACATTTTGGCTACTCAGGAAGGCTAAAAATAGAGATAGAATAGCATTTAAAAAATCAATCTGGGCCATTTTAAGTTAAAATTAATTTGCTTTTTGCCTCTTCAGTTTAGGCTTCCATATGAGACTTGTGGAAGAGCAAGTCTAAGGGCAGAAACTGCAGAATGCAAGTCATGATGGCTCAGCTCTCCACGCTCCACAGGGAGGCTGAAAACGACCGCACAATTTGTTTTGGATGGCTTACTTGAGATAATCAAGAACATTCCCATCTACTATATTCTGTTTATGGCATCCTTAAGAGAGGTTTGTAGGACATGTGCACGCTTCTCAGTGGTCATCAAATTAGCTCAGGGATTAAAACGTGACCACCAAATTTTCCCAAGTGAAAAGTAATAAGTAAGTAGTAGCACATGCTTGTAATTCTCAGCAGCCAAGAGGCAGAGGCAGCAGGATCATAATTTCCAAGCCAGCCTGAGCTTTGTAGCCTGAACAAAACCAAACACCTTCAACAGTTAAGAGCCCTTGGTCTTGATTCTGGACGACAATGCAATGGTGAAGAACTTGGAGTCGTTCTGCCACTTGTAGCTTGGGTGAGCTTGGGCGAGCTTGGGCATGTCATTTTAGCTTCCTAAGGTCCAGCCTTCTTGTGTGCAAGATGAAAATGGTAGTGCACGATGAATGAGACCTCCATAAAATTCTTCAGAAGCCATCAGGTCCTCCATAGATAGTCAATAAAAGACATTCAAATCCTGTTCCCCATTATAATCACTACTAGGGAAGTGAAGTGGGCAATGACGGCTAAGATGTTTGCTGTAAAGCTACTCCCCTGGCAAGCATAGTCTGATGTCTACCAAAGACCTTAACGCAAAAGTAAGGAAGAAAATACAAAATATGAGAAATCTCTTCACATGGAGAAGGATAGGCTGGTTAGAGGGTGGGGGGATGTTTGGTAGCGTGGAAGCAGGCAAAGCCTCCTCAGTGGCTTTCAACCTGAGGAAGAAGAGTCCAGAAAAGAGTGGAAAGCCAGTCTCAGAGGTAGTTCTAGCCCATCACCATAGGGAGGGGCAGAAACCTTTTAAAAGGCCCTGCCTTTGATCTTCGGACCCCAGATACACTATTCTCTGCTTCATGTCAAGGCCTCAAATGAAGACTCCAAGAGTTTTTCTAAACTGCTGCCACAGCGGGTCTTGCAAGAGCTCAGGTTGTCCTGGTTGGAGGTAGCTCACCTTTATGTGGGACCAACAACAGGCTATGAATACCCAGTATCCAATACTCAGAGGCTAGACGTTAAATCTGAAAGAACCAAGGTAAGACCAAGCATTTCCAATAGTTGTGACTCCACAGGAAACAGTGACTAGGATCACGCTTTATGTGGATAAATTTAGCCACTTTCGAGAAAAAAAAAAAAATGGCCTGCCATGCAATATAAATAAATAACCTTATGTACAGCTACTTTAAAGAAATGCATACATTTCTCTTTCATCATGTTTTATTTTGGCTCCATTTTGTTATAAATTTATGTACATGATCATTTATAGGGGAAAAAAGCCAAGAATTTAGTGCTTAGTGGTGTGAGGTATGAGGGATGCTAACAAATGTGCTCTCTCTCTCTCTTTTTCTCTCTCTCCCCTCCCTCTCTCCTCCCACCCTGTGTGTGTGTATGTGTGTGTGCGCACACGCGTGTGTGTGTGTGTGTGTGTGTGTGTGTACAGACTGCCATCTTTCTATGCCTGTCTTTGCATTTTTTTTTAAATTAATGGATTTCCCAGTGTCAAGTTTCGGTCAAAGCTGTTTGCCGCTCCTCTGGGACTCAGCATTCCTTGCTCACTGCGTCAGTGGTATGCCAAGCAAAGGCCTGCTACACAGTTCATTGCATTTTCTTTAGTTAAATTGACTCAAGGGGCTGGAGAGATGGCTCAGGTATTAAAAGCACTTTCTGCACTTCCAGAGGATAAGGTTCAGTTCTGTGTTAGACAACTCACAGGCTCCTGTGACTCCAGCTCCTTGGATTCAATGGTCTCTTCTGGTTCCTGTGGGCACCCCATACATGTGGCATACATCCACACGCACATATGAACACACATGCAAATTAATCAATTGCTTAGTTAATTTGAAAAGTAAATAAACAGAATGGCTTGAGCATCTCTCTAGGAACTGAGAAGAAACACACTTTCTACATTTAGTCATTCCATCTCAGGTGCAAGTCGACAAAAATCTGCCTTTCTGCCTCCACCCCAACTCCCAACATACCTTGGCAACAACTGCTAACTTGTATGAGTCCCTTTATGGGACTCTACAGAATTGTAGAATTGTAACTCTACACAGTTTAGACACGGGGTCTCTAGGCATTCTCTATTCGTGTGGGTCTACAGAATTTCACCCTCGATTGCCTTCAGCTACCTCAGCACTGCATATTCTACATGTCCTACATATGGGTGTCTCACCAGCTTCCTGGGGCTTCTACCTCTCTCGGGGTTTTTATAGGGAAATCCTAAAAAGTCTGCTTCTTACCCAGTTTCTATTCCCACCATTCATGGAAGGCATTATGCTACACGCCAAAGATCAAGAATAAAATACGTAAAAAGCTGCAGCAAATCTCAGGCAGACCCTGAGCTTCCCTGTCTCATAATGTCATGTCAGGGTTTTATTTTTTTCTTTTTAATTTGATCTTTTCTTTATTTTTTATTTTTATTTTATCTTTTTTACCCTACAGGTCCTTTGTACATATCTTATAGCTTCTGGTTTTGTGTTTGTCCCAGATCTCAGGACCTGAATCTGATCCCACAAACCTACATAAAAGTGAAAAGAAAGAACCAGTGCTCCAAAAGTTGTTCTCTGACCTCCACATGTGCACTGTGGTTTTCACACTCACACACACACACACACACACACACACACAGGCTAGTGTGTTTTACTGACTGTCCATCACTCTGGAGTAGACTCTGGGTAGCCTCTCCCTGGTATGTCACCACAGAACAGTGACCACCTCCTCCATGCCCACTGCTTTCCCACTTCTGAACAGGCAGCTGTTTTCCTCCCCCAAGTCCTCCTGTCTGGGCAGGTGTAGTGTATAGCAAGCATTTCCTGGTGGAGTGCTTGTACATTAGCAATACATTGGGTGAGTGAGCAATACTCCTCAAGGGGGTTGGATGGGGTCATCCTCAAAGCCACATCTCAGAACCTCTGGTTGCTTTGTATTCCCACTAATGGACTTCCTGCTGTGATGGCCAGTCCCAGAGAGCCAAGAAAAAGGAATGAAGACTTCCTTGTCATGCCTGGGTCTAGCTTCGAATTCATCTTTAGATTGCCCTGTGCATATAACAAAAAGAATACCAATAAGTAATCCAGTAACTATGCACCACTTAAGACCTACATCACTAATATTTTGTGGGCTTCAGGGATCGGATTTGTTCAGTGTTGCCTTAGAAACAAATGGTTAGTCTGGCATACCCATTATTTAAAACATGGCTAGAGTTCAAGAGATAGGCAGTCAGACATCACAAGCCTGAATGGCCAAGGGATGCAGAGTTCCTGTACGCTGTGTTAAGCAGTTGCTTAGCAACTGAGCTCCACAAGATGCTTTGACTTTGCAGAGTGTGATTGCATGACCTAGAGATGATGGGGTGACCTGCAGAGTTGACAGTTGATAAGGGCTTTTGGGTTTGGAGGGTATTTTAGAGCTTAATAGATAGACTTTCTGAAACACATCTCTATTTTATATGCATACCTCCTGAAGAAAAGAAAAACATTTAATACAAAAGGGAAAGAGGAGAAGTTGGGAGAAAGGAAGAGAGTAAAGGGGGACTCCTAACTGGGGTACATGGTCCCAAAACATCAGGTTTTAAAGTTGATAGCAGCTGGTCTCTTGGTGTGAGCCAGGCTTGGTGCTGAGTTCTTCACACAGCACACCAGTTCTCTTTGCCTTTACAGCAACTACTTGAAGCATCAAGTGTTAGCTCCCCCCAGTTATAAACAGAGATCCTAAGAGTTGCTTAAGTTTGGTTATCAAATCAGAATTCAAACCCAAAAGAGCCTAGCTCAGGGACTTTCAGCAACTCTGCACAGCTTCCTTTACCTTGCCTGGACTCTGATTGCACAAACAATGCCAGTGACCGTCAGGCCCAGGGCCTGGGTGTTGAGGTAGAGAAAAGCCTGAGCCAGCAGATCTGAGTTATTCATCCTGGGAGAATGTGAGAGTCTGAAAGGACTCTACTTCTGCTCAGTAGCAAAAACCTCTCCAAGTTGGCTGAAAGGTCGAAACAGCCAGGAAAGAAGCTGATCTCGGATGGAGTCCTTGCCTCAACATCCTGATAGCCACGCCAGGTCCAGGGCCTTGACATTGTCAGGAGACCTCTTTAAACCTCCAACCTTCCTAAAGAGGAGCACAGCCTGGGAAAACATCCTTCCTGGCTGTACGTTCAGATCGCTTGAGGAGATTTAACAAAAAGCCAGTATAAAAGCCTCACCTCATTCCTGCTTAGGATCATGGTATGCCTAGGGTCAACGTGCTGGACTAGTTGTAGGGAACCAAACACCAGTGACCCTCCTACCCAGAGCTAACACATCAGTGGGATGGGAAAATGTAAAGAGAAACTAATTCATAAAAATATCTACACATCTTCAGACCATGGCTTCTTTACGTGTGGGCTCAAGAAACCACGTATTAAAAACAGCCAGGGAAGAATTGAGGCTGCATAGGACACCCACAAGCATTCATTCTTGCCATTGTTCTCCAAACAGCATAAGGCCTATTAATATAGCATTTACATGGCATAAGTATTGTAAATGTATTGTAAGTGTAAACACGCATCTAGAGATGATTTAGAGTATAGAGGAAGACATGGTTGGCTATGTACAAACACTGCACCATTTTATGCACAGGCTTAAGAATATAAGGATTTGTATCCACAAGATATCCTGGGATAAATACCTGGCAGATACTAAGGGATGGCTGTGTGGCAAGCCATATATATATATATATCCATATATATAGCTTGTGGTAAGAGATATTGAGGAGTATCATATGAGTTATGAATGCAGTCATGGCAGTCAGTTTTCATACATGTCCATTGTGGTGATTTGAATGAGAAATGTCCCCACAGAATACTTGGTCCTCAGCTGATCATACTGTTTGGGGAAATTAGGAGGTGTGGCTTTGCTGGAGGATGGACATGTGCCACCGCATGCTGTCTGTGAGCTCTTAAGGCAGCGCAATTCCAGCTCTGTTTTCTCACTCGCAGTTCCAGCCGTGAGGTTTCACCTCCCTGTTCCTGCAGCCGTGCCATCTGCTGGGGTTCACCATCAGAGTCCCATCCCTCGAACCGGAAGCCAAGAGCTCCGTCTTCTATCGCAGCAAGTAACTCATGTGTCTGCATACAGATCTCTGCGTATACTCTTATGCATGCATAGATAAACGATTTGTGTGAAGACTCCGAGATGGAGAAGAAGGGTGGAGAGTGAAATGATGCGGAGAATGTTACTACTGCCTTTGGGGAGGTCAGCAGGAGCCAGAGCAAGCGGCAGGTCAAGCTTAGGGTCTTAGGTTTTATCTAAAGGACCACAGTAGCCATTGAAGGGTTTAGACATGGGACCACACACGTTCAGAGTTTATCTTTTAAAAACTAAGGGGTAGGGCTGGAGAGATGGCTCAGTGGTTAAGAGCATTGCCTGCTCTTCCAAAGGTCCGGAGTTCAATTCCCAGCAACCACATGGTGAAGGCATAAGTCACAAACAATCCCACAGCAATTTGGAATTATGATTAATAAAGTGGTATTTATTTGAAGGGGAAAAAACATACAGATCACCGTCCCAGACAACAGCCCTCTGCGCAATTAGGTAGGAGTCTAGTCGCTGGAAGCGGGGCAGGAAGTAAGAGAGAGTGAGGAGGGAAGACTCCGCTTTTTTAAAGAGAGAGACCACGCCCCAATGGGCTGGTATCTCAGCAGCTATTGGCTGGAGGAGCGGAAGGACCTCCCGCAACAACATGGTGGCTCACAACCATCTGTAATGAGGTCTGGTGCCCTCTTCTGGCCTGCAGGCATACACACAAACCGAATATTGTATACATAATAAACAAATATTAAAAAAAAAAGAAATTGAAAAAAATAAAAACTAAGGGGTAAAAAACTCCACTCTGTTTAAATGTAGGGAGTGATTTGGATGAGGCAGAAATAACAATTACAAAGCTGTTGTAAGATACTGAGCGAAGGTTCTGTTTCTTGATGATGCAAAATGTTTTCAGAATTCTGGGTATTTTTGGAACCTAAATGAGGTAGAGAAAAAAAAAAAAGGTAAATGTAAGTGCCACGACCCGCTTAAAGTCGGGGAAATACTTTGTCCAGAATTTAGATGAGTGGGGCCCTTTGCTTGAATACATGCTACCCTCTTCCTTCTGGATCTATTCTGCTCCCCCACAAAAGCACACCTAGTTATCCTCCCGATCTCCATTCTTTCTGCCACTGTCCTTCCTCTAGGATGTCACTATTTGTGGATCTAGACTTCAAGGTTTACGGTGCTAGTGCTGTTCAACCTTGGGCCGCCCTTTCCCATCCTTGAAGGGCCCCCACCATGCACTGGGGCATGGTTGGAGAAGCACACTAATTGTGCAGGAGTTGGCCAGGCATTGAATTTTTAGCTTTTTGTGCCCTGCTTAAGTGCCTGGTCCACTGGCCTCAGTCCATTTCCTAATGGACAGGGGTCAGCTTCACAAAGCCTCACTCTGACTGGCACTAATTACCACCTTTGAGAGCTTGCATTGCCCTAGGCACAGGACTGGAAGGGCAGCAGGAAAGCAAGCTTCTGCTTGCGCCTCTTCAGGGGCACTCCCCGGTTTCTGATCATGCCTGCACCAGGGGCTAATGGGAAACAGACCTGTTTGTCTTTCTGCTTCTAGGCTAGATGTTTCTTGAAGGAGTCAGCCTTGGAACCCAAGTCCTCAGCTCAGGACATGACACCCTCAGTTCATGGCAGAGCTCATTGTAACTTCCCTCTCTACCATGCTTCCTCTCGGAACGGCACATTTTACTTTAACACTGATAGACCCTGAAGGAGATAGCTCCTCCGGTGTGTGTCTGCAGTACCCAAGTATAGCACAAATTCTAGTCAGTATTAATTAGTCACAACTCAGAGACAAATATAGTGGTTAAAACTGAAGATTAGAGACGCAGAGCAGTAAGCCACTAGAGAGACTTTTTACCTCTACCAATGCTCAGACCAAAGGGGCAATTCAGACTTCCTAGACTGCACTGTGTCTCCACTAAACCTCAGACTCCACACTCCAGTGAGCCCCTGTCCCTTTCCGCCCAGCCATATCGCTCCTGTCTCCACCTCCCTAGTGCTAGGATTAAAGGTGTGTGATTCCCAAACACTGGGTTGTGAGCCACCACCACCCGGATCTGTTTCTGGATCAATCTCGTATAGCCCAGAGTAGCCTTGAACTCACAGAGATCCATCTGCCTGAGTCCTGGGATTAAAGGTGTATGCCACTACTCCTTGGCCTCTAGTGGCTTAGTTTTGCACTCTGATCTTCAGGTAAGCTTTATTTATTAAAATACAAATAAGATATCACTACATTCCTCCTTTTTGTATAAAACAAAAAAGAAGGCTATACCTAATATAAAAAACTATATATAATAAATATATACACACACAGGCAATAAGTACATTTGCATTTGACAAATTCAGAGAAAATACTCCATTATCTATCCTATCTTAGTGAGTCCAAAGCCTTGTGCCTAATTTACTTTCTATCATAACTTCCATTACTATCCAAAACTATTTTTTGCTATCTCTCAACCTTATACACTTTACACCTCTTTAGGGAGTTTCTTTTCTGTGTCTGGTAAACAAGTAAAACTATAGCTATTACTGTCTAGTCTTCAACTCCCTTAAAGACCCAAGAAGGAAATAATATTAACTGAATAACAGGAAGTGCAAGCATGCAACTTCCCAAAAAATGTGAGAAATGACAGAAACAGCTGACTGCCTGGACAATCGCCCAGGGTTCCTCTGCAATGTTGGGGCATCCATCTTTGGCCTACAGACTTTTCTGCAAAGCAGGATATTCTGAAGGGCTATCCCTCCTTGCCTTGACAATGCTTGCCAGTTTACTTCTTTGTGTGTCCTGCTTATCCAATTAGGACAGAATTCTGTCAACAGTTGAAGTAAGGTCACTTTCTTGCCCAGAGGCTTACTTTTGCCACAAAGAAAATGGACTCCATGTGGAGTTTCTTCGATGCCCATTTTCTTCTCTGAAGTAGATTGGTGATGCCAGGAGTAGACATGTCTCATTGTCATAAAAAATGAGCCTATATTATTAAAACATCTTAAATGCCATATTCTGTAGATCTCCAAAGTGTTTGAAGATGACCTTTCTATCTAAAATGTATCTTTGTTTGACCTTTGTTTGACCTAGTGTGATTGCAAGTTTGATTGTGATTAACTACTAACCTGCATTTTCTTATTATCCTAAACAGTTGGTAATAATTTTCAAGGACTAGAAGTTTTCAGTACATTGTTAAATGAGTTGTATAGGTACAATACCTTGAACAAGAGTAGAAATGTATGTACAATATGTTTCACAAAATTAATCTCCAGTTTGAATCAATATACAAAATTTATATACAATATACAAAAGTCCAATCCAATGTAAAATATTTAAAACTAGTAGTTGTTTTTAAAAGTAGATTCAATAATCTACCCTTTTATCCTATCATCTATGTCCTCCTTTTTCTTTTCAAAATAAGAACCTTGAATCTAATCTCCTTTTTTTAGCTTTTTCCTGACCATTACCAAAAATAACTTATAACCACCCCCCTAAACAATTACTAATATCCCTCACCCATATGGCCACACTCAAGCCCTTAGCTAGGCAGTGACTTAGCTCTCCTCGAAGACAAGTAGGATGGCTCAAGGTCAAAGGCAAGTTTCCAGAAGAGAAAGTACTGTATAAAAAGTAAAGTCAGAGTAGAAAGTGCAGGCCAGGTGTGATGTGGCACATGCCTTTAATCCCAAAATCCAGACGGGTCTCTGTGAGTTCCAGGCCAGCCTACTTTACATTGTAGACTATTTCTAGGAAACCCAGGTCTATGTAGAGAGTCCCTATAGAAGAAGGAGGAGGAGGAAGAAGAGGAGGAAAAGGAGAAGAGGAAGAGGAGGAGAAGAGGAGAAAGAGGAGGTAGAGGAGGAAGAGAAAAGAAAGTGTGGTATGTAAAATTCAGTCATTCATTTTAGGACATGGGTCTCTCATTGATCCTTACAACACCTTGGTGAGCGACAAACAGCAGGCATCTGCCTTATTTTACAGATAAAGAGATAGAACCCAGAGCCATTGGTGGTTTGCCTCAGCCATTTCCCAGTAGACCTAGCTCTCCAAATTCTACCTTCAGGAATTAATGAGATCAGAATGAAGACTAGAAAGTACTGTTCAGATAGATTTATATTTTCTTCTTGATGCTGAAATAGAAAATACCATAAACTGAATGCTTAAAACCATGGGTTTAACTCTCCCAAAGTTCTCAAGCCCAGGCCTCTGAACTCCAAGAGGTCCATTCTCACCATGAAAACTTAAGGATGAGTGTGTCCTTTACCTTTTCCAGCATCTTGTGTCTGTCACCATTTCTTCACTAATTATCTGTTGGAAGCAATAGTTTAGCAGTTAAGGACACAGACAGTAAAGCCAGCCCACCTAAGAATTCAGTACCCCTCTTGATGACTGCATGACATTGAACAACATTGTTAACCTCCCCGAATCTTGATTACCTGCCTATAACATGATGATAGCACTGCCCTGTCTCAGAGGATGCTGCAGGGACCAAATGGCTTAGTTATATATGACTTGCATAGAGTAGCATGTACACTGCAGATATATTAGTTGCAATTTGTCTTAGTCTGTTTCCTATTGCTGTGATAAACACCATGACAAAGAGAAATTTGGGAAGGCAAGGATTTATTTGGTGTACATGTCCTATCATAGTCTATCCTTGAGGGAAGTCAGGCAGGAACTCAAACAGGGCAGTGACCAGGAAGCAGGCACTGAAGCAGACACCGTAGAGGAATCCTGATTACCGACTTCCTCCTCAGCACTTGCTCATCCACCTGATTATGCCATCCAGGAGTGGCACCGCCCTCAGTGTCCTGGGCTCTCCCACATCAACCACTAATCAAGACAGTGTCCCACAGACTTTCCTTCAGGCAGTCTGATGAAGGCATTTTCTCAATTGAGGTTCTTCTTCCCAGATGACTCAGGCTTATGTCAAGTTGACAGAATACTTACCGGGACACAGTTCTTCCTTGACACTATGACTAATAGCAAGGTCTTTCATTTCACTTGTTATCATTAAATAATGAGATTTGGACAAAGTGAGAATGGACTTTCTCTTCTGGAAGAGACACTTGAACCATGTACGCGTTGCCAGTTACTTTTCTGAAATCAGCAATCAATATTGTATATAGGGAAAGGATAAACACTAAATGCAATGGGAGAAAAGAGTATTTACACATCTTTCTTTAGGGCTGGGGAGATGGCTCAGGGAGCGAAGGCCCTTGCTGTCAAGCCTGACATCCTGAGTTCAATCCCTAGGACCCACATGGTAGAAGGACAGATCCAGCTTCTGCAAGTTGTTCTCCGACCTCCATATGCATTCTCTCTCTCTCTCTCTCTCTCTCTCTCTCTCTCTCTCTCTCTCTCTCTCTGTGTGTGTGTGTGTGTGTGTGTGTGTGTGTGTG
>NC_022021.1:58374170-58384764 GCF_000317375.1 Microtus ochrogaster
GCGCACAGGATAATTTAAAAATCAATCTTTCTTTGAGTTTCCTTTTGACTCAAGTATTTTGTATTTTGAGCCTGTTCACTCTAAAAGTTGGGTTTCCCTATTGAGTACATGGAGACTGCAGACTGAGGGATAGTTTAGTATTAAATGGGAAAGTTTTCACAGAAAGCGGGACTTGGTCTTGGAGCAAACTATCACCAAATAGGACGATGTTCAGACCAAATCTCTGAGCTGTGTAGCTGTAGTTCGAGCTGGCAGCATGGCAAGGGTTGAGTTCCACAGCGTTTCTTCTTGTCTTTTCACCTGCATTAAATTCTGTTTTCCTGAGACTTTGCCCAGCTTTCCCTACTTTACTCTCATCCAAGGAAGCAAATATCCATCCAATAGGTAAAAGCCCAATCTCAGAATGTCGGTGATTTCACCCCTGAAATTAAATTCATTAACATCAGCATCTCCCCAAAGGGAAACCACAGCTCGGCTTTGGACTCTGGGCCTTTAGCCACTGCGTGGGAGGACCTGTCCGGAGACTGGCAGGCTATTGGATGCTGATGCTGCAGAACATTCTAGTGCTAGAGAAAAACTGGCAGAGGCTCCAAACCTGAATGAACTGTGATACTTAGGAACATGTGTTCTCTTCAAGTGTGAGATAAAAATCGTATTTAGAGAAGACGAGTTAGTTATCTGTGTTGAGAAGTGGTGTGTCTGCACCTGTACCCATAACCACACAGAAAAACACAAACACCCCTACACAATTAACTAATCATTCAACGATTAAGTTCTTTAAAAAAAGAAAGAAGATCCTAGCTGGGTGTGGTGGCTCATGTATATAATTCCAGCACTCAAGAGGCAGAGACGGAAAGATTGCTATGAATTTGAGGATGATTTTGACTACAGAGGAACACTCTGTCTCCAAACAAGCAAACAAACAGATAAATGGAAGGAAGGCCATTACACAGTCTAGCCTGGGGCATGAAAAGCCCACCATGATGGACATTTCCAGATCAAGACAAAAGCAGAGTGAACAAGCTGCAAGCCCCTACCCCTGCCCACTGCTGCCCACACCAGGACGGGTGGCTGAAGGAAGCTGGTCTTCTCAAGCCAACTGGAGCCTGATGAAAGGACACCAAAGTGGGAAGGGAAATCACTCCCAAGTGCCCAGCTAGCCAGCTCCTTTTCAAAGCTTCTAGACCTTCCCAGGCTCACCCTAGTGTCCAGTTCATACTCTCTGCCTCCCTGGGGGATGCAGATGAACACAAAGGAGTCAAAGCCAGGACAGAGCTGAACTGTAACGACACAGGTCAGAGACTGGGTGCCAATGGACTGTAGTGTGGCTGAGAAGAAAAGCATTCCAGGCCCCATAGTCGTTTGGAGAGCCTTGGGGCGGGGGGTGGGGGGAGCAAAAAAAAATCATTGCACCCAGCATTGTAAAAAAAAAATAACGAAGAAGAGGAGGCAGGTGATTCTAGTGTCCTGGCAGTTGAATACCAATTATTAGAATCCACAGTACGATCAGCAGTGAAGGCTCCACAAGTCTCTCACCTCTGAGTAGCTTTTAGGGGCAACATTAACTTAGCCACTAACTGACGGAAGGAAAAAGCAGTCAAGTAATATGACTTCCCCGGTGTGTTCAGCTCTGAGCATAGCAAGAGAGGATTAAGTGCAAAACTTTACAACACTGCTTGTGGAGGGTGGTGGGGTAAAAATCGGGCTGAATACCCCTAGAGCTCTCTTGTGTGGTAGGGGTAACTCCCAGGAGTCCCCTGAGATTCAAACTTGTTTAGAAGTTCATCTAAAGGTTATATGTGACATCTGTGACTCTGGAAGGTAAGGAAGTCACTGATATAGAATTGAGGACATTGTGAGGCAGACAGGACTGAGATGAGAACAACAGAGACTATTCTGTAATATATAAATATGTAATATTTATATATAATATATTATATGTATAATAAATATATAATATATAAATATAAATAAAGCCTGTAGGGCCTTGTGAGTGACTCTGGGTGATGTCACTGGATTCAGACTAAGCTTGGTGGAGAGCTGAGTGTAGGATGTGAAGCATATCCCCCCCGTCCCTCCTGAAAACCTGATGTAGCCCAGAGATGCCTGCCTTAGCATCCTGTCAGGCCAGGGTGGAGCCCAGGTGACACTGCCTCCCATGCTGTAAACCCACTATCGAGGAAAACTGCTCAGACCCTGGAGCATCTAATCCCCTGGAGACATGAGTATCCTGATATTGGTTAGAACCCAAACCTCTGCAGGCACCATGGCACCCTGGAAAGGAATTGACTTCCCTTATGCTCTATATCGGAGTGGGATAAGAATAATATGCTCTGAAACTAGTATTTCTCTCTCTCTCCCTCCTCCCTCTTTTCTTTTTTTTTCTTCTTTATCTTTTCTTTTTTCTTTCAGAGTCAGGGATATATATAATAGCCCTGGCTGTCCTGGAACTCACTTTGTCGACCAGGGTGGCTTTGAACTCACAGAGATCCACCTGTCTCTGCCTCCCGAGTACTGGTGTTAAAGGTGTGCACCATCACCACTTGGCCAAGCTAGTATTTCTATGTCCAAGCTGCACAGAAGTTTAAACACTAAATCATTCAACAAAAGAGGACGTCTTAAAGGTTGCGCTGAGGTCAGACAGACCTGAGTGAGAATTCTGCCCAATTCTCTTTAAATTTCTCAGCTCTGGATGTCTTGCTTCTTTGTCTGGATTATCTTCAGGACTATAATGATGGCACCTCATCACAGGGAGGAATAACAGAGTGGAACCCTTGGTAGCACTGAGTGTTCGAGCTGAGAGTTACCGGGGAGTGGTTTTCACACTGGTGAGGAGGAGAACAGCTGGTAAGCCATTGCAGGACCAGAATATTCACGGAGCCCTGATGCAAGAACCAAAGCTAACCGATTCCAGAGCATCTATAAGATTTTCGG
The DNA here is from genome assembly GCF_000317375.1 of Microtus ochrogaster. Taxonomy (NCBI): domain Eukaryota; kingdom Metazoa; phylum Chordata; class Mammalia; order Rodentia; family Cricetidae; genus Microtus; species Microtus ochrogaster. The sequence goes on from NC_022021.1 coordinate 58,377,105, forward strand.
TGTGATTTTTGAGTCTCCCTAAAAGGTTTTCAGTTGTTTACAATGACAATTTCTGTTTTGGTTTTTCTCTGCATCCTTCCCCCAATTCCCTTCAATTCTTTTCTGAGAATTCTATCTCCATGGCTTCATTACCTCTTTACACGTAAATTCCCATTTGAAAATAGCCATGCAGCTCTCGTTCCCTTGGTAGATTGGTCAAATTCTCCGTACTTTTGACATGAGAACTCCCGTCTCTGAAACATCACCGAGGTGAAGTACAAGCAGCGCCTCTCAGGGTGGTGGTGGCAGGGACATAAAACTTGGTACATCAGGGATCTCCTTGACAAGCTTTGCTAGGCCTGAGTCCAAGATGAAGCTGAGAAAAATGAAAAAGGATTTGGCTGACAGAGAGGATGACAGACACAGAGAGAGGGCTGTGAAGGGAAACTGGCCAATGGCAAAGGGGGATTGGTAAAGAATTGGCAAGGCTTTTGTGAAACCCTTGGTGGAAACCATGAGCCCTGGCTTGTCCGTCTGGCGCATCATCTAGGAGGCAAATCATTTTTTCCTGGGGAAGGTGCCTGCCAGGAAGCTGCCCCTCTGTGGGGGCCTTTGGAAGAGTGGATGTGTCTGGACTCCTGCCCGGCCTTTTGGATGGGGACGAGAAGAAAAGGCCCCTAGTGAGGTCTCTGAAGGCTGAGGGGTGGGGAGCACCCCGGTGACTGACACTTCTGAGTCAGAGCGATGGGAAGAAGGAGTTGAGAAACAGAGGAAAAGGACCTGGGGGCGGGAGGAGGTGGGAGGCCGCTTTGTTTCTTCAGTCTGAGTCTGTCAGGACCTGCGCTTTCCTTGATGGGTTCCCCACTTTGGCGTTAGACACCCATCTTTTCAAAACCCAAGTCTGTCTTCTTCCAGGTGAAGAATCTACTCACCCTGTGAGAAACCTCTTTCAGAATAATAATAATATATGGTTTTGTGTGCTGATGGGATTGAGCTGATGTCTGGGAGGTGGCCTTGCTACACAGGCAGGATTTCAGCATCTTCTCCTTTCTCTCTATAGTCCTTATCTCAATGTTTCGCTGTTTTCTCCGGGTCATTGGAAAGTTCGCTCTGGCCCTCCCCAGCTCCAGGCTTACCACTCTGTCTTCCCTTTCTACCGGGGCTGGCTTGTGCCCATATTCCCACTGGTTCCCCTTCCAAGTCTTGCCAGACAAATGTCCTTCCCATAGACAATTGGCAGGGGCAAAGTTCACTAGAAAAAGTCCTGCTGGGGTGGCAATGACTGGAAGTAATGTGAGGTGTTCACCTCCATCAGAGGATGCTGCCTTCGCCTGGTACACCCTAACATTTCTCGATGCTTGGAACCCGTAGAAAATGATGATCATTTCACTGCACACTATGACACGTTAAAGCAGCAAGCAGGGGGCCCCAGGAGGCTGACCACTCACAAGCCTGATTCTCGCTCTTGAAGGCTAAGAGATTTGAATCCTCCGGCTTCTGAAATCCTTTCGTGAGCATCCAATGGGGAGCCTGGGTCTTAACCCAGTGGCTTTAACATGTCTTTCAGTGAAGCCCAGCAGTTTACAGCTGTTCTCAATAGAGAAGCTGAGCCAAGGACTTGCCAGTTTCGGCTGTTGCCTCTCTGCCTTTAGCTTCCTTATGTATCAGGACACTGGATATATATTTATTAAAAGAGCAGCAGAATTCTGTGAGTGTAACAGAGACCGCCTGCTCATTTCCCAGCCACCCAGACCCGAATAATCACACAGAAACTATATTAATTATAATACTATTTGGTCAATAGCTTAGTCGTATACCTTGCTAGCTATATATCTTGAATTAACCCATTTCTATTAATCGATGTATTGCCACAAGGTTGTGGCTTACTGGTAAGTTTCTGTCCTCTGTCCGCTTCCGTCCTCTGTCCACTTCGGCAGCTACATGGCATCTCCCTGACTCCGTGCCCCCCCCACTCTCTCTTTATCTCTGTTTGGATTTCCTGCCTAGCTTCACTCTGCTAAGACATTGGCCAAAATGGCTTAGTTCATTAACCAATAAAAGCAACACATTACAGAAGGATGACCCACATCGTGTGAGTTCTTGTGTCTTCTAATAAATCTATATTTAGCGCTCTGATAAATAAAAAAGATAAAAGCAGCGAGGCCACAGCTGAAACCAGACTGAGTGAGATGGAGGGAGTGAGCTGAGTGCCTGTGTCCCTTTCTCTGTGCTTCCTGCACAAGTGCAGTGGTCTCAGCTGCCTCAAGCTCCAGCCTCCATGACTTCCCCCCAAGATGAGCTGCACCCTGGAACTGTGAGCCAGAAGAGACCCTTCCTTCCTTCAGTTGGTTTTGATGGGTCATCTGCCACCGTGTTGAGAAAAGGAACTTATGCTCTTTGCCGTCTACATGTTTGAAAAGAGAAAAGGAGCAAACACAGTGTTGTTGGGGAATATTGTTTTCAGGTGTGTGACTTTTGCTTTTGCCGTATTTGTTTAACTCTGGGAAACTGTGTCTGTCTAAACACCCACCGGATGGTCTAATAAGGAGGTGAACAACCAATAGCAAGACAGGAGAAGGATAGGCGGGGCTGGCGGGCAGAGAGTATAAATAGAAGGAGACATGAGCCTGAAGCAAGCCACACTTTCAGGCTAGGCGTGGTGCACTGTTGCCACCTAGATGTCCAAGCAGCTTCCACTTCCCACTCTGTACTCTGTGTCTGCCTCAGCAAATTTCAAGTTCATGCTCCAATATTTGGAGAAAAGAATCATCAAATATAGAAGATTTAATGGAAGATTTTAGCTTAGGGTTGTGTCTGTATTTTTCTTAGAAATTTAGAAGTGTAAATATTCTTTATATAATTAAGAGAACTGTTTGATGGGCCTTATGCTTATCTCCGAACACCCTACATGTTAGTTATTTTTTCTTACTGCTGCAGCAAAACGCATGACAGAAGCAACTCCAGGAAGGAAGGGTTTCTTCTGGTCCATAGTGTGAGAATGAAGTCCACAGCGGGTGGGGAAGATTTGGTGGCAGGGGAGTAAGGTAGCTGGTCACACAGCATGTCAGAATGCAGAACAAGGTGAAGGCTGGGAGTCAGCTTGCTTTCCCCCTTTTCTTCAATCTAGGACTCTAGCTCATGAGAGGGAGATGTCTGCTTCTAGGTACATCTTCCCTGCTTGGTTAAACCTCCCTAAAAGCATCTCCCTGAACACACCAAAAGCACTGCTTCTGTTGTGATTCTCAGTCCTGTAGGTCAAGATCCAGCCTAAATCCACAGCAAAGCTTCCATCTCATTATTGTGGCTTCTAGAATGGTTTTTTGTTTTGTTTTGTTTGTTTTTTGTTTGTTTGTTTGTTTAACTTTAAGTTTAAAAAAAAACTTTAAGTTTTGAGACCCTGATTTTAGCCTACTTGAAAATTAGCCAGGTTCTTCTGCGGGATTTTTTTCGTAAGATAATAGTTTCAAAATTGGTTTCAGTCGAAACCTGGAGCTCCTGAGGGGAGAGCCATAGCTTGGGAAAAGTGTTCCCTCCTCCCACTTTGGCTCTGGCAGGTAAACCCTGCCCGAGAGTTGGCAGAGAGTCAGTGAGGACTTCCTGCCTGCGGGACTTCTGGGAGCTCATGCCTCACTCATCCCTGTTCAAAGAACGAAAATGCCTTCTTGGTCTATTACGAGAATTATTTAAATAAGAGTCAACCACTAAGTAATTGTGTCTAGGATATGTCAGGCCAAGGCCTGCCTTCGAGCAAGAAATTAAACAAGATAATTAAGACCGAAAGGGTCAACTGAGAGTCCTCCCTCTTGGGAATGCACCAGGGAAAAAGAAGGCATCAAAATCCAAATCATATGATGTTTCCTTATTCTCCTCTCAGAAATGTCTTAAATACCAGTTACCTTGAAGGAGCCCATTGGTCCAGACTGGCACGGTGCCCTTCCTGTGCTATAGAGCAGTATAGCAAAGAATCCCCAAGGAACAGCCCTTTGACGCAGGTCTCAGAAAGATTCCAAAAGCAGGAATCTGCAAGACCCAGGGGTGCTGGTTCATTTTTCGCATAAAATTTAACACATGAACAAAGGGTAACATATCCCAAGGTGCAATCGGGTCTTAAATAAAAAAGAGGAACAAACCAGACAGACAAGTTAGCTTGAAAAGAGGACAGACTGGCTTGTTCGAAGGACAGATTTTAGCACAGCCATGTCACAAAGAAGCGAGGCATTTATACGTGAATCCTAGAATTCAGTAAATGTAACTAGATGATAACTAAACTTAGGATCTTATCTTCATTCTACATGTGAACTTCATTCCGTTCTCTGACATTTTGTCATTTTACGTAATCTGAAATTCCCTAATCATCCCATGTCCCATAATTGACATCCTGCTTAGAAGTGGCAGTGCTGGGGTGCTAGCCAAATAAGGCATGCATAGTGGGGTTGGGGCGGTTTGTAACTGGATCTACCCCATGTCCCATTCCTACCAACTTTAACTCCAGGTTAAGAGTAAATAATTAATCACTTCAAATACTTTATCATTGTCCTTAATAATGCAAGTCAGGCTGGGGAGACGGTCCGGTCTTGCCCAACATGAGAACCTGAGTTCCACTCCTCCACCCTCCCCAGAGCCCATATGAAAAAAGCTGGGCATGGCAGTGTGTGCCTGTAACCCCAGGGCCATGGGGTAAAGACAGAGCATCCATAGGACTTACTGACTCGCCAGGCTAGCCAAATTGATGAGCCCCAGGTGCAGTGAGAGACTATGTCTTAAAAATTAAGGTGGTAAGCGACAGAGGAAGACACCCAAAACCAACCTCCAGCCTCCACATGCACACAGTTAAACACATACGAACACATATGTTACATGTTCATACAGAAACACTGAAAATACAGATCTTCAAATTGATGGCTTCAGGTCTGTTTGATGCTAGTGTATATCTGGAATTGGTTAGATAGCCTTTCTTTAGTTCCTGGAAAGTATTGTAGACTCCAGCGGTGCCTCCGCCTCCCCTGAATTCTGTGGCTCAGCTGTGAATTGGTATATTTGCTGTCTCAGACATTTGGGTGAATCTGCGAACTCCAGACCAAAGCACATTCCAGGCCCTGCCCTGGATGTCTGACAGCTCTCAGGAGGTTTACTCACGGTTCCTTCTGCCTCCGGCCTTTGGATCCACTTGACTATCTCCACATCAGTCTTTCTCAACCCAAGTGTCATCCCAGCCCTTTTGTATCTCATACAAAGCATTCAGCCTAAGTTTTCCATGAGTAATATACTATATTAAAGGATCCAGAGGGGGTGGATCATGCAATATCGTTCAAAGTATCTCAAGACCTTCTTGGCTCTCTCTTTTCTTCCCCTCCCTTATTGTCCATGGGAACTCCAAGATCTCCCCGCTCTGCTAGTCTCATGAGCCCAGTTCTCCTCAGCTCCTGTGGGACAGGTCTCTCATGGGCCTCAACAAGACCTCTGCTCAACAAAATCTATGTCCCTTAGAAGAGTCCTAGCAATAGACTAACAAAGCACCAGGTGTGTCCACTTATTGGTTGATTGAGATGAAATTCAAGTCGGCCTCTACTGAAAGGTGGTACAAGACTTTGTCAAAGGAAGCAAGTTAGGAGACAGCGTACTAGGGCTGGAAACCTGCAGCACTCCGACACAGCCTGTGAAGAAGTGAGAAATCCATCCAAGACTCAGCTTACCACCTGGAGAGCAAAGGCAGTTAAACCTCTGAATCATTGTGCTGATTCCAAGAGATAACATACGCAGGCCCTCTGAAATACAGAGGAGTGTTTCTCGAGTGGTATTTTCAGCTTTACAATGACTAGGGAGTGTTGTTGGCACTCGCAGGGAGGTGCCGGGTATGTGGGTAGCTAGTGCAGGGCAAGAATTCTCCAAGGACTGCCAGATTGCAAGAGCATCCTCACTAGGAAACACTGTATTTGAGCGCATGGTAAATGCAAGGCATGTCACCTCTGACCTTCTGCCTGGCATTCAAAATGCAGATTAACTTAAATATGGTGCAGCTAATTCTTTTAAAAAAAAAAAAAAGATTCTCCTCGTTCTGGGTTATTTTAGCCCAATCTTTGTTCCAAGGTGATAGTTTCTCTGACATCCCATAATACTGCCAACATTTTAATTACAATCTTGAGCTTCTTCCTGTAAGATGTTCTTCCATTTAGGGTGTCAGTGTTTAATCTTTCACTTGAAACTATGTTTTACTCCCCAGAAGATAAAAAGGAGGGTTAATGACGAGATATAGTCTGGGAGAATTTTTCAGTAGGGGGACACAGGTGACCTGGGTCCGGGTGACCTCTGTCTGCTCCTCGGGCTTCAGAAGTCACCTTCCCAATGCTGGCATCACCCTTAAACAGCAATAGGTTTTAAACAGGCTTCAAGTATCTTCCTTACCCTGCCCCCTTACCTTGTAGTAAGTGACAGCCCTAAATAGACACACCTTCTCCAGGGATGACAGGGTTCCACGTTCTCTGACTGTTGCAATTTGAGTGTAAAATATCCCTGGTGAGCTTATGTGTTTGAGCTCTGGGTCTGCAGCCCATGGTGTCACTTTAGAAGATTCTAGAACTGGGGAAGAGTCACCAGCTGCTGATCACTGGTTGACAGTCTGACCCCACTGCCGGTCATCTCATTACAGGTGGGACCACCGCCTCACAGTCCTGCTGCAACGCTTGCCCCACCATAATGGGCTGTGTCCCTTCTTAACCTCCGAGCCAAAATAAACCCTTCCTCATCGCAATTACTTTCTTGCCAGACTGACTGTCATAGCCGTCAGAAAAGACACTAATACACTCCACTGCCCGGCAGGCTGCTGAGCTGCAGCTGTGCACCAGGCTCCTGGCTTCCTCTTCCAGCCAGGGGGAGTCTCATTGCCACCCATGACTCATTCCCTTTATCCTCAAGTAGAGACTTAAGCTGAAACTCCTGGTGTAGAGATGGAGTCCATGAGGTATGGGGAGGGTTTATGATGAGTTGTCCTTGGGCCAGGAGCCAGGTGACCATTTGGACCCTTCCTATCCACTCTGCATTCCTAGGTGTTACAAGGATGTTCTGAAGATGTCAGTGAGGAGGGGATTCCTCGGGACATTTTACTACTTATATAAGGGGGTGTGGAATCTCTACCTTTATGGACTTATGGGAGATGGTGATTCAGATGGGGTGTAGAACCAAGCTGGCTAGGGAGATGATACGGACCCTAGACTCCATCTGTTACATCAACCTTATTTCTTTTCCATAACTTTCAATGACTCTGTATGTGAATAGAAAAATCCCAGTTGAAGGGCTGTGGGGTTGCCCTATCCAGCATGGCTCCAGGGATTGGCCTGACTGGGGAAGTGAGGTGATTAAGAAACGACAGACACAGGGACGCATGGAAAGTCTGGGGTTGAGTGGACTGGATTCTGTGATGGAGACGCTATGGCACCCAGGAGGCTCAGCATATTTATTATGTACAGTTGAGCAGAGAGATGGGGTTATTGCACACAGCTGAACAAGGAGGCGGGTTTAGCTGACTGCAATAGAAGATATCTCTGTAGTGAACCAGTCTTCAGGTCTCAAGTACTCAGCACAAGAAAGGGGGATGGTGGTGTGAGAGGGAGAGCTCTGTGCACACCTTCTGTGCACACTAGCAGCATCCACAGATGGACCAGATGGAGGTGTGAGAGGGAGAGCT
>NC_022021.1:58385049-58386477 GCF_000317375.1 Microtus ochrogaster
CACACTAGTAGCATCCACAGATGGACCAGAGGAAGGCTTTGTCATGCCCATGGGTCCAAGGCATTGGAGTCTTTGACACGGCCCAGACCATCTCAAACAAATCACATTGGCTCCGGACTTCATTGGTTCCCTACATGTGCCCTACCTGTCTTCCAGCCCTTGCAGAATTTGTGTCCAAGCTTCTTTTCTTAAGTCTCCACTTTCATACTTCCCTTCACAAGTCTCCTTCAAGAAAATAAACACAAAAGCCAAACCCTCGTTCGTGCATGAAGATAGGCCTGCAGCTAGCCAGGGCTAGCTCATGAGCAGAAGCCCTGGCCTGTTGCTACCGTGGCCATGTCCCAGAGGTCCCAGCAGTCTGGCTTGCAGAATCCATAGGTGAAGCCTGAGCTGATGAAGCATTCAAAAGCTGCCCAGGTGGACCTAACCCATCAAAGTTTGTGAACACCACGACCTGTAAATCCCTTCACTTTTCATTCCGCTCGCAGCCTGTGCACTGGAATTATGGGTCTCTTTTGTGAATCCTTATTCTATTCGTTACTTTTCTGTTGTCGTAATAAAAAACCACAACCAGAAGCAACTTAAAGAAGGAAGAGTTCATTTGGTCTTAAGGTCCATAACCGTGAAGAGGCATGGCAGCAAGTGGCAAGCTTGTGGCAGGAACAGGAAGCTGAGAGCTGCTATCTTCAAATGTAAGCACAAAGCAGAGCGAGCCAGCTGAAAGTGGCATGAAGCTTTTTCTCCCAAGGCCCTACCCCAAATGACAGACTTCCTCCAGCAAGGCTGTGGTTCTTAAGCCTCCCTAAATAGCATCGCCAACTTGACACCAAGTGTTCAATGTCTCAAAACTATGGGGGGGCATTTATTATTCAAGTCAGTACACTTCTGGACATTTCTTTTCCTGGAATGCATCATTTTACCCCCAGGTAACCCCTACACTGAGATGTGCATTCGCATGGGTTATCAGGACCCTCCAGGATCAGTGCCCGCCCTGCCTCCACCAGAAATTCTTAACTGATGTGACCACTCCAGCTGCCGACACCTGTACCGTCGCTCCTGCCACACTCAACCTGAGTTCTTAGGGGTTTCCTTCACCTTTGGCATGTTGTAAACTTAAAGATGGATATTATTTCTTGTTCGTTTTCCTTTTCTGTGTTTCTGGGAGTGGCTTGTGAGAGTAGGTAGGACTAACTTAACTGATTTCACATTAAGCCATCGAGAGTCACCTCGGAGAGGCTAAAGAGTCGTAAGTTCTTCGGAAAGCTTTGTATTAGAGTGGAGGACAGTGCCAATTATCTCAGAACCTTCGCCACCTCTCTCTCTCTCTCTTTCTCTCTCTCTCTCTCTCTCTCTCTCTATTTCTGTCTCTCTCTCTCTCTCTCTCTCTCTCTCTCTCTCTCTCTCTCTCTCTCACACACACACACACAC